>NC_059426.1:163854581-164154581 GCF_021028975.2 Sphaerodactylus townsendi
GATGGATGGATGGATGGATGGATGGATGGATGGATGGATGGATGGATGGATGGATGGATGGATGGATGGATGGATGGATGGATGGATGGATGGATGGATGGATGGATGGATGGATTTTAATGCAGCAACCCAGTATGGGAAATTTCATTGCTGCAGCATTTGAGCAGAACACCCTGTATTCATCAGTGCAGTATTGCTAGATTTGACGTGAAAAAATCCAAAGCAGTAGGGGGGTGGGAAGTGGAAGGAGGAGGGAAGGGGAGGAGTAGGTTGGTGAGTGGGAAGAGGGCATGGACTTTGTCATGCAATTTGAAGAAGGTATGCGTTTCAGGCATCAGGAACATTCAGAGGTAAGGTTTTACACAGAAACTGAAGCCAGATTGCAAATGGGTTTAAAATAAGTTTGTTTTATAAATACTCTGAGAAAATGTGGGGAAGCCACTAACACAAACCAAAATTGGTCCTGTCAGAAGAAAATGTGTTGCAGAACAAAAAAGGAAAAGCGCTATCTGACTGCAGCATAACCAGCACAGGTCTTTTCCGCGCAAGTTGTTTACAGCATATCTTGCCATCGAATGCTTTTTTGATCTTTTAATTCTGCATGTTTTTTCCTCCATTTGTTCCAAAAACATTTTCCCTTCATTTGTCCCCCGTTGTTTTCCCAAGCAATTTACTGCCAGCTTCCCTTGAGCATGTGATCAGGTTGAAACTGTCTTAATATCACTGCCTCGCCAAACACCTGACCCTTATCCATGCCCCATGTAGTTCGACCAACCTCCCCTTCAGCCATTTCCCCCTCCCATTCCTGTTTTGAAAGGATTTTTTTTAAAAAAAATGCTTTCTTTTTGTCATATTGCATTAGCAATGTAACATTAGGGCCCAGACACAACCAAGGTTGATTGTATCCGCTTTGTCAATTTCATTTTGAATTAGCATGAAACCTTAAGATCTGTGTCCAAATGAAATTGACAAGCAAAGTGACTGTCGCAGAAAGCAATTGGGAAGGGACTGCCACAGCAATGATTGGGCATTACTGCCACTCTAATTTGACCTGGAAAATGTGAGGAGTTGAGGGGTGGGGTCCTACATGTTTCTGTTCCTTTAGGTAGCTTTCCCTCCCCCTTTAATTTTGTGGGGCGAGTTTTCGGTGGTAGAAATAGAGGCTAGAGCATTTTTTGAATGGCCAGTTCAATCTAATTGTGCCACAAAGCCACAATGCAAAAGAAAAAAAAAGGGGAGGGTTGTTTTTCTGTATCATGATGACATTCCACCACCATCAGGAATAACATGGTTTCAGCAGTAATGGGTGGAATAAATGCAGCTAAAAAGACAAGGGAGAAAATAACGGGGGGAAAGGAGGTGTATCAAATGATTTCGCAGAGAATGTTTCTAAGACACAAGCTTTGACCCCTGGGAAAAACTGTGGTAAGCTAGGCATACAGAAAAGGCTGTAGATTGCACCTGTGTAAAAGGCCAACGATAAACTAATGGTCTTTCTCAGTGTAAGGTGTTGGGTTTGACAGCCTTGCATGCAGCAGGCACGGCATTCTGGGAGAGCTCAGCGAACATTCTAAAGGTGACAGCTGGAGGCTGTAGCTCTCTGACTGAGGAAAGATGTTGTTCAGTGTTACGTTAACTAAAGCTACGTAAAAGCCTCTGACTGAAAGTTTAATACTGTAAACTATACTGGTATTATAAACTATACTATATTATTGGTAACCAAATTGCAACAAAATTATGAACTGTAAATGTATCAACATATAAGTGTTACTTTATTTTTATATATTTATCTCAGTATCAGTAAAGTTCTTTTGTTTATGATTTCTGAGGTAGAAAGGCTGGTCTTTATCAAGATGACCTGGTAAATATACCTGTTAACCTTCATAAGGCAGATGCAAGTATTCATCGTGACAAACTGCAGTGCAGAGTCACTCCTGGCCACTGAGCAGCTTAGAAGGGGAACAGAGCTGTGGTCATGGCTTACCAGCCAATCTCTCCCTGTGCAACATGGGGAAGGGGAAGCATTCTTAAAGACAGAACTGCCATATCTCCAGGGAACCAGTTTGTGGACTCAACAAATGCTTCTGCTTGCCTGAAGAACTAGTGAAGGGTTGAGAAGAAGGCCTTTTCACTTCCTTGTTAGTGCCATAAAATGCAAGGACGAACTCCCACTTCTTGTGTGTAACCCTGCCCTTTATACCCTGCCTTATGAAATATTGGGTTTTAATATTATTCCTGACACTATGTGCTACAAAATGCCAGTTTCCATGTTTGTATGTGTAGGTAGCAGAGTGTCCATCTAAAAACAGGCCAAAGGCAAAAGGTCTGTTTGCAAAACTAAATCAATGCATGAGTTACTCCAGGCAATAGAATCTGGAAGCCTCATTGACCATGGGCATATCTTACCACAGCCCGCTAAGCTGTTGTGATACAATGGATCCCAGAGAACTCCCTGGTACTAGACGTTATATCTGATGTGCTTTTGAGAAACCATTTCCTCAAACAATTGCTTCTGCCATGCATTTCCTTAACTTCTAGATACAATCTCCCTAACAATCAATCCCTTGGAGTGCTGTGTGGTTTCCGGGCTGTATGGCCGTGTTCTAGCAGCATTCTCTCCTGATGTTTCGCCAGCATCTGTGGCTGGCATCTTCAGAGGATCTGATAGTTGGAAAGGAAAGCAGGTGGAGTACATATACCTGCGAGTGAAGGTCAATAGGTGAGGGCATCTGAATAGGAGTGGCCTGGCAACTGAGTAACAATGAAGTGCAGCATGTGAGTAACAATGGAGATAGCAAGGTCAATAGGTGAGGCATCTGATTAGAAGTAGTCTGGCCTTTGTTCCCATTGATTGTTTATAGTCATCCTGTGTCTGTGTGGAGCTGTTTAGTCACTGTCTTGACTCTAGTGTTTTTCAAAACTGGCAGCCAACTCTAACCTGGGGTTGCCAACTGTGAATCAGGAAATTCATGCAGATTTGGGGGTAATGCCTTGGAAGGGTGGTGCTGGGGAGGGGAGAGAGGTCAGGTGGGATGGGATGCCATGCAGTCTGTCGTCCAAAGATGCCATTTCCTTCAGGACTACTGATCCCTGTAGTCTGGCTATCAGTTGTATTTCTGGGGGAACACCAAGGCCCCACCTGTAAGCTGTCAATCTTACTCTAACCCCTACACTAAAGTGGCTATTAGGACATGAGAAGAACCCTGTTGGCTCAGACCAAAGAGTTATCTAGTTCAATGTCCTGTTTCTCACAGTGGCCAACAGTGTGTATTGAGTGCCATCAAATCACTTCTGACTATGAATTAATGACCCCCAAAATGAGAGCAAGCATGGTGTAGTGGTGAAGAGTGATGGACTCTAAACTGGAGGACCAGGTTTGATTCCCCACTTGTACATCTGAAGTATCTGGGTGACCTTGGGACAGTCACAATTCTTTCAGAATTCTACCTGACAGGATTCTGTTGTGGGGAGAGGAAGGGAAGGGATTTGTAAACCAATAGAACTGGCATCTTTGGAGGGCAGACTTGAGAAAAGCGGGGTATAAATCCAAACCCTTCTTCTTCTATAATTACCAGCCTAGCTTAGGTCTTGTAAACGGAGACCCGTGGCTTCCTTGCTTGAGTCACTCCATCTCGGGTCTTCCTCTTTCCCTGCTTCCTTCAACTTTTCCTATCATGATTGTCTTTTCCAGTCACTCTAATCTTTTCATAATGTGACCATCACTGCCTCCGTTTAGTCATTTGAACTTCTAGGGAGGGTTCAGGCTTGATTTGATCTATAACCCATTGATTTGTCTTTTTGGCCAGTGAGATGACCCCCAAAGTCCCACAACATGGTAAGCAGGCAAAATCCCCTCCTCCCATCACTGCTCTCCAAGGAACCAATAGACAGAGGCATATCACTTCAAAAATATGGATCTTCTATTTAGCCATCCTGACTGATGGCCATTAATAAATCCATGATTTTTGTTCTTCACTGTGATCTAGTGGTTAAGAGCAGGTGGATTCTAATCTGGACAACCAGGTTTGATTCCCCACTCCTCCACCTGAGTGGCAGAGGCTTATCTGATGAACCAGATGTGTTTCCACACTCCTACATTCCTGCTGGGTGACCTTGGGCTAGTCACAGTTCTCTTAAAACTCTCTCAGCATCACCTACCTCACAAGGTGCCTGTTGTGGGGAGAGGAAGGGAAAGGTGGTTGTAAGCCACTTTGAATCTACTTACAGGAGAGAAAGGTGGGGTATAAATCCAAACTCTTCTTCTTCTCCTCCTCCTTTTCAAACTACCTAAACCAGTAGCCACTCTGACTTAGATGGCCCTGGCTTGCCCAATTTCATCAGATCTCAGACATTAAGCAGGGTCATCATAAGAACATAAGAACATAAGAACAAGCCTGCTGGATCAGACTAGAGTCCATCTAGTCCAGCTCTCTGCTACTCGCAGTGGCCCACCAGGTGCCTTTGGGAGCTCACGTGCAGGATGTGAAAGCAATGGCCTTCTGCTGCTGCTGCTGCTCCTGAGCACCTGGTCTGCTAAGGCATTTGCAATCTGAGATCAAGGAGGATCAAGATTGGTAGCCATAGATCAACTTCTCCTCCATAAATCTGTCCAAGCCCTTTTTAAAGCTATCCAGGTTAGTGGCCATCATCACCACCTCCTGTGGCAGCATATTCCAAACACCAATCACACATTGCGTGAAGAAGTGTTCCCTTTTATTAGTCCTAATTCTTCCCCCCAGCATTTTCAATGAATGCCCTCTGGTTCTAGTATTGTGAGAAAGAGAGAAAAATTCCTCTCTGTCAACATTTTCTACCCCATGCATAATTTTATAGACTTCAATCATATCCCCCCTCAGACATCTCCTCTCCAAACTAAAGAGTCCCAAACGCTGCAGCCTCTCCTCATAAGGAAGGTGCTCCAATCCTTCAATCATCCTCATTGCCCTTCTCTGCACTTTTACTATCTCTTAGATATCCTTTTTGAGATGTGGCGACCAGAACTTCCCTGATTAGTACTTGGATGAGTGACCAACGAGAAAGCATAGGGTCGCTATGCAAAAGCAGGCTATGGAAACGGCCTCTGTTCATCTCTTGCCTTGAAAACCCTGTTGTGTTGCCATAGCTGAGACTTGAGAGCACTTTCCACTACACTAGTGGCTGTGTTCCCTGGGGCAGTGAGTTCCATAAGTGAATGAGGATTTTTATTTGTCTGTACTGATGTTCTGCTGAATCGCCTAGCATGCAAACATCCCACGTGGAAGTTCAGGGCGGCCTATTTCCACACTTTCACTTTGATTTGTGTTTTATTGCTGCTGCTGCTGCTTTTATGATTTCCCAAAGTGTCTGCAATCGATACAAGAAGTGCTTTACAGAAATAAGGGTCAGACCAGAAAACATTCTGAAATAAATGAAGCAGATTCAAAGCAAGAGAACAAATGGTCAATTTGAGACTCTTTCACAGTAGCAGGTTTATATGCCAATCATTCTTATTTGTTTTATAAGGCACGGCACCCTCTGAGATGTGGAATATCCTTCCAAACAAACAGATCGGTGGGGATTTGATTTCGACTGCAAAAAAGCAAGCTGAAAGAAAGACCTGTCTGAATCGCAACTGAATCAATCTAATAAATCGCTTCTCCTCTGCTATGGCTTGTTTCCCCCCTAGAAACTGATTCATAGTCACGTACTGTACCTCTTTCCAGCAGGGCCAGAAGATTTACTGTTTCATTTCTCCTATTTTGTTTCCTGCTCCACCAACCACTTGTAAAAGAAATTTTAAATGAATCAGCTCTAGAGCTCTGTTCTCCCCTGCGGTATTATCGCTGTCGTAACAATTCAACACAAAAGATCCCTGATGAGAACGGGACAAAGAAATGTACTCTATCGGGAAGGGAAGTTCTAGCAAGGTGGTTGGAACAGCTGCACAATTCCGGTTCCATCCCATCAGCTCAGGTGACCTCAGCACTTCAAGGAATGCCCTTCCTTTATCACAAGAGCGTGTTTGTCGGCGGCAGGTCTGTGTACTGTAACCAGCGTGCCCTTAGCGAGAGCTTTGGAACCCGCCAGCTCTGCTTGGGGGGGACGAAAGTATTTCCTGGATTGTTTTTCTTCTGTCATTTTAGACTTGATTGAACTGGTTGAATTAAGACAGACAGCCTGGCCAAAGTCAAAGAAAGGTCTTGGGATGGGGGAGCAGCCCGCTCCTGAAAAGAACCTCATTGGCTAAGGTATAAAGTCCTCTACAGTGCAATCCTATGGGAAGCTGAGTTGTGGAGCAGGTGTGGGCTTGCACCAATATGTTTGCTCCCTCCGCTGGCGCAAGAGGCACCCCTGCTGGCGGAGGGGGCAAAGGCATTGGCAGCACAGCTGGCCACCCCTCACATCTGTGGCAGCAAAACCCAGAAGTCAGGGCCACTGTGAAGCTGTGCTGGTATCCAATTGGATGCCAGCACAGGAAAGGCAGGGCATTCCTGGGGGTGGAGCCACCGTGAGTCAGCTTCCACCCCAGCTTTTCGGGCAATTTTGTCACAGTCTATGGAGGGCTTTCCAACAGCAGGGTTTTTTAAAAATGTTCTGCCTCCCCACACTGCCAGAAAGCCCTCTGGGCAGAGGTGGGATCCAGCAGGTTCTCACAGGTCCCCGAGAGTAGGTTACTAATTATTTGTGTGTGCCGAGAGGGGGTTACTAATGGTGATTTTGCCACGTGATTTTTGCCTTAGTTACGCCCCTCCTCTCAGCAGTAGCGCACAGAACTTGAAGCAGTCTAGCAGGAGGTGCACCGGCGTGTGTGGCAGCCTGCGCCTGCGTGCATTTGTTTCCCGCCCAAGGACCAGCACAGCGGCTGCGTCCTTGCCACAGCCCCGCCCAGGAATGCCCCACCCCTGGAATGCCTGGCCCCGCCCCCATTGTGCCCCACCCAGCCCCATTGGTGCTACGCCACAGTTTGAATCCCACCACCATGGGAACCTGTTACTAAAATTTTTGGATCCCACCACTGCCCCTGGGGGTGGCAGGGCAGCATGGCAGCAGCGCCATCTCCAGCTGCCTCGGGCTGTGGATTGGGCTGCCCATATTTTTATAATGGTTACTGCAATAGAGCAGCCAAAAGAGCTCAGTCTAGCCTCAGCTTGTCAGAACTTGGAAGCTAAGCAGGATTGACCTTAGTTGGTGTTTGGACTAGAGATGCTAGCCAAGAATTACCCCTAGAATTACAGCTCATCTCCAGACCATAGAGATTAGTTCTCCTAGAGAAAATGGATGCTTTGGAGGGTATGGCGTTGTCCCCCACTGAGGTCCCTGCCCTCCCCAGGCTCCATCCCCAAATCTACAAGAGTTTCCCAGCCAGGATCTGGTAACCCTATCCCCATCCCCTGCCAGTAGCCTTGGAGGATCTGGAAACCCTATTTGGACAGGTGACCATCAAGAAAGACTACAGTTACCTGGAAACCCCCGTGTTGCATCAGCCTAAGTTGGTTGCAACATGATGGGACTTTATTGTTAACTTCAACAGGGTCTCAGTTGTAAGGCGGCTTCGGGGGACTTATCCCTAGCTGGATGTGGAATTGCACGGCATGGATCCATTTCCCTGGCTTGATCCAACCACCTGGGCTATATGCACACAGCCCTTTAAAAAGTTGAAATTTTACGCACTTAGGAGGGAAAGGGGGCTGAAATCGCTCTGCCTTCTGCCTGCCCTACCCTTAGAAACCTCCTAAATAAATAGAGTAATCAGTGACTGTTTTGGCCTGGAATGTTTCCTGCAGTGAAGATAAGCTCTAGCATCTCAAACCAGATACCAAAGCTGGGCCCTGGTTTAAATTAAGTCCTGCTGGCAGTAAAATATGACCAGAAAACATGACCTCATGACAATAACACTAAACAATCTCAAGGGAGTTTGCAGTAAAGAAAAAAATAGCAATAAATGCGACCCATAAGAAACTGCAACAAGAAAAATTAGGAAAGCCTTAACACACTCACTCACCCCAAGAAGCTACAGTATCACATTTTTATCCCATGCTTCCTCTCAGGAGTTCCTGATGATATACACTGTTCTCCCTATCTTGTTTTTTTTTCTGACAACAAATCTAAGAGGTGAGGCTGAGGCTCATTCCGCACATGCAGAATAATGTACTTTCAAACTGCTTTCAGTGCTCTTTGAAGCTGTGCGGAATAGCAAAATCCACTTGCAAACAGTTGTGAAAGTGGTTTGAAAACGCATTATTTTGCGTGTGCGGAAGGGGCCTGAGAGAAAAGGACTGTCCAAAGATCACCCACCACGCTTCATGGGAGAGAGGAGATCTAATCTGGGTTTCCCAGATTCTCAGTACACAAACCACGAATCTCCCCTCTGCCATGCAGTTTTCTGTTTGACCTTGGTACTGTTACTTGCCCTTGGTACTAACATCTGGTCAGTGTCCTTTCTCTCAGCCTTACCCAGCAGAACCAGCATGGTGTAGTCGTGGCTAAGAGTGATGGACTGTAATTCAGAGAACCAGGTTCAATTCTCCTCTTCTCCATAGGAAGCCTTCTAGGTGACCTTGGGCCAGTTTTCTCCGAATTCTCTCAGCCCATGCTGAGGCAGGCAATGGCGAACCACCTTCAAACACCTCTTGTCTTGAAAACCCTAAGGGTTTCATAAGTCAGCAGTGACCTAATAGCACACACTCAAACCATTACACCTACTCTTTGGTAGGTCTGTCTCTTGCCTTTCCCTGGAAAGGCAAGACTCCCCTTTGTCCTGGGAGATTAAGGACCACTCTGCATAACTCTGAGGATCCCTTTTTTCCTTTAAGAAGCCCCCTCTTCCGAGTAGCCAGTGTTCAATACCTCTGTACACCTCTCTGTCTGTTGATATTGTCTCCAGTGCATTGATCTTTCTTCTACCAGAGCTAAGCACAAGTCTCTCGCTCTGTTCATTGGACCTTTCCACTCCAAGATCAGATTATTATAACCCTTACTCTCCAAATTCCCTTCATCCAGTCTAAACCTATCCCCTCTGCTTATATGCTAGGACTGTGTGTTTGTTCTGCTGCTTTGATTATTGTGTGCTTTTGTACCCCCTATTATCCCTTAGTAAAATTGTTAAACATTATCTTGTTCTCCTGCTGATTTCTTTCAAAAGCTGACTTTGATATACCTAGGCAACAAAAATCTCGAGCTTGCCCAACCTTCTGCTAAGTCAAAGAGTCTGCTCTTGCTAATTCCCCTGCTCTAAAAGGGACATACTCCCACCATTTCAGGTAACACATCCTTCTACCAGTGATCATAGTAGACAGTTTGATAGGTCTGCCCTTTAAGGAAACCTTTAACAAATAGCTTCTGTCTCTAATGATCAGAATCTTTCCCCCCTTTTTTCTCCACTAGCTTGTTGATATTAATCTTTGCTACTCCTAAAATATCTACTCCCTAAGGGGAGGGTGAACAGATGCCCTAGACAAAAGCATTGGAATAAGATATGGAATGAGGTAGTCCCTAAGAGAGTTCAGACCCAGAATATTTAGGACTGGAAAGGTTAAGGCTGACACACTGAACTACACTTGGAAATTAACCAGAACCCAAGACATGTCTTTCAAATGTAACATATTCTTCACAGAAGGCCTCAGCTACTAAATGGGCTGCAGCATTGTGAACCAAGTGAATATTCCAAAATGTTTTCCAAAGGTAACCCACTTAGAACAAGCATCCAGTGTCCCCTTGTGACTTGCTGAGCCCTGCGGATATTGGATGAGATCCTCCCATTGTCTGGAATCCCTGGGGAGGATAAGTAGAGGCTGCAGATGGCATTTGACACTGACCAGATGTTAGTACCAAGGGCAGGTAGCAGATGGTTAGGGAACAGGCTCAGGGAGAGGGGAGGAAGGCAGAAAGGATGGGGTCTTATAGATTATTTATAGAAACACTCAGCTGCTGTTCTATTATGCGTTCAAGATACACGCCACAAAAACCGGCACCAAAACAGGAATGAAATGAGCTCCTGTCAACCAAGTGTTAATTGGAAACAGGACCCTGGACAGCTCCAGCATAGCAGACAAGTTGCTCCACACCCCAATGTTAGAGTCTGTCCAGAAGACTGTTTCCAGCCTCCAGTTTTTAAAGAAGCCATGTCCTGACCTGAAGCTTTTGCATTCCTTTACTTTCCCTGCAAACTTTGTACCCTTCAGGATTGTCAAGAATGCATATGGGGTCTTGGACACATGGGCTGATTGATCTTCTAGATCACAGGTGTCAAACTCGCAGCCCTCCAGATGTTATGGACTACAGTTCCCATCATCCCCTGCCAGCATCATGCTGGCAGGGGATGATGGAAACTGTAGTCCATAGCATCTGGAGGGGCACGAGTTTGACACCTACGTTCTAGATCCTAGTCTGATTCTCTACTACGCCTA
Organism: Sphaerodactylus townsendi; assembly: GCF_021028975.2. Lineage (NCBI taxonomy): Eukaryota > Metazoa > Chordata > Lepidosauria > Squamata > Sphaerodactylidae > Sphaerodactylus > Sphaerodactylus townsendi. Next base: position 163,864,967 of record NC_059426.1, read on the forward strand.
CTGGCTCTTCTCCACAGTATGACCTGACAGAGGTCAAGTGAGGTTCCTGATGCCGTCTGACAGGCAGCTCCATAGACCATGTTGCAGTAGTGGCTAGACATAGGTGGTGGCAACACAGACAAAATCCACTACCTGTCCTCCTTTACTAGTTCAGAATGGGTCTATGGGCAACTCACCTGCATATTCTGAATGACAAGTCCCCCTATTTGTTCATGTCCCCATTTCATGGATTTTTTAAATCTGTATTCTATGGCCATGTTCAGAACTAGTGGAATAGTTCTTTGAATGTTCACTATATGATGCAACCCTGCAAGCCTTGGTTCAGACAGATGAAAGTATCTGGAAACAACAGAATCAACCTAGGTAGTTGTGTAGTTTTCCTGAAAACTTGGGAGTGAGTGTGGTATAGTGGTTAAAAGTGGTAGATGCTAATCCGGACAACCGGGTTTGATTCCTGACATGAGCAGCATAATCTAATCTGGTGAGCTTGGTTTGTTTTTCTGCTCCTCCACGTGAAGTCTGCTGGGTGACCTTGGACCAGTCACAGTTCTCTCCGAACTCTCCCTGCCCCACCTACCTCACAAGGTGTCTGTTGTGGGGAAGGGAAGGGAAGGAGTTTGTAAGTTGCTTTGAAACTCATTACAGTTGAGAAATGGAGGGTATAAATCCAAACTCTTCTTGTGGAACAATATTGAGCCTGGTAAACGCAGGCCTAAAACTGGACTTTCATCTTGACTGGGAAATGTACAACCTGTCTCCACTTCAAAGATTTTATGAATGTGTGAAAGTCGCCATGAGCAACCATCCTAAAACTGCTAATTCATATGGCGTAAAGTAAAAATATTGCAGGGCTAAAAGTAGAAACATGGGAGACTTTTTTAAACCAGGCCAAAAAAAAAAAGACAGTAGGGATGGAAAAGTAGGTGCTGACATTGGAAAATCGAACAGTGCTCATGAAAAGATATAATAGGAAAAAATATTCCTCACCACCAGATCATCAGCCTTGAAATGGAACATTCATCACAGGGATATTGAGGAAACATTGCTCATTACATTTCAAGGGGAAATGTACGAAACGGTTCTTCCTTACAGGATAATAAGCACTGCTGTTTATATGCTAGCAGTAAAGCCCATTGTATGAACAAATACAATGGATTTTTGTTTGTGCTGGTTTTTTTACCCATTTTGTGTAAGCCCTGCCCCCAAGTGGTGTGTGTGTGCCGATTGTCTGGAAGAGAGTTGTCGCCACCGTGGTTAGCCTTTTATATATGTAGAAAATAGCTTGATCTAGAGTAGACCAGGCCAGAACATGATTCATAGGGAGATTTCTGTTTCTGTGAAAGAATACTGAAAAATACTGAGACATCAGGATTCAGTCAGCACATTCTCTTGCACATATAGGCCAAGCTTTGTTGGTTTCCCAGTTTTGAGGGTCAACTCAGAGAAGGCCCGACAACAGGTTTCTGTGAATTCATGCGGAAGAACCAAAATACCAGCCCCGCCTTTTGATTGTAAAAGGTAGATGAGCTCATAGGAAGATATGGAGTGGCAAATCATAACATCCCTACATTCTGCATATGATGATAAGCTACGTTAACCTCTACAGGACAGTGGCGCGTTCCAAAACAATGTACACGGAGCGCTTTATAAATTTACAATCACAAGCCCTCTTTCTACCTTCAGAGTACAGTTGCCAACTTCAGCTTAGGAAATTTCTGGAAATTTGGGGATGTAATTCAAGGGAATCCTCCCTCTGAACTGCCGTTTCCTCCAGGAGAACTGTTCCCTGTAGTTGTAGAGAAGGGAACAAGAAGAGTCGGGTTTTATACATTGCTCTTCTCAAACTTTGAGGAGTCACAAAGGAGCTCACAATCTTCGTCCTTTCCCCTCCTCACAACAGACACCTTTTGAGGTAGGTGGAGCTGAGAGAGTTCTGAAAGAACTGTGACTAGCCCTAGGTCACTCAGCGGGCTTCATATTGAGCAGCAAGGAAAACAAACCCGGTCCAACAGATTAAAGTCCACTACTCTTAACCACTGCACCACGCTGGCTCTTGTAAATTTTGAAGAAGAAGAGAAGAAGAAGAGTTTGGATTTATATCCCCTCTTTCTCTCCTGCAGGAGACTCAAAGGGGCTTACAATCTCCTTGCCCTTCCCCCCTCACAACAAACACCCTGTGAGGTAGGTGGGGCTGAGAGAGCTCCGAGAAGCTGTGACTAGCCCAAGGTCACCCAGCTGGCGTGTGTTGGGAGTGTACAGGCTAATCTGAATTCCCCAGATAAGCCTCCACAGCTCAGGCAGCAGAGTGGAGAATCAAACCCGGTTCCTCCAGATTAGATACACGAGCTCTTAACCTCCTACGCCACTGCTGCTCCTGGTACGTGGCTGACCTGGTACATAGCAACCCTATTTCAGAGTGTTCATTAGCCATCACTCATCCATTTTCCCATCTATTTTCACAGTCATGTAAGTGCTAAATACTTCCTGTGAATGAAAGGGTGGAAGGACAGTAAAACCTGGGATTCCCAGTATGCTAAATTCTAAACCCAGCCCTAAATTAGGGGGGGGGGTGATTGTTACTAGACAGAACAGCAGAATACACATACCCTGGGTATTTGTGATTTATGAATGTTCAATTTTAGTATTAGAGATAACACTGGGCAGCTGGACAAAGTTAGGCAAGGCTTGATAAGGTCTGTTGATCTCCATAGCAACAGCTTTGGCTGAGACAAGAAAAGAGCTCAGAGCATAAGGAAATGCCCATGTTTTTATTAGGTGCTCCGTTGCATCGCTGGTAATATTTTAGTAAATAGAACTGAACTTCTTACAGGTGTAATCCCAAATTTACCAGTGGAACAATATAATGAAGGAATGGCATTAAGAAGTCACATCTACTGTTGGTTTGTTGCAATAATACCAGGATAATAAAGATGATGTGTATGCCCTGACTTGTATGGCTGAGGCCAGTCCAATCTTGTCAGATCTTGGAAGCTTAAATAGAAGAAGAATCTGGATGTATACCCCACTTTTCCCTCCTGCAAGGAGACTCAAGGTGGCTTACAAGCTCCTTTCCCTTCCTCTCCCCACAACAGACACCTTATGAGGTAGGTGGGGCTGAGAGAGTTCCCAAGAACTGTGACTAGGCCAAGGTCACCTAGCAGGAATGTAGGAGTGAGGAAACACATCTGGTTCACCAGATAAGCCTGCACCACTCAGGTGGAGGAGTGGGGAATCAAACCTGGTTCTCAAGATTAGAATCCACCTGCTCGCAGAGGCATAGCTGGGCCAAACTGGGCCCGGTGCACATTTTTAACCCCCCCCGCCCCGCCCCGCCCCGCCCCGGCGGCACCCCCCTTCCCACACTTACCTTAGTCCCTTTCCTTTATCTAGAACTTTTTCAGGCTGCAAAGGCCTGTTCTCAGCAAAAAATGGCCTGATGGGAACTATACTTCCCAGGAGACCTTGTGAGCTCCAAGGTCTCCTGGGAACTGTAGTTCCTCAGGGAGTTTTTACTGCGAACAGGCCTTTTGCAACCTGAAAGAGTTCTCAAAAAGGAAAGGGACTAAGGTAAGTGAGGGACGGGGGGACGCCATGGAGGGGGGAGGGGAAAAGGGGAGGGGGCTGGGGGCGATTTCTGCACCCCCACAAGCGTGTGCCCGGTGCATGGCGCACCCCCTCTTCCCCTTGGAGCTTCGCCACTGCCTGCTCGTAACCACTACACTACACTGGATCTCATAGGGTTGGCCTGGCAAGTGTTCAGATGGGAGACCATCAAGGAATTTCAGAGTCAATATGCAGAGGAAGGCACTTGCCTTGAAAATCCTGCAGGGTCACTGTAAGTTGGCTGTGACTTGACTGCACTTTACAAACAATACAGGTAGTAGCTATACCAGGGGTCCCCTGCCTTTTTGAGCCTGCAGGCTCCTTGGGTGTTGTGACAGAGGTGGTGGGCGCAGCCACAAAATGACTGCTGTGGAAGGCAGAGCAAATACCAAAATGGTCACTGCAGAAAGTAGACACACACACACAGGCCAAATGCAAGGGATAAGAAGAGTAATTTTTTTTTAAATGTTCTGGCAGAGAGGAGAGAGAGAATAAAACAAGCATTAAGGAGCAGCTTGTCCTGCAACAATGATTTTAAACAGCGCAGTCAATTAGATCCCCGATGCAGCCCCACCTGACTGCACTCGCTTTCTAAAAATACCTGTGAGCACCAGAAAAGGTGTTGGCAGGTGCCATGGCGCCCACGTTGGGGACTCCTGAGCTAAACTATGCACTAGGGAAAAATCGAGAATAGTTTTTATGGAAGGTTTGCTAACATTAACATTTGCCCTTGCAGAACTACAGCTCCCGATATCCTCTGAGCAGGGGCGTAATGAGGCAGCCCTGGGAAAACTGTAGCCCTGGGCAAAACCTGAGTTGGATGCCCCCCCCCCCCCCCATGCATGCTGCGCACCCCCACCACTGACCAACAAATTGTTTTGGTAACCAGGATACATTTGGTGCCTGCAGGGAGTGCACTTTTAGACATATCAGCACCAAACTTTCCAGCGTGTCATCAGGAGATCTGTCCTTATGTTACCCCCCCAAGTTCTGGTGAGGTTTATGTCTGTTCAAGAGAGTCCAAAGTTAGTGGGACTCCCCAAAGGGGGTGCCCCATCTCCCATTGTTTCCAATGGGAGCTAATAGGAGATGGGGGCTACAGTTTTGAGGGTCCATAACGTTGGCCCTAGAACCAAACCGCTGCACCAAACCTAGGGGTGCCATCATCTCCAGATGATACCCTGAAATGTTGGTGCTCGATACATCCAAAATCTGCACCCCTGCAGGAACATCCTAGAAATTCTGCCCAAGAATCTTTGTTCTGCATTGAGTTTTCTGCATTGCTGCCACAATGGGGTTGCAGGCTGTGGGGCACATTTCTGAAGGCACAGTCTCAAACTTTCATGGTCTCATCAGGAGACTGCCCTAATGATAACCCCCCCCAAGTTTGGGTGCAGTTTGGTCTCTAGGGGCCAACGTTATGGACCCTCAAAACTGTAGCCCCCATCTCCTATTTAGCCTCCCATTGGAAACAATGGGGTAGAGGGCATTCCTTGGGGAGTCCATAACTTTGGACTCCCTGAACCAAACCTCACCAAACTTGGGGGGTAGCATAAGGACAGTCTCCTGATGATACGCTGAAATTTTGGTGCCGCTAGCCTAAAAACTGCGCCTCCTGCAGGCCAAAAATGGAAAACCACTAAAATACCGAAAAATGAACCCAGCATTTTGATGCCCCCCACAAGGTGATGCCCTGGGCAGCTGCCCACCTTGCCCAATGGGCATTACGCCAGTGCCTCTGAGGAAAGTTATGATGGTAAAATCTGGAGGGTTGACATGACCTAAAATTCAGAAATGGGAATGAGACATGATTACAATATTTGTTCTGTGCAACGGGCCAGCATTCAAATGAGGAACATGAAGGGCAACAGGTATATTTGGTATATATAATCCTGTCAAGCAAAGTAACGAGCAGAAATGTGGATCGTGCAGCACATCAAATTAGAATAGTTATCGGTCAAAAGACCAGCCGTTTTACCTCAGAAGTTCATTAAAATATAAGCAGAACTTTACTTAACCTGAGAGAGAGATATACATTATATCCAAAGTATCACAAATAATAGTTACATGCACAGCTCATGGTTTGTTAGAGTTTGGTTGTGTTACAATATCTTATAGTCTAGTCAGAGCACTTTCTATGTATCATTTGGTTTACAACAGTATACAGAGCACAGAGCACATCTTTTCTCTTGGTCAGTCAGTCTCAGAGTGTGTGTGTGGGAACAGAACACTACCAACGGACTTTAACTGTCACCTTTTAGAATGTTCGTGCAGCTTCCCAGAATTCCATGCTGCTATTGCTGCTGCTGCTGCATGCAAAGCAAGGCTGGAAATTCCAACAGAACATTCATTCTAACAGGGAGGATCTGAGGTCCAAACAAGCCATTACAGGAGATGTGTGCAGGCAGCTAACCCACCTCTTCCTGTGTTTCCCTGGTAATGTGTTGCTGAAAGAGCACATGATATGACATTAGTGTTTGTCTACCCACCTCTCCCCTCAGCTTCATTGGCTGCGGCTTCCTGGGGAGAGGGAAAAAGCACTAAAATGTGCAGGCGGCATCATGTCATTAGCAAGATTTTTTCTGTCACCGGGATTTAGAGCAATCATTACAGTTTTGGATTGGCCTCCATTATCAAACCTGTCAGATTACCAGCATTAGCAAGAGATGAATCAGAGGCTATTATACCAAATGCGGGTTTTAAGTGATAGGTCCTCTAGCCATCAATAAAGCAGTGTTGATCTCCTGAAAAATACTGTTTTGTGGATCTTTATTAGCAATCCCACTGCACTGGCTAAACCAAATCACATTCAGTCTTGGAATAGGACAATTGTTTGGTCAGTGAAGATCCAATCCCTACAGTTTACTTATTCCTGTATATGTTTACATATTGCTTGGGTTGTCACCTTTTTAGACTGCCTTTGTGAACATGACCGGCTAATTTTTTTCACATTAAAGTGCTGCAAAAATGCAATTATAGGGTTGGGCAAAAGGTTTCAGAGAAAAGAGGACCGCTCTATTTGCTCTTGGGAGAACAGTCTAGTACCGTGGTGGTGAACCTTTGGCACTTCAGATGTTATGGACTACAATTCCCATCAGCCCCTGCCAGCATGGCCAATTGGCACCACTGGATTCTAGTAGAAGGGTTCATAATCTTCACTGACTTTCATCCTGTAGTCGACCCACGTGGTCAGCGTAAGAACGAGACGAGACGCGGAGATAACATCTGGTGGAGATCGCCAGCAAAGGGAGACCGGAGGTCCGTGTTCCTAGCGAGTCTCTCGCATGCCGGTTCCTGGCACCTTTTATTGTTATTCTATCGGGGGCGTGTAGGAGGGAGGACCGGGGGGAGTTCCGGGAGAGCGGGAGGCGGGAGGTCGGGAGATCATCATGTGATGCATGATCTCACCTGGCTACGTGCGGAGAGGAGCGTAAGCGTCTGAGCCTAATCCTCACCTGGGGGCAAGACCATTGTCCCTGCGCCCGGTGATTGAGCCAGACAGTTCATGACCCGTGACTCATAGGGGGATGAGGAGTGGGGGTGCGGTGCGACCAGAAGGCCGTAGGTCCGTTGGCGTCCCAACGTTCTACCACGGTGCTGCTGGGTCAGCAGTGCATTACTACACATCCTAAATAGGTTAAACTGATCCACATCCATTTTAAGAAATAAAGAAACCTCTCTTTCCCACCTCCATCTTGGAAGAAACCCTGTGTACCAATATGTGAATGTAGACTTTCCTTTCAGGTCTGATACGGTCAGCAGTAATACCAAGAAGTCCTTCCTAGCTTAACAGTCTTGCCATGGCAGCAGAAAGTGTTGTCTACTCAACTCATGGCTCAGTTGACTTACGGCCCCACCCCAAAGGATTTTCAAGACAAGAAATAGTTTGCCATTGCCTGCCTCTGTGTAGCGCCCTGAAATTCCTTGACTGTCTCCCACCCAAATACCGACTAGGGCAAAAACCCTGCTTAGCTTCCAAGATCTAATGCGATCAAGCTAGCGTATGAGTGAAAATGTCTCTCTTTTCTGCCGTCTGCGTCCTGACTGTTGGCCCTTCAGGGTTACTGGTCAGCCTTGGTGTGAAACAGGACATTGGACTTGATAGATCACTGATCTGATCCTGCAGGGCACCTCTTTTGTTCTTCAGAAGGGCTGTGCCTCAAAAAAGGAAAATGAGCTGACCACAGAGCATTGGAGCCAGGGTCAGACAGAGGCGTAGGAAGGGGGGAAAGCGCCCAGTGCACTGTTGCATCCTCTGCCCCGCCATGGAATGCCCCTGCCACGCCCTCACCTCGCACCCACAGGGGTGCATGCCCCATGCACCACACACACCCCGGCCCCCTTGGAGCTACGCCTCTGGGGTCAGATGAAAGCTGGCTGGGATAATTTGGGCCAGATTTGAAAGGCGGAGTGTCCTGACCTTGGTCTAGATCAGTGATGGTGAACCTTTTTGAGACTGAGTGCCCAAATTGCAACCCAAATCCCATTTATTTATTGCAAAGTGCCAACCCGGCAATTTAACCTGAATGCTGAGGTTTTAGTTCAGAAAAAAACGGTTGGCTCCCTCTTCCTCCCCCCACCCACTCGAGCAGGGGCCAACCTGCAATAGCCTCCAGCAAGTCCTGCGTGCACTGCTCTGTGCCTCTCTAGCATCTCTTCCTCCTCTATGCTCCCCCACCATTGGGCAGCAGCCACCTGGAGCACAGGTATCAGGCCTGCCAGCCCTCCCTGCTCACCCCGGTGCGCACACGTTGTGCTCAGTGGCCCAGGCTAGCCTAGATGTGTGTGTGGGGGAGTGATTTTTCACCCCCACATGACGAACTCTGTGTGTGCATGCCCACAGAAAGGGCTCCGAGTGCCACCTCTGGCACCCATGCCATAGGTTCGCCATCACTGGTCTAGATAGAGGGATCTTGGTGTAGGATAGCTAATTTCATGAAGACTCCCAACAGGATTTTTAAAAACCCTGACTTCATGCAAATGTTGTTGCTCCTTCCTGTTTCCATTTGGCCTTCCCTTTTCCATCCTTTCTTTTCTCCACACCGCTTCTGAAACAAAGTCTCTGAAATCAAAGTGCCCCTTTGATTAGGACCATTCAAAGCCCAGCCAAGTCTGAAATTGGGCTCTAAATGAAAATTGATTTTTCTGCTTCACACATAGCTGCTGCAACACGTACTGCACCGAAGAGGTCAAGTTGGGTCATCCTTGAATGCCTCTTTCCCGGTTCGGCGGCAAAAGCTTCGTTTCGCACCAGCTCTTTGCCACCGTCAAAGCTCAATTGCGTCAGATAGCGAGATGGATCCTGGAAAGATAGTGGTATGGATGCTGGAAAGGATGCAAGTATTTCGCCTTCATGTCCGTCATTTGTGTTAGCAGAAGGAGACAGCTGGGGGCAGAATGGCAAGTTGTTGGGATATTTGCAAGTGTCTGTCACAACTTGGTCACGAAAGGGTTAACTGTGTGTATGTCAACAAATCACTGAGGTAAGTGTTTTATGACCTGCTGTGTTGATTAGCCATTGGTCAGTCAGTGAGACCACCTTTGCCTGCATGCGGGTAAGTCACGTAGCCAGAGGTTATAAAGTTAACTCTGTTCCTTTGTTTGAATCACACACCATGTGCAGCGCACCACGATGTGACCACAAGACAAGATAGACAGGATGTAACCAAGTGTAGTACTATAGATATGTAGCAGGAAAGAAAGGATTTGTTATTTTTCTCCATGTAACCTTCCCTAATAGCTAGTAAACTTGTTTATATAAAAGCAATTGGGAATCTGTTTCTTCTGTCCTACTCTGCTCATTTATGTATAGAAGTCACCTGACACAAGTTATCATCCAGGGCAAGTTCCCAGAGTGGTCTGAATCCCTTGGAAGGGTGCTGGTGGACAGAAGTGAGCTGAGCCAAATGCTAATAGTTTTGCCAGCACCGCGGGTGCCAAAAGGGGCAGTCTTAGCCATGGGACATCTGGGGTAGCTACCCCCAAGCTAGGCAGACCCTCCCCCAATGGAAGGAGAATAAAGAGGCAAAACCTGGTAGTTATGCCCACCTGCCACCTCAGGCTGGCAACTAGCAGAAGAGTTTGGGTGGAGACACAAGGTGGCAACAGCGGCATCACTGCATCATTTCTGGAAAAACCTGTAAGTGACTTATGGTAGCTCTATGAATTGTTGGAAACTCTATGGTAAACCCATTCTGGGGGTTCCTAGAGCTCCCCTAGGCCTGTTCTGGGTTTTCCCCAGAAATGAGAAGGAAACACAGCCAACATTGCATCAACTGTGTGTTTCAACCTATCCATATATTAGGAAGTCCATCTGTCTTTAGCCTAAGAGAGAATTCTCAGCAGGTCTCGACAAACTACAAGTCCCAAGGTTCTTGAGTGGGGCCATGATACATTCTTGATTATAGCGTAGCTATGTCCTTTAAGCTGTTTGGATGTCTTGCTCAGAGGAAACTAATGTGAAAAATAGCAAAAAGTGTATTTGTTCGGTAAATCGGCAGACACCATACTGGAATTAGAGCACCGCCAAATGGCTCAATTTCTCAACCTAAAAGTGCATCGTTTAAAAGGGAAGGAGGACAGAATGACTGATAATGCAGAAGTAACTTCTAAACTTTGAACTGCAAAAACAGGGAACGTGAACCAAATGGAGGCTTCTATGTTTGGTGTTACGGTATCAGCATCTCCTGCAATCAAAATCCTTAACATGCTTCCAAATAGCGCTACCCCCTGTGGCGTATTTAAGTGTTCCACTTTAAAATGATCCATGAATCATCTAATCAAGATCTGAGGTAGCTCTGTGAAGGAATATTGATTGGCATTAAATCATTGTTTAGGGTTGTCAGTCTTTTCAATCACTTTCTGTCTTCGAGTCTTGAGGTGCCTTATGAGAAAATAGCAATGGGTACAATCCAAGTTAAAAGGGCTCGTTAATCTGAGTGCACAGTTGCCAACTCTGGGTTTAGAACAGAGATCTGCAACCTGCGGCTCTCCAGATGTTCATGGACTACAAATGCCATCAGCCCCTGCCAGCATGGCCAATTTCAGAGGGTTCGAGGGACCTACCCAGTGAAAACACCAGTAGTGATTAGGGGTGCCAGGCCAGCTGGGTTGGGAAATCCCGGGAAATTTGGGGGCAGGTGTCTGAGGAGGGAAGGTTTTGGGGTGGGAAAAGACTTCAGTGAGTATAATACCATAGAGCGTACCTCCTTAAGTTCAGGTGAACTATTTCCTGTCACAAGGAGACCCGTTGGATTAGCAGAAGATTTCTCGCCACCGCCTACAGGTTGACAACCTAGTAATGGAGGACAGGGTTCTCTGACAAAAAGACTTGGCTGTTAGCAGCAATAATTCCCCACAACAAACAGGAACAGAGTAGTGCTGGATATGTTCTAGAATGCACTTTTAATTTATGAGCGTAATAATAAGGCCCAATAGATTTATGAGCAGCACTCCAGTGTGGTGCAGTGGTTAAAAACAGGTAGACTGATCTGGAGAACCGGGTTTGATCCCCCACTTCTCCACATGAGCGGCAGACGCTCATCTGGCGAACTGGTTTTGTTTCCCCACTGCTCCGGATGAAGCCTGCTGGCTGGCCTTGGGCTAGTTACAGTTCTCTCAGAACTCTTTCAGCCCCACCTACCTCACAAGGTGTCTGTTGTGGTGAGAGGAAGGGAAGGCGTTTGAAGACTCTTTACAATTGAGAAAAGCAGGGTGTAAATCCAAACTCTTCTTCTTCCACGCAAACTGATTTCGTGTGAATTGATTTCCTGCCGGTGAGACCACATTCTCAGACTCCTCTGAGACAAACAAGAGTTTCTTCATAAATGAGTTGTCATCACAAGACTTAATGGAAGAGAGGAAGTTTGAAAATCAGTGGTTTGAAGGCCACACCACACAACCTGAAAGCTCTTTGAACAAAATCTCAACTCTTTTTTTTAAAAAAAAAGGTTGATCAGCAATTTCCATGCAGCTTTCTCAGAAGACTTGCTTGTTCAGTTTTTGTGTGTGTTTTCCCTCACTTACTAGCCCTCCCTATTTGTGTGTTTTTATGAGTTTGTGTGTTTGCATGTTTTATATAATGGCTTTAAATATTACGTGGATGGGTATATTTCAAATGCTTTTTCATGTTTGAAATGTTTAAGGTTTACTGCTTTGGGGAGTCTGGATTGGGTGGAAAGGCAACATAGAAATGCTTGAAATAAAACAATCATAAGAACATAAGAACTAGCCTGCTGGATCAGACCAGAGTCCATCTAGTCCAGCACTCTGCTACTTGCAGTGGCCCACCAGGTGCCTTTGGGAGCTCACGTGCAGGATGTGAAAGCAATGGCCTTCTGCTGCTGCTGCTGCTGCTGCTCCTGAGCACCTGGTCTGCTAAGGCATTTGCAATCTGAGATCAAGGAGGAACAAGATTGGGAGCCATAGATCGACTTCTCCTCCATAAATCTGTCCAAGCCCTTTTTAAAGCTATCCAGGTTAGTGGCCATCACCACCTCCTGTGGCAGCATATTCCAAACACCAATCACACATTGCGTGAAGAAGTGTTTCCTTTTATTAGTCCTAATTCTTCCCGTGCAGCATTTTCAATGGATGCCCCCTGGTTCTAGTATTGTGAGAAAGAGAGAAAAATTCCTCTGTGTCAACATTTTCTACCCTGTGAATAATTTTATAGACTTCAATCATATCCCCCCTCAGCCGCCTCCTCTCCAAACTAAAGAGTCCCAAACGCTGCAGCCTCTCCTCATAAGGAAGGTGCTCCAATCCTTCAATCATCCTCGTTGCCCTTCTCTGCACTTTTTCTATCTCTTCGATATCCTTTTTGAGATGTGGCGACCAGAACTGAACACAGTACTCCAAGTGCAGTCGCACCACGGCTTTATCAAATCAAATAAATAGGAGTGGGAATGAATCAATGAAAGAGTGTTTAATCCTTTCTTCTTTCGATATCACTCGAACATATCAAACTGCCTTATACTCAGTGGTGGGATTCAGCCGATTTGCACCAGTTCGGCAGAACCGGTAGTCAAATTTTTGCTAAGTTCGCCAAACCAGATGAATCCCGCCACCCCAGGGGAGGGCAAGCGGGGGGGCTTTTAGAGCCCTGGAGCAGCCTGGCAGCAAGGCACCAGGCTTCCCTGGGGCTCTGAAAGACCCCTCGCTCTCCCTCGTGGAAGCAGGAATGGGGGGGGGGGCTTTTAGAGCTCTGGAGAAGCTTGGTGGTGAAAGAAGCCCAGCTGGCGCCTTCCGCAGCAGCCAGGTAAGCAGAGGTGGGATCCAGCAGGTTCTCACAGGTTCCCGAGAGTAGGTTACTAATTATTTGTGTGTGCTGAGAGGGGGTTACTAATTGGTGATTTTGCCACATGATTGTTGCCTTAGTTATGCCCTCCTCTCAGCAGTAGCGCGCAGAACTTGAAGCAGTCTAGCAGGAGGTGCACCGGCATGCGTGGCAGCCTGCGCCTGCGTGCATTCGTTTCCCGCCCAAGGACCGGAGTGGCAGCTGCGTCCTTGCCACAGCCCCGCCCAGGAATTCCCCACCCCGGGATGCCCGGCCACGCCCCCATTGTGCCCCGCCCAGCCCCACTGGCACTACGCCACAGTTTGAATCCCACCACCATGGGAACCTGTTACTAAAATGTTTGGATCCCACCACTGCAGGTAAGTGTGCGGCAGGGTGGGAATCTACCAAACCGGTAGATAAATTAATAGAATCTCATCACTGCTTATACTGAATTAGACCCCATTGCCTAAGCCAGGGGTCCACAATATAATGCCCACCAAGCATTTTCAGAAAGTGCATGGAGCTCTTACACAGCAGAGCTTCTAAGTGGCCACTGAAGATCTGATCGGCCACGCAGATTAAATAATATTGTTTCAATGGCATTGCTTGTTTTATTCCTTCTCACCCTTCCTTTCTAACTTGATTTTAATCGAAGCATTACTATCCTTCATGTGGCTGCCTCCACCTCCTACAGCAGTCGTTTTTTTGGTTGGCTCCATCTTCTGTGGTGGCCATTTTGTGGTTGTACCCATACCACCACATCAGAATGTTAGAGGTACCCACAGACCAGTGGTGGGATCCAAAAATTTTAGTAACAGGTTCCCATGGTGGTGGGATTCAAACTGTGGTGTAGCGCCAATGGGGCTGGGCGGGGCACAACAGGGGCGTGGCCGGGCATTCGGGGGCGGGGCATTCCTGGGCGGGGCTGTGGCAAGGATGCAGCCGCTGTGCCAGTTCTTGGGCGGGAAACGAATGCACGCAGGCGCAGGCTGCCACGCATGCCGGTGCACCTCCTGCTAGACTGCTTCAAGTTCTGCACGCTACTGCTGAGAGGAGGGGCGTAACTAAGGCAAAAATCACGTGGCAAAATCACCAATTAGTAACCCCCTCTCAGCACACACAAATAATTAGTAACCTACTCTCGGGAACCTGTGAGAACCTGCTGGATCCCACCTCTGCCACAGACTGTAAAATATTGGGAACCCCTGACCTAGGCAGACTGCCATGCTGCTCCAGGTAGAGGTCTTTTGCATCACCAGCTATCTGGTCCTTTCCAGATAATCCACAGCCCTTCCCCTGAAGTGCTGTGTTTCTTCTATATGGGCAAAGCCAGATTGCAATGTTAAAATGGCTACGAAGAAGCCAGGTCTTATGGCCCAGGTTTTCCAAGCCAGCAGCACACTTGGAAATTTCCTAGTCAACAAAGGCCTGCTTTCCCCACTACTTCCCTGAATTTAAATAACCCTCTTCCTTTAACCTCCCACAGAGCAAGCTATAGCTTCAGAGGGGCTAGTCAAATAATTGAAAAGGCAAGGGAACGGAGGATTACCTGCTGCCTCTACTAGCAACTCCATCCTGATCTTCCAGGCAGGCAGAAGGCACCCTTAATCGGCTTTTGAAAAAACGCTCATCTCACATGCAGCTTAGCTGTAAAACATGAGGGTAAAAATCCATAGAATGAAGCAAAGTTTAAAATCCCGGCAAAAATACACCCTTCCTTCTAACTTTAATTCCCTAATAAATCCAAGAAAGATGTTGTATACAAATTAGAAAAGATGATATTTTTACCAGACCCTCACTATCGAACTGTATAGAAGTCATATCAAATGGGATCAGTAATAGCCATCTGTTTAAATACCCAGTGCATCTATGAAGAAGAAGAGTTTGGATTTATATCCCCCCTTTCTCTCCTGCAGGAGACTCAAAGGGGCTGACAATCTCCTTGCCCTTCCCCGCTCACAACAAACACCCTGTGAGGTAGGTGGGGCTGAGAGAGCTCCGAGAAGCTGTGACTCGCCCAAGGTCACCCAGCTGGAGTGTGTGGGAGTGCACAGGCTGATCTGAATTCCCCAGATAAGCCTCCACAGCTCAGGCGGCAGAGCTGGGAATCAAACCCGGTTCCTCCAGATTAGATACACGAGCTCTTAACCTCCTACACCACTACTGCTCCTGGAGAGGAAGGAGAGAGGCACAGCACTTTTTTCTAGAGGTTGCTAAGGGAAATAAAGCCATTTAATGTAGTCACCTGGTACAAGAAAGTGATAATGAGAGACACTAAGAAATACATTAACATATCTGTATAAAAATGTAAACAAGATTGATATCTAAAAGTGGAAGTCCCTTGAGTAAGCTGCAAGGACAAGCCAAACCTTTCCCATAAGCAAGGAGAAGCAAAGACCACAGATTTGAGAACTGTGATTGAACTCTGTGGTTTTCAGATATAAAAATAACTCTTTTTGCATCAGTTGAATTCCTGTTGATAAATTCCTGTTCCCTCCATGTTTATCACAGTCCCCATTAATGTTGTGGAGATTTTTGGAAAGGTGTCCCATCCTTGATTAACCTCTGCGCTATGAAAGTCAAGAACAGGTAGTGGGCACCATAATATAATTGCTGTCAAAAAGGGTGGAACTATGGTTCCCAATACTGCTTAAGCAAATGCAGTCCTCAATTTCTCAAAGATGGGGGATTCAATATGGGATCTGGGCAATTGAGAAGCCTAGGTAAGGGTTGTTTCTATACACTGCTTTTCTCTTCTGTAAAGAGTCTCAAAGCATCTTAAAATTGCCTTCCCTTCCCATCTTACAAGGGCCTTCCCCAGAGGGGACCAATCACAAAATGGCTTCTATGTGCTCCCAAACCAATCATGAAATGTTCCACTACATGTGAAGAGGTTACACGTCAAGCATCCATCTGTTATAAAGGCAGATGTTCCCAAATAATTCCTCTGAAGCACCTCAGATATGCTGTGGATGTTTTGGGCCCACAACTGTGATGCATTCTAAAGAGTTTCAGATTCCCCCCATCAGTGAAATGTTCCAATTTATTCCAATATAATTTACAGCCCAATCCCAGTCCCGAGATGGCTGGGCATGGCACTGCTGTTGGAGGGGTTTCAGGTGGCGTGGACTGGCAGAAGAAACAAAAAACTTCTCTGACCACCTGGAAGCTCTCCATGGGGCTAAATGATCTTATGCCACCCTTTCAGGTGGTGTAAATCCAGGGTGCTGGTCACAGTACTTGCGTCATAAAATCCCAGGTGGGTGCCAATTGTACATCCTTGGAAATGCCCTCCCGCACTGGCATCCAATTGGCTTGCCTCTGTGGCCGCACCCACTTCCAGGGTTTGCCACTATGGAGCTGAGGGGTACCTAGCACTGGCACCTTTGCCCTTTCCACTGGTGGGGGTGCCCCTTGCACCAGAGAAGGCAAACACAGTGGCACCACCTTGTGCCGCCTCCATGGGCCTGTCTGCTTCCCCCAACCCCAGGATTGCGCTGTTAGATGGTTACACATAATTTTGACAATGGAGCAATAACATACAGGAAATTGGGGAGGCCCTTTTCATCCTCCTCTGCAGTGTTACCTAGCTTAACAGGGGGAAGGATTGCTTTTGGGGTTAGCAGTGGGGAATAATAGCTCGGTTTGGCAAATACGTTGGGGAAAGAGCTTAGCTTGGAAAAGCAATGGGGAGAGCAACTTAGCTTGGCAGAGCTTTGGGGAGATAACTCACTTGGCAATGTGAGAGGAGGCTAGGTTGGGAACTTTGAGACTAAAAATGGCATGGAGCGTTCCACAGAGTAACACAAGAAGTCCAAGTCAAGTTTAAAATGTTTATATAAATTTGGTTTCAAGCAAATATACAGTAAGATTTTGAGGCACATACATACAAATTCCTAGAGGTGGGAAAAATAGGTTTGGATGATAGAATGGGAAGTGGGAGGCAGCAGGGTGGTAAGTTACCTAATAGTTCCAATGCAGCAGACGAAGGAGAAGGCAGGGACTGTATGCCAGCACAGAGATCCCGTAGAAGGACGATATCGTGTCTCACACCAACTTGACCAAGGGAGGTTCAGGTTAGAAATGAGCACTGAGCTTAAGGTGAGCAGGACTTTTATAAGGTGGATCGCTGGTTTGGTGGGAAAAGAGACCCTTTGTATTAGGTTTCGTTTCTTGCCTCTGTGCTGGGTTGCAGGGCTGAGCTAATTAGCAGCTCCGTCTATTGTTCTAAACCCCGGGGATTGGTAGCCAATTGTTTCTTGATTACATTAGAAGCACCTTGAATAGGTTGCCGGCAGAGTGAGTCTCTGGCTATTGTAATTTTGCAGAGGCAGCAAGATTAAATCAGGGATGGGAGCACCTAGGAGGTTTTAGGAACAGCTGAAGGGGAGAAAGGTTGCAGCATCTCAATTCAAGACGTAGTGCACATTCACAACTCTATTAACTGTAGCTCTGACTTAGGTGTGGACATCAAGGAGCAAATGAGTAGATTAACTCTCTACTGACTGCTGTTTCTAGGGTTGCTTTTAGCCTTTTTTATCCTGCTCCACACCATATATAGAGCCCCTTCGGGATGGGGCGGTATATTAAGTTAAATAAATAAATAAATAAATAAAATATAGCTGTTAGCATTAATATAAACCAGAAATATATCTCACATATATATTATATCCATAAAAAATCCCGGATTGAATGCATGTTCTGAGATGTGGGGTGGAAGGGGAACATAACAGCAGTCACAACCAGAATCGGGCCCATATTCGTGTGGGAGTCACACAAAGACTTTGTATCATCATGTGAATTGATCCTAAGTCCCACTTTGTTAGTGTGTAAGTGGCCACAGTGAACCTGAATAATTTATCATGTTGGGATCTCCCTTACCCAGGGTACATTTGTAATAACCTATAGATAGGCAGCAAGTGTGCTTCTATCCCTTTTCATGAAAAGGCTTTCAAAACCACTCCGACTAGTTGAACCAACATTCAAAAATTCACACAGCCACCTCTGAGGCAAAAGGAAAGACAGTGTGTAACTACTGTAATGAATGGATGGCTTTTAATTTATTTAACAACAGTTGTTGGTGGGCAGCCCTGACCTAGATGGCCCAAGCTAGCCAGATCTCATCAGATCATAGAAGCTAAGCAGGGTTGGCCTTGGTTAATATTTGGATGGGAGACCGCCAAGGGATACCAGGGTCATTATGCAGAGGAAGACAATGGCAAACAACCTCTTGGCTTGAAAACCCTATTGAGTGGCAACTTGTCAGCACTTTACACACATTTATGAGTAATTCTTCTTGGTTGCCCTCATCACTCAACCACTTGCACTTGAAGGTTGTACTGTTCCTCCATGACATCACAGCAGTTAAGCCAATGACTACTACAACAACCTTGTATCATGTGAATTGCCCCTTCTTTCCTAGAAAATGCTCATGCTATCTGGCTGTGGGGTTTGTTTGTTCACTTGAGACTTTAAGAATTAGACAGTCTTTTGATGCTAAATGAAGAAGAAGAAGAAGAAGAAGAAGAAGAAGAAGAAGAAGAAGAAGAAGAAGAAGAAGAAGAAGAAGAAGAAGAAGAAGAAGAAGAAGAAGAAGAAGAAGAAGAAGAAGAAGAAGAAGAAATGCACCCCTCACATGACCCAGGCGAGTGGTGCCTGGGTTTCAAGCCCCGTCATGCCCTCCCCCCAGGTATGCCATTGTGCTTCATTTGACTCTTCATTTGACTCTCTGGGGGAGAATAATTGTTACTAGTATTCAGTAGATGCTGAGCTGGCTGCGTATTCCAGAGTTTATCCTTGTGGAGAACCGGTTCAGGCCCGAGCTCAGCTGAGAATAAGGCTGTTCATTTGTAACCATGAAAAGAGGCCATGTAAATTATTTAGAGAATTTGGAGCCATCAATAAAGTGCTTGTCTCTTCCACAACCAAATGTCTGCCCTTCCATGTAAACAGAGGACACAAGAAGAAAGGAAGTTTACGTACATTGCCTCTTGAAGCTGACTCAAATGAAAAATCTGGGTAAACAAAACCCTTTGGCAAACCTATTTCCAATGTTGTTCTCGCTCGGAAATTCTAAAATTGCACGTCAAATACTGCCTGAGATTTCAAACAGGAAAGTGAGGATTTCACAATGATGGAGACATTTTTGTTCAGGGACAGCCCATCCACTATGTGGGCCCAGTCAATTGCCCAAGGCAGGGGTATCCAACTCATAATGCTGGCAGAGGCTGATGGGAATCGTAGTTTATGAACATCTGGAGGGCCAGAGTTGGACACCCCTTGGCCTAAGGCACCACAGGGGCACCTGCCAGCCTTGTGTCCTCCCGTCCTCAACAGTGTACAAGTCTGCCATGGCAAATGACACCGTGGGGCACACCTCCAGGCCTCACTGGGCAGCTACAAGAGGAGAAGAGTTTGGATTTATACCACACTTTGTATAACTTTAAGGAGTAGGAGTTTCAAAGCAGCTTACAATTGCCTTTCCATCCCTTCCCCACTACAGGCACCTTGAGAGGTTGGTGAGTCTGGGAGAGTTCTGAGAGAACTGTGACTGGCCGAAGGTCACCCAGCAGGTTTCATGTGGAGAAATGGGGAAACAAACCTGGTTCACTAGATTGGAGTGCTCAGATGGAGGAGTGGGGAATCAAACCCAGCTGACCAGATTGGAGTGCACCTGCTCTTAACCACTACAGCACGCAGCTCTCTTCCTCCTCCCCTATACCATTTGATAATCACAACAACAATACTGTGCCATAGGCCAGACTGAGAGAGAGAGAGAGAGAGAGAGAGAGAGAGAGTGATTGGCTCAAGATCACCCAGCAACCTTCCATGGCAGAGTGAGTGAGAATTCGAATTCGTGTCTCCCAGCTCTTAAAGAGTCCAAGCCAGGGGTCTGCAACCTGGGGCTCTCCAGATGTTCATGGACTACAAACCCCATCAGCCCCTGCCAGAATGCTGGCGGGGCTGATGGGAATTGTAGTCCATGAACATCTGGAGAGCCGCAGGTTGCAGACCCCTAGTCTAAGCACTACGTGTATTGGGTAACTCTACTATTTGCTGATCGAATTCTAGAGCACCCGAGCTCATGTGCCATTCATACAGCAAGCGGCGTTCGTACGACTTACGAACGATTTCAGCAATAGCCAAACAAGAAAATGGGTCCACAAAAATGAGCTGAGAGGAAAGAGACTGCTTTTGCACCACTGATGGTGTTTTATGTAAAGTTGGGCCAGTCCGTTCTACGCTGGACAGGGTGGGATTGTTTACTTGTTATTGTTCAGAGAGCAAAGAGGTATAATGAAGACAGACGGGCCAAAGTATTGCATGCTTTGACTGAGTCAGTAACAGCCGGAATAACTCCCTCGCTCTGTTCCCCTGGAATCGTATTCAACTCCTTTTCTAAGGGTTGACACACAAGGCCAGGGAGAATATAATGGTTGAATAGGCTGGTTGCTAAGGATACCCCTGAGCTGCTTAACAGATTGTGGCTCATAAAACATTCTTCTGGAGTGGCTCAAGCAGCTGGGGGTTTACTCCGATGCCTCCTCTCTGCTTTTGTGGCCTCGAACTGACACCTGTCCAATCCTGTCGTTCCTTTGTAAGCCAAGAATATTTCTCAGCGTTTAACAGGCCCGGGACTTGAATACCACTAGAGTTTTTCTCTCCCTCATCACTTTTTTAAACAGAAGATTAAAATAACACTTACGGAGGGAGATTTATGGGAATGAGGAAGCAAGTTTCATATGGATGCTTTGCCTGGGTCATTACCTAGGAAAACAGATTCTACCTGATAATCCATCACAGGTTCTTTTGCAAAATGGGTTAGCGCTGCCAGATTAACTGGCAAGAGGATTTGAGGTAGGGGAGGCAAGCAACATCAGCTACTTTGTAACTTCACTTCTGGGGAAACCCGGAAATCACGTTGGATAGCTCTAGGAATCGCCGGAAACTCTATGGTAAAATGATAGCATTTCTGATGATTCCTAAAGCTTCCCTATGATTCCTAGAGCTACTTCTGAGGGAAACCCAGAAGTGGCATTGAGTAGTTCGAGGAATCATTGGAAACTCTATGATAAAATGATAGTGTTTCTGGTGATTCCTAAAGCTTCCCTATGATTCCTGAAGCTGCTTCTGAGGGAAACCCAGAAGTGGCATTAGGTAGTTCAAGGAATCATTGGAAACTCTATGATAAAATGATAGTGTTTCTGGTGATTCCTAAAACTTCCCTATGATTCCTGAAGCTACTTCTGAGGGAAACCCAGAAATGACTTTGGATAGCTCAATTGGAAACTCTATGGTAAAATTATAATTTCTGGTGATTTCTAAAGCTACCCTATAATTCCTAGAGCTACTTCTGGGGAAAACCCAGAAGTCACATTGTGAGATACCTGACACCGCTTTTTTCAAAAATTCTCTCAAAGCTACTTGGAGAAGCAGGGCAAAAGACTGCCAACGGGCGTCCTTCTGCCATAGCAGGGGGACTGGCAGCTGTAACATGGGAACTGATAACACCAGTTTTTTTGCAATGAGAATAGAAATCCACCTACCCACTCCCCTATCCCAAGAAAATTGCATGGGCTAAGCTAACAGCCTGTTGCAAAGAGAACCTGGAGATGTACTTCACATGTTATAAAGTCTTTATGCTGGTTGACGGATGAAATGAGGACATTTATTTGTTTGTTTGTTTTTGTTTATTTATTTATTTATACTCTGCCAATTCTTCCAGGAGGACTCAGGGCGGCTGACAGATAAAAGCAATAAAACAATACACAACAGTACAATAAACAGAACAATCTTATACCATACAATAAATAAGTATAAAAATAACATTCTAAACTTTAAATTGCATCTGATGTTCAGCTGCATTTACCTGTGCTCGTGATTACATGTGTTGGTGACATCAGAGCCCCTCCATGTCACACCTGACTTATGACAACCACATAGGGTTTTCAAGACAAGACATTCAGAAGTAGTTTGTCAATGCCTGTTTCTGCACCACAGCCCTGGCATTCGTGGTCTCCCTTCTAAGTACTGACCAGGTTCAGCCCAGCTTAGCATGTCAGAGGTGATGAGATCAGGCTAGCTTGGATTAACCAGGACAGGGACCAGAACCATTAAATTCTCTTATCTCTTCTCCAGGGGAAAGGAAACAGAAAATAAGGAGGGAGTGTCCAATTCACAGCCCGCTCAGTGAAAGAAAACCAATGGAAAGTCCTGCTTCTCTTGGGATGGGAGAGAGAAGCAATTAACATTGAAGGTGAGCAAGGCTGGGTAATTATTGGTTGAAGGTCCCTGCTTGGTTCTAAAGTTACAGGGATCAATGGAAGCAAAAATAAAATCTATTAATTGGGAAAGAACCACAGTACAAAGACAAACTGCTTTCCTATTGATTTCCACATTGAGAGACGCAAATGGAGTAGTTTTAATACCATGTCTAAAACGTATCATAACTTTCTGCTCACCTCTGCTCTGCAAGAATCTATTCTACTACAATACTATTGATGTAATGTAGTTCTGGGTTGTTCAAGATGCAGTAGATTTCCTAAGAGAACTCTGCAGCCATCACTTAATCAAGGTAGCTCCTGCATTTGGGCCTATTGTGGGAGAAGTACCATTTCCCAGCACTTAAACTATTTAGAGCATAGGTGTCAGACTCATGGCCCTCCAGATGTTATGGACTACAGTTCCCATCATCCCCTGCCAGCATGCTGGCAGGGGGATGATGGGAACTGTAGTCCATAACATCTGGAGGGCCACGAGTTTGACACTTGTGATTTAGAGGTAATGGTCAGAAAGCAGGAATTGTAGCCCAGCAAGTGGGTTAGTCAAGTCTAACTGGCTAGGCTAATGTGCTGGCATCACTGCGGGTGGTGCAGTGGTTAAGAGCAGGATGGATTACTCTAATCTGGAGAACTAGGTTTGATTCCCCACTTGTCCACCTGAGTCGCGGACTCTTGTCTGGTGAACCAGATTTGTTTCCCCACTCCTGCACAGGAAGCCTACTGGGTGACCTGGGGCTTGTTACGGTTCTCTCAGAACTCTCTCAGCCCCACCTACTTTACAAGGTGTCTGTTGTGGGAAGAGAAAGGGAAATGAGTTTGTAAGGTCCTTTGACTCTCCTTACTGGACAGAAAGGGGGTCATAAATCCAAACTCTTCTTCTTCATCTTTGCCACACATAGAGTTCCCAACTCTTTGATTGGGTTCACCAATGGCCACTAATAAAGGGAATCTCTACAATCCAGAGATAGTAAACCTCCAAACACCAGCACTAGAAGGCAACATCTGGGAAAGCCATTGTCCTGTTTGTTGACTCTCCTGGGCAACTGGTTGCCCACAATGTGAAAGAGAATACTAGATGAAAGAGAATCCTAGATGAGATGTGATTGGTGTTTGGAATATGCTGCCACAGGAGGTGGTGATGGCCACTAACCTGGATAGCTTTAAAAGGGGCTTGGATAGATTTATGGAGAAATTGATCTATGGCTACCAATCTTGATCCTCTTTGATCTGAGATTGGAAATGCCTTAACAGTCCAGGTGCTCGGGAGCAAAAGCCGCAGAAGGCCATTGCTCTCACATCCTGCATGTGAGCTCCCAAAGGCACCTGGTGGGCCACTGCGAGTAGCAGAGAGCTGGACTAGATGGACTCTGGTCTGATCCAGCTGGCTTGTTCTTATGTTCTTATGTTCTTATGACCATTGGCCTCATTCAAATGGTCACCTCTTATGTTCTGATGACACTGGGTAATCTCCACTGTGAAAACTATCCCTTCATGTCCCCCTTCTTTCCTCTGGAAGCTGGGCAGTCATCCCTTTTTTTCCTATGTAACTGTACATCTAGAATCCCAGTGGGGGAAAAGAAGATGGCGGAGGATTGAGCATAGACACAGCTAGTGCTGAAAGAGTTAACCTTTCACTGCTTCCTTTAAAATCTCAGCCTCTTCAGCTTCATGTAAAATGCACACACACACGCGCGCGCACACACACACACACACCCACACACACATCCATGTGAATGCTTCATTTTGTGTATTTGCATGTAACATTTAAATTGCCCCTTGACTTTTTCAGAGCTATCTGGAAAATTGTCTCAGCAGAAAAAACATGCATGATGAATCATGCATGATGAACAAAAGGGGGAGGGGGATCCAATATCTTGAACTTTCAGAAACAGCTTCATAACTACCGGCAGCTTGCTTCAAAGGTGGCTGTCATTTTGGTGTGAGCTTCGTTGACAGGAAAAGGAACAAACGTGTTGCACCCTATTTGGAAAAGTTCAAGAGGCTCCAGCACATTTTATCTGAGAGAAAAAGCATCAGATAAGGAAACTTAAGAGCTACACAAAAGAAATGGAAATATCGATGGATTGGGGGGGAGGGAGAGAAGACAGCTGGTGGTCTGAGGCAGAGGCGTAGCAAGGGGGGAAAGCGCCCAGTGCATTGGTGCATCCTCCACCCCTGCCACGCCCCAGTCCACCCCCGCTCCACCCTAGAATGCCCTGGAATGCCCCCGCCAGGCCCCCACAGAGGGGCGCGCCCGATGCATCCCGCACACCCCGGTCCCCTTGGAGCTTCGCCTCTGGCAAAAACACATCTCTGTTTTACTCCAAGTCTCTCTGGCCTCTGATCTATGTTATTACTTAACCTGAGGAAACACATCTTAGTTGCCTTTGCTGATCTGTCCCCTTGCTTAGTTTCTCACATGATAGAAACCGAAGACCAAAAGAGAGAGTAAAGAATAAGATTCCTATGTGCAAACCACTTGCTAGCTGAGCTTCAGTGGGTAGCCCCAGTCATCTTGATAGTGTTGATGGGATGTAAAAGGAGAGCCAACTATTGACATGTCAGAACAATTTTTCCCATCCTGTATCTGATTCAAATCTGATCCAGGAAGAAAGGGGAATTCATTTACCAACTGCTCAGTGGGGACGGTCCAATCTATCTATGCCAGTGGTGGTGAACCTCTCGCACGGGTGCCAGAGGTGGCACTCAGAGCCCTCTCTGCGGGCATGTGCAAACAGAGTGCCCCCCACACACACACATCTAGGCTGGCCTGGGCTGCTGGGCTCGATTATTAGCATTAAACCTAAGACCTAGTTTTGGGGAACCAGTGAAGGTAACCCTGTTAAGCGCTGTTAAACCCCACTGATTTTCATGCGAAGAACTAAAACGGGATCCTTTACCAGGGAGTAAGCTCAGTTGCTGGCAATGGGGCTTGCTTCTGAGTAAACCCTCCTAGGGTCGTGATTCACCCGTTGGAAGAGTTGCACGGTTGCTTCAAAGCAAAGCCACCGACTACCACCAAGCTTACTCCTGAGTAACGCACGCCTCGGAGCCAACCGTTTTTTTCTAACTAAAACCTCACTATTCAGGTTAAATTGCTGTGTTGGCACTTTGCAGTAAATAAGTGGGTTTGGGGTTGCAATCTGGGCACTCGGTCTCGAAAAGGTTCGCCATCACTTAGCTATGTCAAGTCCCTTGACTCCCACTCCACACTTATGGTCTCCCACTGGTCCATAGGGGAATAATCAGGACCAGATCTACATTTTTGAAGGGAGGCATAAGTACAAAATGGTGCCCCCATGTATTATGTACATATTTTTCTTTATATAAGGATGCATAATTAACAACGCTTCTAAATGACAGAATAAATTATGTTGACGTCTATAAACTTTAAGTAGTTATACTTTTCCATTATTTTAATCAATCTATAATGTCTGAATATTCCCTCAACCCCTCTGCACACATAGAAGCTCAACCCAGATCAAATTGGCAGAGATGGGCGGTTGCTGCGAAAGGTTTGAGTCCAGTGGCTACAACAAAGTTTTATTCTTGGTATAAACTTCCATATGCATGTACATGTCTTCAAATATACTCATGTGCAATTGATATTCTTTACAATTTCTAAATGCCCTCTGGATGTTGATTATTTTTAATATATAATTTTTATAGTTTTTACAACTAAAACTACAACTAAAACAAAGAGAAAAGGCAAAAGTGATCCAGCCACTCTAATCTATTCACAAATTATAAAACTTCTTCAACTCTCATTAGTCTCTCATGCAACCGTTAATTAAAGACCCTTAATTATGCTGACTGCCCAATTTTTAGCAAGCTCTGTCTTCATCTTTTTAAATATCTCTTTGGAACTTGCTATAGAAGAAATCTTTGCTGCTGTTCCTAGTAGGCCTAAAAGCCCTTCCCATCTAAGCCAAAACAATCTTATCTGATTTTTCTTTAAAATGTCCACAAAAAAGGCATTTCTGTAGCACTCTTAAAGGAATCTGTCTCATTACAATGGTGTCCGTGTCTTCTATCTTGATTGTTGACTTCCTGAGTATTTCCAGAATTTGTTCTGTCATTTCTTTGAAGCAATAATTGATGACAATGTCTCTGCATAGTCCTTTTGCTTTTGTGTTTTTTCATGAGACTGTACATTTTTTCAAACCTAGATGCCAGTCCTTCTTCCTTGATTTTTAGATAGTTAGCTAAAGCTGAGGAGATTTTCTTCTTTACATCTTCCTTTATTGGGTCTTGATCCTCTGGAACTTTCCTTAATCTTATTGCCTTCTCTCTAATCTGGTACTCCTGACAAAGAATGGCTTGATCATGCATTTTGACTTCAGTTGTATAGAATCCACAGGGTTTTTTTCAAAGTTTTAATTTCCTCCTTGGTTTTCTCCATATTTTCTTTCGGTTGTACATTTTTTTAAAAAAAACAAGTTTCGTTTCTTTAATGTTCTTCATAAATTCAGACATCATTGTGGGAATATTCTTATTGACATTATCTTTTACAGAGTCCATTTCTGACCTAAGAGTCTGCAGATTGGTGGTTATGACTTTAATATGGTTGACGATTTCAGTGACTTCCCCATTAACGAAACTTAAAGGGACGTTGCCATTTTTGCCCACTAGACGCAAATATTTTTGCAGTTACCCAGGGTTTACAAAGTTTTCACACAGAAACCAGTCTCTCTCCTCTCTCTGGTTGGTTATGTTTTTTAAAATGTTTCTTTCCTGATTTTTGTTTTGGCAGCTCACTAGCTGAAAGAGGGAAAGACTCGAGTCTTTTTTATTTAAAAAAAACATTCTAGCATCTTTTCTCTGGGAATTTCTTTTAGTTTAGCTTTATTTTAATTCATTTCTATACCCTCCATTTTTTCATCATTGCATACCTTTTAGGAAGATCTACCATTTTTGGTCAGACTTATCAGCAGCTGAGATCAGACTTCTCTCATCAATCTCATTATATCATCATTGCATTCCTCAGAGGTACGCAGCTTGAATGTTTCCATCCTTGGGAAGATCGCTGGCTCAAGTTGGATGCCACTAAGCTCCAGCTTCTCAACTGTAGAGAATCACAACAGTATTTTCCATGTGATCTCACCCAGAGGAGCTCACCTCAGGAGCACATGCGACTTCTCTTGCTCTCTTCTTCATCTGTAGAGGCTTATGCATCCCTCAGGACTGCACTTTTGAGGTCCGTTGTCTGGAGCGAGGCCAGACAAAACTACTCAGAGCCATTTCTATGCCATAAGTCAATAAAGATGTTATAATTAAGTACAGAAGTATCTACCACTGCTAGAATACAGCACTAGTGTGGCATGGTGGTTGTAGTGCCAGACTGCAGGCTAGGGGCCTTAGACAAATTCTGGAGAACATGAGATACATATTTTAAATGCATGAATAATTTGAGCAGACTTGGGTTCAAATCTCAGAGCCAAACTGTCTGTGATGGTGATCATGGGTCGCTCCCAAGGCCGCCAGTGCCATTTTAGAAGCAACCGCAGTTCTTTAAAAATTGCTACAAGGTCCTAATCAAAATCAGGCTAGATCAGTGATGGCGAACCTTTTTGAGACCAAGTGCCTAAATTGCAACCCAAAACCCACTTATTTATCGCAAAGTGCCAACACGGCAATTTAACCTGAATACTGAGGTTTTAGTTTAGAAAAAACAGTTGGCTCCGAGGCTTGTGTTACTCGGGAGTAAGCTTGGTGAAGCAACCATGCAACACTTCGAATGGGTGAATCATGACCCTAGGAGGGTTTACTCAGAAGCAAGCCCCATTGCCAGCAACCAAGCTTACTCCCAGGTAAAGGATCATGCCCAGGCCAGCCTAGTGTTGTGTGTGGGGGGGGGGGGCGGTGATTTTCCGTCCCCCCCCCCACATGATGAACTCTGTTCACGCGTGCCCACAGAAACGGCTCTGAGTGCCACCTCTGGCACCCGTGCCATAGGTTCGCCACCACTGGGCTAGATTAAGTTGTGCAACACCAGAGAAACATTATTTCCTACCTATGCACTTTCACTCAAACTAAGATTTGGAAACCGTTTCAATGCTGATCTGCTGAACAGAAATCGAGGCACTCGGGATGAAGAGCAACCTTTGCTGCTTCAGTGGTCAGAAGGGCCCATTTATTTCTTCTGGGGCGAGGCGTTCTGGTCTTTGAGGCACTGGAAAATTATTCCTTGACATCGTGTCAGTTGAGTGGCAAAGTTGGGAGTCCTTTTCTGAAGAGGAGAAAGGCCCTTGGTGGGAGCTGACATGATTAATGTTTAATAAAGGCTCCCTGGCTCCTGGAAAGCCCAGGCAGACCAACTCTCAGGCCGTTTCCAAAGGCCTCCATTGTGTGGCACCTCTGAGGTAACAGCTCTCATTTTTGGTCAACAAAAAGGCAGCTGCATGCTTGGCCGGGTCTGGGTGCAGCTCTTTGTCTGTCGTGGGGACCCTGTTCACATCATTCATGACACTTGAATAAAAATGACCCCTCGGAGGACAAAAACCAGGGAAGGGAGGAGAAGAGAAGCAGGAGAAAAAGACTCTTTATATTCTCTGCCCTTTGAATGAGGGCAAGCAACAATTCCGCGGGTCCCCAGAAGCCAGAGGTGGCCCGAAGTAAATAAACAAACTGCCAAAGTTTTCCCTACAAACAAGCAATTTGCCGAAGAGTGGGAGAGCGGGAACTTTTAGAAAAACCTTGGCAAGGAATCTGACAAGTCGCAAGGCAGAGATGCAAAACGCGTTTGCCTCAGTTCATCCCACCGGCTGCCTGTTTGCCAAGCTGGGCACGTACGGCTGAAAAACTGCTTTGTCACAGGAAGTTATGGTGTGGAAGGAAGCAGAATTAAGAGCAGCTTTTTATCCCTGCTGAAAGCAAATGAGAGTGCATCGCCTCGCTTTTTTAAAGCCAGGATCTGTCGGAGCGGCACTGAATCACTGGCAAGCCTGTAAGACAGCGTTGTGGGGGTGGGTGTTTTTTTTCCTGGCAGTGAACTATCTCCACCCGTATGAGTCTGGAAGATTCAGCGCCTGGTGCTTGTTTAGTTAGCAGTGGAGGAGAATCCACCACATGGCGGCCATCTACACCTCCATGGGCCAGATGTTACAAACACATGTTGACCAGCAAGGCATAGACCCTCCTGATATACATATGGTCGCCATAGTTATGTGAAGAAGAAGAAGAAGAAGAAGAAGAAGAAGAAGAAGAAGAAGAAGAAGAAGAAGAAGAAGAAGAAGAAGAAGAAGAAGAAGAAGAAGAAGAAGAAGAAGAAGAGGAAGAAGAAGAAGAAGAAGAAGAAGAAGAAGAAGAAGAAGAAGAAGGAGGAGGAGGGAGGGAGGGAGGAGGGAGGGAGGAGGAGTTTGGTTTATATCCCCCCTTTCTCTCCTGAAGGGAGACTCAAAGGGGCTGACAATCTCCTTGCCCTTCCCCCCTCACAACAAACACCCTGTGAGGTAGGTGGGGCTGAGAGAGCTCCGAGAAGCTGTAACTAGCCCAAGGTCACCCAGCTGGCATGTGTGGGAGTATACAGGCTAATCTGAATTCCCCAGATAAGCCTCCACAGCTCAGGCGGCAGAGCGGGGAATCAAACCCGGTTCCTCCAGATTAGATACACGAGCTCTTAACCTCCTACGCCACTGCTGCTCCTGTATTTTGTGTGCAGTTCTGGGAATCCATGGACTACTGATTTTTTTCCAGGGTTTGAGTTAACACAAACAGAGGTTATACGTGCATTGTATTGTACATACGTTGCCCCTGCATTTACAACTCAGTGACTACCTGTACAGGGATAATCATGCGTAGCACACACAAAATACATGCACAGAGTAGACAACCAATATGCATAACTGTAATGTCTGAAAAGGGTTCCTAAACTGCCTTAGGGTTCCTGAACTGCCTTAGGGAAAAAAATTGAAAGCTAGACAGAGCATTATGGTTGTCAACCCTTCAGAATTACAGTTAGGAGCAGGAGATCTGGTGACGCAGGGACATGGATGGGCAGGCCCCTGGTGACATTGCACCTCTCTAGGAATCATTGGAAACTCTGTGGTAAAACCATACTTCTGGTGATTCCTAGGACTGACATCTCTTCCAGGTTTTCCATGAAGCCATCAGTGCTCTCTAGGAATTGCCAGAAACGTTATGGTTTCTCATAGAGTTTCTGATGATTCCTAGAAAGGCATGATGCCACTTCTGGGTTTCTCTGGAAGTGACCTCACTCTATGGCACCATATCCCCCACTGACCTCCTTTCCCTGCCTAAATTCCTCTTTCCCCAGGAGACAACGTTAATGGAAGGTCTCAGCCTCTATGCTCGGTTATTGAACCTACAGAGGAATGCGTTGACCACTGTATGAGATGAGATGTTGGACTACATGGGCCACTGGTCTGATCCAGCAAGGTTCTTCTCATGTTCTTCATTCTCTAGGAATTAAGCTGGACTGGCAAACCTAGCAGTACCTTACACTCGCTATACTTCGAACGCCAGCAAATGACTTCTGAACTGGCACACACTGAAACACTCTAGTCTTGGATATTTTCCTCAGACACTAAGCCTCTCTTTGCTCTCTGCTATGTGGGTATCCTTTCTGTGAATGCAGAGAGCAGGGTAGTGCTTTTCAGACATGGTTGCACAGTTACCACCATTGCTCTGGAGCGTGAGCCATGAACAAAAGCAGTTTGCAGCTCTTGAGACTCCCAAGAACAACAGTAGCCTTTTAAATCGGAGGCAGGCTCGTTTAAAACAGTCAAATGTGTAAAGATGGCCCATATTAAGCCGAAAGGAGGTAAGGCAAAAAGTGGTAGATTGCCTGATGGGATGACGGCAGAGCTTGCTGAGCCATTGATATATGGACTCTAGAGATTGTATTTTCTCTCCCACCTGCATGATGTCATGCATTATTACTAATATCAGTGCTGTTGTTCAGATTCCAAGTGCTTTCTTGTCATAGTTTGCAGATAGCTGCCAAGTTGATAATTGCAAATGTTGGTTATCCTCCCACCTCAAGTATTAGGTACTAAGAGACCATCAGTTCCCTTCTAGCTTCTAATACAGTCTGAAGCATGCATTGAATATAAGGCTAGATACCATGTAGAGGGCTATATCTGGTGAGCAGTATCTGGTCAGGGGCAGTGTCTGGTGAGGGCCAGAGGTGGGATCCAGCAGGTTCTCACAGGTTCCCGAGAGTAGGTTACTAATTATTTGTGTGTGCCGAGAGAGGGTTACTAATTGGTGATTTTGCCACGTGATTTTTGCCTTAGTTACACCCCTCCTCTCAGCAGTAGCGCGCAGAACTTGAAGCAGTCTAGCAGGAGGTGCACCGGTGTGCGTGGCAGCCTGCGCCTGCGTGCATTCGTTTCCCGCCCAAAGACCAGCGCAGCGGCTGCGTCCTTGCCACAGCCCCGCCCAGGAATGCCCCGCCCCCAGAATGCCCAGCCATGCCCCCGTCGTGCCCTGCCCATCCCCATTGGCACTACGCCGCAGTTTGAATCCCACCACCATGGGAACCTGTTACTAAAATTTTTGGATCCCACCACTGGTGAGGGCCCTCACCTGGATGGTCCAGGCTAGCCTGATTTCATCAGATCTCAGAAGTTAAGCGTGGCCGGTAGTACTAAGATGGAAGACCATCAAGAAAGTCCAGGGTTGCTGTGCAGAGGCAGGCAATGGCAAGCCACTTCTGTTCCTCTCTTGACAAGAGGAAATAGTGGGAGAGGGGGAAATGGGATTCTTCCCACAAGTCGTTGAAGTTCCCCACTTCTCCAGAACATTCTTGGTGCACCAGCAGCCCTTCTAAGATCAGAAGATAAGACTTCAGGCATCAACTGCTCCCTCTTCTGGCAAACCACTGCTATGGCATACGGGGCACGGTGCCAAAGGGTATCCGCAGAGTCCCCTGCTTGCTTACATACACTGCGTGCTACTCCCGAGCACCTGGTCTGCTGAGGCATTTGTAATCGCAGATCAAGGAGGAACAAGATTGGTAGTCATAGATGGAGGAGAAGTCGATCTATGGCTACCAATCTTGATCCTTCTTAATTTGAGATTGCAAATGCCTTAGCAGATCAGGTGCTTGGGAGCAGCAGCAGCAGCAGAAGGCCATTACTTTCACCTCCTTCACGTGAGCTCCCAAAGGCACCTGGTGGGCCACTGCGAGTAGCAGAGTGCTGGACTAAATGGACTCTGGTCTGATCCAGCAGGCTCTTTCTTATGTTCTTATACCCAAGCTCCAAATCCTGTTCATCCGAACCAGATCCTTTGTGCAGTGCATATGTCAGCTCACATATTGTTTATCAGCCTCGCTGTGGATTCCCAGAGCAGAAATGAAGGACGATGTGTCCCTCGGAGCCGTTTCTGCACTGCACTGGACTGAAGGATATGACTATGATTCAAATTGCCTTTCTGGCTCTGGTTATAGAAAGGAAATCTTTATCATGCATTTTGAAAGCCTTTTTTAGGCCAATGGTAGAGACGCGCACACGGGCCCGAACCCCAAGAGAAACTCTATTCTGTCCTTCTACTCAACAGTCTAAAAATGAACATTGTTCTATTTTCAAGCTCTGATTCTCAATGGAGGCAAGAATGTCACCTGATGAAAAAGCCACAGAAGAGGGAAATTTTCCTTTGATGGCTACCAAACTCTGTCCTTCTTCACGCAACGTGTGATTGGTGTTTGGAATATGCTGCCACAGGAGGAGGTGATGGCCACTAACCTGCATAGCTTTAAAAGGGGCTTGGACAGATTTATGGAGGAGAAGCCGATTTATGGCTACCAATCTTGATCCTCTTTGATCTGAGATTGCAAATGCCTTAGCAGACCAGGTGATCGGGAGCAACAGCCGCAGAAGGCCATTGCTTTCACATCCTGCATGTGAACTCCCAAAGGCACCTGGTGGGCCACTGCGAGTAGCAGAGAGCTGGACTAGATGGACTCTGGTCTGATCCAGCTGGCTTGTTCTTATGTTCTTATGTCCTGATAATTAAGCCACAGAACTGCTAATTGCTATTTGCTGAAATTGCTAATGTCGTTCTGGCTGGAGGAGTCTCTCGGTTCCTTCTAGACAGTTCTATAGCTGCGTCGTCGATTTCAAAGCTGCAGTTTTAATATTTTTGGACAAGCTATAGGCAGTTTCTTTTTTATTGCATTGTTTCTTTGCATTGTTATTCTCATTACATGGTCTGCTAAACTTTGTAGACCAGTATTATGGCACGCGTAGATATTATACTGTTTTATTTCAATGTTTTGTTTTAAATCAAAGACCACCTGGAATCTCGGGGACAAAAAAGTGGACTAGAAATGAAGTCAGTCGACCGACTAACCACAGTAAAACTTCCCTAGACACCTTTCAAGGTTTTGAG
This sequence comes from Sphaerodactylus townsendi, assembly GCF_021028975.2. NCBI lineage: Eukaryota > Metazoa > Chordata > Lepidosauria > Squamata > Sphaerodactylidae > Sphaerodactylus > Sphaerodactylus townsendi. The sequence continues at coordinate 163,898,486 of NC_059426.1, forward strand.
AGTTTGGTAAGCTTTGCCGGAACACTGCCTAACATATCTTTGCCAGGGCACTGCCTAACATATGGAATATGCTGCCACAGGAGGTGGTGATGGCCACTAACCTGGATAGCTTTAAAAAGGGCTTGGACAGATTTATGGAGAAGTCGATCTATGGCTACCAATCTTGATCCTCCTTGATCTGAGATTGCAAATGCCTTAACAGTCCAGGTGCTCAGGAGCAAAAGCCGCACAAGGCCATTGCTCTCACCTCCTGCATGTGAGCTCCCAAAGGCACCTGGTGGGCCACTGCGAGTAGCAGAGAGCTGAACTAGATGGACTCTGGTCTGATCCAGCAGGCTTGTTCTTATGTTCTTATCTTTGCAACACCAGGGGCTATTTTTTTTTACAAAAACCTAAAACAAGCAAAAGCTTTGAAAAACCAACGAAAGATGCGATTCCGTGAGAGCTGAATTCTGTGCTCTTCTGGAATCACAGCAAATTCAAACAGACCCGATTCTAAGGGCAGAATCTAGTTTTGATTTGGGGGACGGTGTGTGTGTGTGTCATTGCAGAGATCTGGCGAAGAAGGATTCCGTGTTAAAACCCTCTCTTCTCAAGCACACATAAAAGAAATCAACCAGCCTTGATTAAAAGCACTTTTTTTGTTGTTTAGCAGTCTCCCCATGCAAAGATTCGGTTCAAGGAGCATTTAAATCACAGCTGTCAGCTCAGAAACAAGAGTCGGAGTGGGAGAAATAGGACATTGGCATTGTGCTAGGGTTGCTATGGCAATTCCCACAGAGGGGCTGATTAATAGGCTTTATTCCCAAGAAACTGTTGAGCGCTGGGGGAGGGGGGGACTGGAGCTCACACTCAGCAAAGCCTGGCAAATATTTTTCATGAATGGCATCTCTAGTGGTTGGGGGTGGGGGATGTTCAGGGCTACTTCCTTCTAGAAAGGAAGAAAAAAGAATTTGAGGAGCACCTAGTGGCCACTGACAAAATTGCACTCAGCAGTACAGGGAACTGCCTGTAGGTGGCAGCATTCCAAGGAGAATCACAATTCCCCACCCCCTATATTAGAATAACATGGCCTGTTGTTGTTGTTTTTTCAGGGGATACAAATACTAACTCAAGGGATTACAAATATCTAACTAATGACCTTAACACACTAACAGTTATGGGGTTGCCAAATCCAAGTTGGGAAATTCCCAAAGATTTAGAGGTGAAATCTGGCAGAACCATGGTTTGTGGAAAGAAGGGATATCAGCAGGGTATAATGTAGAGCTGCTGACCACCAGGGTGTGGCTGGAGATCTCACTCTATTAGAATTGATCTCCAGGGTGGCAGAGATTAATTCACCTGGAGAAAATGGCTGATTTGGGGGGTAAATTCTATGGTATTACACGCAGGATTCCCAGGTCCTCCTGGCAACCTGTGGGAGCTTTTGGGAAGTGAGTACAGAGGGCAGCATTCTGCATCCCTGTGTGATGATGTCACTTCTGGTGCAATGCGGAATTACCAGCATCACATTGGGGGACACTCTAGCACTTGCCAAAAACTCTATGGTCTCCCTAGACTCTAGAGCCGTGGTGGCGAACCTTTGGCACTCCAGATGTTATGGACTACAATTCCCATCAGCCCCTGCCAGCATGGCCAATTGGCCATGCTGGCAGAATGAAATGTAATCCATAACTGGAGTAAGAGTCGCCATACTAAACATCACCAATCTGATGCCAGCACTTCCAGAAGTGCATTCACTGTGCATATATTTGCCATTCAGAAGTTATCCAGCACTTATAAAAACCCAGCTTGAGAAGGATTAACAAACACGGCTGCCTCAAAGCGATCTAAGAAGAATTCCCAGATTTCTACTGAGGAGTCACACAACTCCCCCCCACCCCCAAGCCAGGTGTGATGAGCCCTTTTTAACAACTGAGGGGGTGCACACTGTCTCTTATGATTTGGGGGAAGCTAGGTTGGTTTTTAAACTAGTAACCTTCCCCTCAGTTTCTGGGTGTTCTGAAGATATGTGAGGTAAATTTTGTGGTGGTGAAGGAGATTACTACAATCACCGAGGCAGGATTAGCATGCCAGCAACTAAGAAGATTTATTCATTTGCAGGGTGGTTTAAGGAACTAATCAACAGCACAGGCCTCCAGATCTCCAGACAAAGGAGAAACCTGGGCAGGATTCATAAATTTAAACTAGTTATGCCTTCAGAGAGCAGTTAGGAGTTTCTTTAAAGCTTTCAGACACAAACAGATTTTTGCCGACTAGCCACTAGGTTGGATCTTCACGCCCGCACCGGCCTGCTGTTTCCCAAGAGTCAGACTAAATGGGACAAGGTCTGCTCACTACCAAAGACAGGAATAACAACAGGGCAGTCTGTCATCTCCCAGAGGTAAAGTTAAACCACTCTGCCACACTGCCAGGCAGAGTTGCTCTTCACTCTGCTCCTTCTCTTGAGCAAGACCTGAGCTGTCACTGCTCTTGATAGGCACAGGACAAGGCCCTGTCCACAGAGCAAAAGCTCTGACCAGTTACAAAAATAACCATCCAAAAGCTTCTTCAGTGTTCAGAGATTTATTGTTTTCATTCAATTCTGCACAGAAGAGGGAATTCTCCTCTATTAGCAACAGGGAGGAGGTTCAAGGGGCTGTTGCTTGCGTAACATAATTTATACCCTCTTACAAACATCCCTCCTTGTCTTCTGACCATTGGCTAGATTTGGAATACGTACACATTGCCATTTGAATCTCCACTCCTCTCCAAAGCCCACCTTGCTTTCCACAATTGGGTGTGTATTCTTTATGTCATCTTGCCCCGTTCAGAGATCTTGGTTGCTATAGTACTTCACCCTTATCTGTATTTGTGAGCTTCTGCTAATTCCTTATCTCCTTGGTGGGGCCCTGTTTTCCCAAATCAAAGCTCAGTGTCAGGCTGCTCTATGAGTTTCGTTTCTTCCAACGAAAGTAAGTTTTTGAAGTGCTTGGTACCCAGTGAATTACTCTAATATAACTTGTATGATTAAATACAATGGCTTAAAACATAAACATAAACATAAACTACATGCCCATATCACTCTCTACTGGACTCCTTTTCGCCTGTGTTCCCTCCACTATTCCATTCCCCTTCATGCCAGATAGTACAGTTTTATATACCTTTTACATTGTTAAAGAACCTGAATAAGTTTAGGCTTGACAAGATGAGTATTGTGTATCTTTCAGTGTTCCTACACAGTGTTCTACACAATTATAATTTTATCCAAGCATTGGTGCTCTTGCCCAAAAATCGATGCCAACATTTATCACCAATTTCTTTTGTGTTGCTTCCTTCCTAAACCTGCTGATGAAAGTAAGAGAGTCTCACCTACACACACTTACTGGAAATGAAGGCATGTTGAATCCAGTGGGGCTCATTTCCTGGACATAGGATCCGTCTTCAGTTTTGCTTAAAACCAAACAGTGTGGCTTAAGTGATTAAAACCAAACAGTCTGGCTTAAGTGATTTTCTTCCCGTGACTGGTGCTACCAAACTATCTGCTAAAGTCACCAGATTCCCCAGGAAATGAATTCTATTTGGACAGGCACTTTAAAAATCCATCTGCAAAGCCATGCAGTGTTCTAACGTAAATGGGAACAGAGCTAGAACTGGTGCTGCGTTAAGCATGGTTGTTGAAATGCTCACAGGGAAGACAAATGTGAGTTGCCAGGGCTCAGAGCTCTATGTTAGGTCTACCTTGAGATATGGAAACTCTAACTCCTCATCCTGGAAAGGTGATGGCTGGCTTTGCCCCCTTGCTCTGAGGCTGAGTAGTGGCCCTAAACCGTTCTGTAACTAACAGCAGCCGTTAGCACTGTGGTTCCAGTGATCATTAAAACCTTCTGCATAATACATGTTGCATAATGCCTCATGGGAGGAGATTTTGAGGGACCACGGAGGAGAAGGACGCCATCCATGGCCCCATGACGGAATCTTCAAGGTCACCTGGATGAAGAAGAAAAGAGGAAGAGTTTGGATTTATTCCCTGCCTTCCTCTCCTGTAAGAGGAAGCAGCTTACAAACTCCTTCCCTTGTGAGACACCTTGTGAGGTAGGTGGGGCTGAGAGAGTTCAGAAAGAGCTGTGACTGGCCCAAGGTCACCCAACAGCCTTCAGGTGAGAAGCAGGGAAAGAAACCCGGTCCACCAGATAAGTGTCTGCCACTCATGTGGAGGAGTGGGGAATCAAAGCCAGTTCTCCAGATTAGTCCAACACCAATAGGGAGCAGCAGTGGTGCAGTGGCTAAGAGCAGGCGCATTCTGATCTGGAGGAACCGGGTTTGATTCTCAGCTCTGCCGCTTGAGTTGTGGAGGCTTATCTGGGGAATTCAGATTAACCTGTACACTCCCACACATGCCAGCTGGGTGACCTTGGGCTAGTCACAGCTTCTCGGAGCTTCTCAGCCCCACCTGTGAGGGGGGAAGGGCAAGGAGATTGTAAGCCCCTTTGAGGCTCCTACAGGAGAGGAAGGGGGGATATAAATCCAAATTCTTCTTCTTCTTCTTCAATCCCTACATCATGCTGTCTCTCCCAGAGAGTCCCATGTTCATTAAAGCTAGCACAATCGTACATGGTCCCCCTGCCAAACACACACTCATGCAGAGTGCTGGGATGGAGCAGAAGGTGTTTGACAGGTAAAAGAGCACAGGTAGTGATGCATCAGATTCAGCACAGTCTTGGTAGGACTGGGTTGGAGAGCTAGATAGAAATCCAGGGGTGTGGCAATGCAGTACCTTGTGTCATATTTTGCAAGTTTGCCCAATCTCGTCAGATCTGGGAAAGTAAGATCATCAGGTCTCAGAAGGTAAGCAGGACCAGCTCTGGCTAGAATTTAAATTTAAAATCTGCATTTAACATTTGTACATCATACATGTTGTTTTACTTTTGTACTTGTATACTAGAATGTAATAAACCACTCTGAACCGTCTTGACAGGAATGGGCAGCTTACACGTTCAATAAATAATAACTAAGATAGCAGATCAGGGTTGCTGCATAGACCCATTCAACAGCAAACCACATCTGTTCTTCTCTTGCTTTGAAAACCCTACGGAGGTCGCTGTAGATCAGCTGCAACTTGACGAGGACGAGGACGAAGAAGAAGAAGGAGGAGGAGGAGGAGAAGAAGAAGAAGAAGAAGAAGAAGAAGAAGAAGAAGAAGAAGAAGAAGAAGAAGAAGAAGAAGAAGAAGAAGAAGAAGAAGAAGAAGAAGAAGAAGAAGAAGAAGAAGAAGAAGAAGAAGAAGAAGAAGAAGAAGAAGAAGAAGAAGAAGAAGAATTAAATTATATTAGGGGAGGAAATCATGAGGTTTTTTTGAAAACTAGATATCCAATGTGGCTATGTCTAGGCCAAGATACAAACCATATTCCACTCTCTAGGTCTTTTCAAGTATCTATTTCTCACAATTCATGAGACAGGCAAAAATCACAAAAAATAATAATTATGTTCCCCCAGAAATAACAAATGAAATGATCTTTGGATAAGATTCTAAGGAGTGGGATTTTTGAAACCCAATAATCATATCTTACTAGGGCTGAACTAAAGAGACATATACTGTTACAGGAGTGAGGTCCTAATGTAGTGGCAGCTATTATATTTCTACATTTTCCCTACTAATTTTGCAAGCTGACCAAGAGTTCAAGCAGTTTTTAACTGTCAATAAACTCTTTGTTCAAAGTGACTTTGATCTTGGACAGTTAATTGCAATAATTACAGAAAAGTGAGATTAGTTGCATTTTAATAGAGCTTATTTAATAGCCGTCTTATCTTGCTGTATCAAATGCAATTCATATGCATTTGCTGATTAGATCATTTGCACTAGTGTTCATTATCTCATATTTCATTAAGAACTGATCACTTATCTAGATGATAATCACATGATTATGGTAGAACAGATTTAGAAAAAAAGGAAGGTCGATATTTTTCTACAAATATGCATTACTGTGATGAGCAAAATCAGATTTTTCTGGGTGGAAGTCTCAGAAGAAAATCAGGTGAGATTTCTGGGTGTGTAACTTGGCCTTTTTGATAATCCATAAAAGCAATAAGACAAAATGCTATTTAAACCTCTACTCACTATAATATGATTGAGCAATGCTAGAAATGTTCATACTTTTAGCACTTATTTTTAGAGGCCTTTGTAGCAACAGATTCCTTTTCGCATTTTATTAGAGGACCTGATCAAAACAATGTTATGATCCACTCAAGATGGGGAGGGGGCCAGTGGTGGGATTCAAATAATTTAACAACTGGTTCCGGTGGTGAGATTCAAATAATTTAACAACTGGTTGTTTACAAGCACAATTTTAACAATCGGTTCTGCTGAAGTGGTGCAAACCGGCTGAATTCCACCACTAGAGGGGGCTCTAAATGGCATTTGGGAGTGGCAGAGAGCCCAATGGCCAAAACAGCTGGATCCACTTCCTAGTGTGCTACCGTAATTGGACAGAGAGAGCAAACACACTGACATTCAAGCACCACAAAGCTTCACAGGAATACATTTCTTCTCTTCTTCCTCTTAGTCTGACAGTTTAACTATTCAGTGGTATAACCCAACCTGAGCCTTTATCATTAGGCAGAATCTTCATCATTTATTTAGATGTTGCTTTGGCCAAAAGTCTCTGCTCAACTATATGCAGAGAGCGGCATCTGGTGGTAAGCTTGTGAAATTCTTTCTGCATTGCCGTGGCTTCCCTGTGTTTCTGACAAACCCTCTTTTGTTTTTCTCCCAAGAAAAACAAAAATGTTTGTTTAAAGATTAAGATGAAACTATTGCTCTTGGCGCTAAACCACAGAGTGTTGGACATGCGGCTGAAATATGTACACACTGGTCGCAATATTCCTCGTGACGTTTCTGCGGCGATGTGCGGCGAACCACTTGCGCACTCCGGGTTGTCAAAGACAAATCGATGACACATTCAGTTTGCCTCAGCTTCTGCTCCCCACAGCAGCTTCATTGCAATCTTATGGCTCACAAACCACACTTTATTAACTTGCCTTTATTATGTTCCATAGCACAGCAGTGTTTTATTTCCACAGCAGACAGATTTCAGATGACCAAAACTGACACTCTAGTGGCAAATACACACAGCTATAAGAAATAGACAGTGGGCCACTGAATTTTTCTTTTTCAGACAAATTCATTTGTTAATTTTCTTTATAGCTTGCCTCTCTCAAGGAGACACAAAGAGGATTAGACACTCAATTTGATTGACAGGATAAGAATGAACAATGCAATAATGTTTGAATGGCAGAGATCTGAAAGGCAGAAATCTGATACAGAGATACTATGCACAGGCATTTAAATATGACACATCAAATGATGCAGAAATGGCACAATAGGAGCATACTTAGAAGAAGAAGAGTTTGGATTTATATCCCCCCTTTCTCTCCTGCAGGAGACTCAAAGGGGCTGACAAACTCCTTGCCCTTCTCCCCTCACAACAAACACCCTGTGAGGTAGGTGGGGCTGAGAGAGCTCCGGGAAGCTGTGACTAGCCCAAGGTCACCCAGCTGGCATGTGTGGGAGTGTACAGGCTAATCTGAATTTCCCAGATAAGCCTCCACAGCTCAGGTGGTAGAGCAGGGAATCAAACCCGGTTCCTCCAGATTAGATACACAAGCTCTTAACCTCCTACGCCACTGCTGCTCCTTACATCAGTATCCAGTAGTATAGTCTTTAGTCACTATCCTTTTACCAAAGCATCTTCCTGAAGCATTTCATCCCAAGACAGCCCTGTTTTACTTGTCTTTCAAGTGGGGCTCATGACTGAAAAATGGAAAACGTCTGAGATGGAACCAACCATCTTTTCTGCTAAATCTCACCTGATTCCCTCCCACACACAGGTCCCACAACTGCCAGCATAGCCACACACTCTCTCTTTCCCCAGCAGAAAAATGGGCAGTATCAACCCCCTACCTTATGGACACAGCTCTCAATATGTCCATGACACACTGATTCTTCTTATTCTTCTTAGGTGGTACCATCAGAGGTGGGATCCAGCAGGTTCTCACAGGTTCCCGAGAGTAGGTTACTAACTGTTTGTGTGTGCCGAGAGGGGGTTGGTGATTTTGCTACGTGATTTTTGCCTTAGTTACGCCCCTCCTCTCAGCAGTAACGCGCAGAACTTGAAGCAGTCTAGCAGGAGGTGCACTGGCGTACATGGCAGCCTGCGCCTGCGTGCATTCGTTTCCCACCCAAGGACCGGCGCAGCGGCTGCGTCCTTGTCACAGCCCCGCCCAGGAATGCCCTGTCCTCGGAATGCCCGTCCACACCCCCGTCGTGCCCCACCCAGCCCCATTGGCGCTACACCACAGTTTGAATCCCACCAACATGGGAACCTGTTAACTACAATTTTTGGATCCCACTACTGGGTACCATCCTAGGCTGTTGTGACTTTGAACGACTGTGGTAGGTGATTGATGTCTATGGTAGAATGATGAGGGAGTTCTTATTGTTTGACTTGAGAGGATGAAAGGTGAAGGAAAAACCTGTCTGGATCTGAAGGTGTGTATGGTCTGGTGCCAGGGACTCTTAAAGCTAAAGCTGACATCATGTTAGCCAAAGCCAGGATTTAAGGACAAAACTGCACTGTGAAAATGCAAAGCTGGAGAAATGGATACACTTCATAGTCGATCTTCTTGTTGAGGAGGGGTCCCCAAACTACGGCCCGGGGGCCAAATGTGGCCCCCTGAAGGCATTTATCCGGCCCGCCAGGCATGGCAGCGATGGCTCCATTCATGTGCAGTGGGAGCTCGAGGGAGAGGAGGAACCGGCCCCAGCGGCTGTTGATTGCAATTACATGATGGCACCCCCAAATCTCCATGAATTTTCTGACCCAGAGTTGGAAACCTTACTTGTGGCAACTCCTGCTCCGCCCTTCCCTCTCGGCTACTCCATGTGTTGCTCTCAGGCTTTCTGTTCCGCCTCACTTCCATTGGCATCAGCCAGGCTGGTGAATCGCTCGCTGGCTGCTAGGGAGGAAGAACCCAGGAAGATACCTAATCCTGGGTTAGATGGAATGCTTCATTGGGAAAGTTCTGCTTTTTTTTTACAGGGGAAGGTAATCCACAGCCTCCCCAACAATATTTGGAGCCCACCCTGTACTTGACATACTTTGGTCACTGTTCTAAAAATAGACCATGACAGAAAGGCTGAAAGGTGAAATCAAACATTTTACAATCATTTGTGCATAGGAATTTGTTCATAGTTTTTTTTAGTCCGGCCCTCCAACAGTCTGAGGGACAGTGAACTGGCCCCCTGTTTAAAAAGTTTGGGGACCCCTGTTGTTGAGAAACTAGCCTACCAGAGCTAGGCAATTGCTGCCACAGGTACCAAAGAATTGCATACCATGGCCTTCTGCTGGGCACGCAGAGCCAGTTTCTGCCCAAGCAACTGTGGAAAGCCCTTGAGGTATTCACAGCACTTCCCAAACCTGAGCAACTTCCTGCTGAATCTAGAGTTAGCAGGCATGGCCTGGCAACCAGCAGGAAGTGGGGGAGGCATGCAGATCAGTGGTGTGATGTCATGCCTCTCTAGGAATCACTGGAAACCTCATGATGGCAATTTTTTATTTGTATTTCCTCCCATTGACTGCAGCAGCAGTTGATAATGGGAGATAGAGGGCCCTGGTGGGAGGCTAGCAATACTTGCTAAATCTGAGGTCAGCCCCTGAGGTTCTGAAAGTACTGCTCAATCCTGGCTCGCTCCCCGTCCCAATACAATCCTTGTGTCTGCTCTTTCCCTTTTATTTGTAATTCCATTACAAGTCCCATTTTTTTAGGTTTATATGAAATAATTTGTAACTTTCACATTGGAGTATACAATTTTATTTGCAATGAAGGAATCCTTAACAGGTTCTGAAAGTCATTATCAGAATCCCAAAGGTCATTTTTTCCTCATCACTGGGCCTTTCCCCACTTACCTTAAGCCCCGTGCTACTTGAGGAGAGTAGCGCGGGGTCCCCCGGCACTCCCCACGAGAGGGGCAGCGACAGCACAGCTGCCCCGACCCTGCCGCTGTCGCGCCCCCTCAGTGCGCGGCATCCCTGGCGCTCTTGCAAAGGGCGCCTTTTGATGACCCTGCGCAGAGTGCGGGGTCATGGGGATGCCAGGGCGCACGCCAGGGATGCCGCGAGCTGAGAGCAGCGCGTGGCATAGGGGGGATCGACGAGAGTGGGGAAATGCCCATTGACTTCCCTCAGCATCATTATTTTTACACAGCTTTTTATCACTGTTCAAGAAGTCTCTAAGGAGGAAAATGAACAGTTGATAAGAACTATTTGTACGGAACAAATTCCCTGCTCTGCCACTTGAGCTGTGGAGGCTTAACCAGATTAGCTTGTGCACTCCAACACACGCCAGCTGGGTGACCTTGGGCTAGTCACAGTTTTTAGGAGCTCTCTCAGCCCCACCCGCCTCACACGGTGTTTGTTGTGGGGATGGGGAAGGGAAAGGAGATTGTAAGCCCCTTTGAGTCTCCTTATAGGAGAGAAAGGGGGGATATAAATCCAAACTCTTCTTCTTCTTAAGAAAGAGCACATTTAATAGGTGATGGAGTTGTGACCGGCTGATCAACAGTATCCAAATCTTCCAGAGTCATCTCTATTTGGGTGGGACATGTCAAAGCAAAACTGCTCTCCTCTCACGCGTACTCTTCCATATGGGTCAGAGTTCATTTTGCAACTAATAAGATGCTCACATCTTAAAGGACAATGTGCTCTCAATTGCAAATGCCGAAGTCAGCCCCCAAGATGGACACAGCTGTGCAGATGTGGTGGCAGTGAAGAGCTGTGAGAGAGTCATGATCTTGATGAGGAAGAGGAAAATGACCTTTGGGACTCCAATAATGATTTTTAAAACCTGTTAAGCATTCTATCTATCTATCTATCTATCTATCTATCTATCTATCTATCTATCTATCTATCTATCTATCTATCTATCTATCTATCTATCTATCTATCTGTCTGTCTGTCTGTCTGTCTGTCTGTCTGTCTGTCTGTCTGTCTGTCTGTCTGTCTGTCTGTCTGTCTGTCTGTCTGTCTGTCTGTCTGTCTGTTTTGTTCATTTGTTCTATTTTGCTCATTTTGTTCTATTTTGTTCATTTGTTCTATTTTGCCCTATCCCTGGGGGGCTCTGGGTGGGTTACAACATATTTTTAAAAAACATCCTACAACTTTAAAATACAAACCCTGATTGAAAAACTTTAAAACCAATTAACAAAATGATTGCAATAACGCTGGTTAATAGGTTATATAGATTAATCCATCCCGCCATCTCTCCATCTCACAATACTAGAACCAGGGGGCATACATTGAAAATGCTGGGGGGAAGAATTAGGACTAATAAAAGGAAACATTTATTCACGCAATGTGTGACTGGTGTTTGGAATATGCTGCCACAGGAGGTGGTGATGGCCACTAACCTGGATAGCTTTAAAAGGGGCTTGGACAGATTTATGGAGGAGAAGTCGATCTATGGCTACCAATCTTGATCCTCTTTGATTTGAGATTGCAAATGCCTTAACAGTCCAGGTGCTCAGGAGCAGCAGCAGCAGCAGCAGGCCATTGCTTTCACCTCCTGCATGTGAGCTCCCAAAGGCACCTGGTGGGCCACTGCGAGTAGCAGAGAGCTGGACTAGATGGACTTGGGTCTGATCCAGCTGGCTTGTTCTTATGTTCTTATGTTCTAATCTGGCTGGCTAGTTGGAAAAGGCCTGGTGGAACAGACACGTCTTGCAGGCCCTGCAGAATTGACATAATTCCCACAGGGATCTGACATCAGCAGGTACCCTGCTCCTCCAGGCCGGAGCCAGGGCAGTAAAAACCATGGCTGTCATAGAAGCCAGCCAGATGCCTCTTGGGCCGGGGATCACCAGGAAGTTTCCCTCCGGCCCTGTAGGGAAATATGGGGAGATGCAGTCCCGAAGATTGTAAATAAAGAATACAGTGTCAATAAACTGTATATTCCAATGTGGAAGTTACACATTATTTCTTTTTTAAAATGATTTTTAATAACAATCTATATAAAAATCTTGTTAACAATATTTTTTGTTCTTTCTTGTGTTTAGATAAAGGATTGGTAGTAATTTTCATGGAACCACTCTGAAAGAGATCATAGCCTGTAATGCAAATTGATGTCTGAGGGGCAGTTGTCTTGGATTTATGCCATAACACAAGCAATATACCACGGATTCAAGTAAAACACCTGGCAGTACGTGGTAATGTATTATGTGAGCAATGTATCCTCTTTAAATCATTCCCGTCACTCAAAATCTCATGAATTTACATATGCCTCAGGACTAATGACAAAACTATATTCCGATTCCTAGAAAGGAATTGTGCCAAATATTAACCAATTCCTAGAAAGGAATTATGTCACAGTTTTTCCTCAGAAGTGACATCACGCCATCAGCAGATGAGCATTTTAAAATATTTTATTTTTCTTCCACCACCACTCTGAGCATCAACTGCCACCCCAGAGCAAGGCTAGCAGCCCAGGATAGGTCTGTTTATAGGATTGTAAAAAACCTGGAGAAAAAGACGTCCCATTAACAGGCATACTGGTAGGCTGTTTACCTGGTGATTTACTTTTGGGCCATGAAAAGCATTTCCTCTCCGGCCCCACATTGAGCCACTAGGGGACAGGATATTTTTTTCTCTTGGTTGTCAGCAACCCCCAGATATGCCGATAGTAGAACCTGCAGTGAGTGAGAAACTGAAGGTCTCTTCTCAGCTATACACCCAAGTGGTGTTTACATGCAGTCCCAAAGGTGGTGTTGGAAAGTGTTATTACGCCACGGCTGACTTAACAGCGACCCCGTAGAGCATAGGTGTCAAATTCGCAGCCCTCCAGATGTTATGGACTACAGTTCCCATCATCCCCTGCCAGCATCATGCTGCCAGGGATGATGGGAACTGTAGTCCATAACATCTGGAGGGCCACGAGTTTGACACCTGTGCCGGAGAGTTTTCAAGGCAAGGGACATTCAGAGGCGGTTTGCCATTGACTGATTCCATGTCATGACTTTGAATTACTTCTGTGGTCTCCCATCCTAACACTAACCAGGGCTGACCCTGCTTAATTTCCGATGAGATCAGGCTAGCCTTGGTAGGGATGCCAGCCTCCAGGTAGGAGCTGAAGATCTGGAATTGCAGCTCACCTCCAGACTACAGAGGCTAGTTCCCCTGGAGGAAATGGATGCTTTGGATGGGTGTGTGTGTGTATGGCATTGTACCAGACTGTCCTCCTCAGGCTGTACCCCCAAATCTCCAGAAGTTTCTCAACCTGGATCTGGCAAGCCTACCCACCCACCCCCACTACCACCGGTGGCCAAGGAGGACTTGACAAACCTGAGCCTGCCAGGGCTGCTCACAGGTAAGAACATAGCACTAAAAATACCTCAAGCCAGTGCAAAAGGTCATGGACTGACTTGTACGCCTCTTCATCCCAAGCTCTAGTAATACTACTAGTATCAAAGCAGCACATGCAACAATAGCTTTAGGCTGGAAAGAAAAGAAAAAATGGACAATCCAGAAATGGTTGGAATACATCTGGGGACAAGTGACACTGGACATTTTCGACATAATAACAAAGAATCAACTGTGGCAAGATAAACAGAGCGAAATCTTGAAGATATGGACCATATACGAGGACTGGATGAAAGAAGCTGGAGTCAATTAGGAGAAATGGGAGAAAAGACTACAAAGAATGAACTTACTGCTGTTTGTTTGACAAAACTATGAAAAATATAGGGGGGAGGGGGGGAAAGGGGAAAATGTATTGTTTGAAAACAAATGTACAAAAGCATCAATATAAAATGTAATATTCAAATGATACAATAAAAAATAGTAATACTACTAGTCAGTTTTGCAGCAACATGCTCAGGTTTCCACACTCTTCACTATGGCAGGCATTCTTGTGCTTACAAACTGGGCCCTGTGGTCAGAAATACTTATGCTGGCATGCCCCATTCACACAAGTCATCCACTCCTTCCCCTTAGCAGCCGGTTGGATTCAGCAAAGGTGCCTCCCCATATCAACCTCGGGTCTCATCTGGTGTTCTACAGGGAGAGTAAGGCCTTTCCCACTCAAGATACTTACAATGTTTTCAGGATGATAATAAAACGTTTCCTTTAAGGAGTCCTGCACAAATTTCCCCCTGTTTGGTTCTGAAAACGTTTCCAAGCAGGTTTTTCTCCAGGGTTTCCAAAAACACCTTTACAACTGTGTATCCAGCTTCCCTCACAGTCAGTGGTGGGATCCAAAAATTTTAGTAACAGGTTCCCATGGTGGTGGGATTCAAACAGTGGCGTAGCACCAATGGGGCTGGTCGGGGCACGACGGGGGCGGGGCATTAATAATTTCTCTGGCCGCTTCCGCACGGCCCATTTATGACGGCCTGGGGGCGCCAAAAAAGGCGCCCCCAGGCCACCGTTCGCACAGGCATTGCAGCAGCGGCGACCTGACTCCGCTTCCCTCCCCCCAGGGTGGCGTCAAGCCGCCCTAAACAACAACCCTTTAAAGGGTTGTTGTTGGGGAGGGAGCGTCTTCCCAACGGCGGTGCTGAGCAGCGCGCAGGGCATGTCTCCCGTCTCCGCCCCACTCACAGGGGTCGGAGGGCAGCGTGGGCGGGGCTGCGACGCCCCGCAGGCGACGAGGAGGACACCGTGAGTGGGGCGGGGGAGGGCGCAGAGGCCGTCTGCCGGCCTCCCCTTCGCCTGCTCCCGCCCCCACGCCGGCAGAACTCCTGCCGGCGTGGGGGGCGCCTCCTGGCCGTGCAGAAACGGCCTTAGTTACTGTAAAAAACTCTTACTGTTAAAAAAAAGTTCCTAATTTCCAGCTGGTATCTTTCTGTGCATCATTTAAACTCATTATAGCAAGTCCTATCGTCTACTGCCAACAGAAACAACTATTTCTCCTCTAATTGTCTGCCTGTCAAATACTTAATACTTTCAAATACTTAATTTTGTTTCTAGAAATCAAAAGAAGGATACTTTCCTTAAACAAGGAACTTTACCATTTTTCTAAAACATGTTTTTAAAACAGCCCAACAGGGAGAATTATCCTGTTTTCTACCTTCGCTAACCAGCCACATAGGAAACAACAGGACTTTATGATTTTTGGACCTAATGGAATTTCTAACGGAAAAGCAGACCCAATTAGTAACCCCCTCTCGGCACACACAAATAATTAGTAACCCACTCTCGGGAACTGGTGAGAACCTGCTGGATCCCACCTCTGCTCACAGTGCAATCATATTTAAAATATGCTATCTTTCCCACTGCTGATTTCCAGACCTCAGTGCGATTGCCCAGTTTCCCCCTCAGCTCCATTTCTTTGAGTCCCTGATCTCACTCCTTTCCCCCTCGCCTCTTTATTTTCGGCGTTTCTTTTTTGTTATTGTTGTTGTTATTGTTTGGTTGAACCAGCAAGACATCAATTAAACATTGCTACGGAACACAGAAGCAATAAAGCATCATTTCAATGAAAAAGCACAAAAATATTTTAAAACCGCTCACGACAGCCATAAAATATTTGGAGGAGGGGAGCAGGGACAAACATTGTGGTAAAAGGAGGGGAATCAAAAACATTTTGAAAATGTTCTACGTCACTTGTGTGGAAAAGGCCTCAGTAGGGTTGCCAGTTCTGGGTTGGGAAATACCTAGAAATTTGGGGGGTGGAGCCTGAGGAGAGTGGGGGTTAGGGTTAGGGTTAGGGTTAGGGAAGGGACTTCAATGGGGCAAAATGCCATAGAGTTCAACTTCCAAAGGAGGCATTTTCTCCAGATGAACTGATCTCCGTCACCTGGAGATCTGTTGTAATCCCAGAAGATCTCCAGCCACCAACTGGAGGTTGGTAACCCCATGCATCCCCAGACATCTTGTGGCAAACGGCTTGAAAACAGCTCCATATTTTGGCAGTGGACTTCAGAGTCACCCTCCCCTTGTCATTTTGAGCAGGGACACCATCCTGGCTGAACTCGGGCGCAATAGTCCAAGGGCTCTCTTGGAACAGCTCAGCAGGGGCAGGACCCAAAAGCAAGCTGGCCTGGGCTGAGTTTCTCAGGGTTGGAAAATAGCTGCCTGCAGGCAGGCAAGGAAGATGTGTTAAGCTGGGCAGATGTGTGTCCCTTGTTTTCAGAGGAAGCAGAGCCTGCCTTTACCTTTGGGCATATGTGTGCCAGACGCTGTTTAAAGCTGCCAGTGCTGCTCAAAGACAGCAGCTGCTTGCTTTAAGACCTGATCAGGTGAGATGTCAGCTTCTTTGGTCCAGCTAGTAGGTGGATGTGAACCGGATGTGTTTCCGCACTCCTACATTCCTGCTGGGTGACCTTGAGCTAGTCACAGTCCTTCGGAACTCTCTCAGCCCCACCTACCTCACAGGAGGGTGAGGAGAAGAAGGGAAAGGAGCTTGTAAGCCACCTTGAGTCTCCTTACAGGAGAGAAAGGTAGGGTATAAATCCAAGCTCTTCTTCTTCTAATTGTCCAGGAGTGAGTTCTTTATAATATATGATCACCTTAGGACAGCAGTCTTCAAACGAGATACCATTTTATTACTTGAATCAATATTCAACACACTATCAATTCCTGCATTCCAAATGGTTTATTTCTAGACTCTCTAACTCAACTTAAGAAGAGATCATGAGTCACCTAATTCAACTGTCTTTTTCTTTTCCAGAGCAGTATCTCACTCAGAGATACAGGTGGCTCTGTTACCCCAACTGGTTTGATCTGTTCCTTTAAATGGTTGGTAGAATTAGCTGGCTACAGACCAGCCATACAGAAGCAGGTAGGAGATCTCCACCTGTGTTTACAAAGGTCCGTCCCCTAAGAAATCCACTCAAAACCAAGGGTGTAATAAAAGAAATTACAATTTTATTAGAGGATTTTAAAAGAATAAAAAGACACACACGAGCACAAAATTTAAGAGGCCTAAGAAATAAAAGGGATTGACAATAGGGGGAATAGGTTAGGAAATTGGAAGGGTGATAATTACCATTCCAGAAGTGAAGAGGTGCAGAGGTGGGATCCAGCAGGTTCTCACAGGTTCCCGAGAGTAGGTTACTAATTATTTGTGTGTGCCAAGAGGGGGTTACTAATTGGTGATTTTGCCACATGATTTTTGCCTTAGTTACAGCCCTCCTCTCAGCAGTAGTGCGCAGAACTTGAAGCAGTCTAGCAGGAGGTGCACCGGCGTGCGTGGCAGCCTGCGCCTGCGTGCATTTGTTTCCTGCCCAAGGACCAGCGCAGCGGCTGCGTCCTTGCCACAGCCCCGGCCAGGAATGCCCTGCCCCCAGAATGCCCAGCCATGCCCCCGTCGTGCCCCGCCCAGTCCCATTGGCGCTACGCCACAGTTTGAATCCCACCACCATGGGAACCTGTTACTAAAATTTTTGGACCCCACCACTGGGTACGAGGAGAGAGAGAGAGGAAAGGCCAGCGCTTTTCACACAGAATGATGTCCGCAAGGAGGAATTCCAAGTATAAAGTTGGCTCTTTTGTCCTCAACAAGGGCAACAGCTTTTACATTAGTGGCTCCTTTCCTGGTGGAACTCTCTGCTGGGTGACCTCTAGGCCCTACGGGATCTTTCTAGATTCTGTAGGGTTTGTAAGAAAGAGTGGTTCCACCAGGCATTCTGTTAAGGATGGTCAAGACCAATTTTTCCACTTGATCAGCAGCCTTCCTGGTTTTGATAGCAGTGTGGAATGGTAATTTACTGAATGCCATCTGATGATATTATTTTGTTATTGGTAAGGGTATTTTACTATCTGGTATTTTAAAGATTTTGTACAGTTTATCATTGTGGAAATGTTGTTTATTAAATCTACCCCAAGTACTGCAACCAAGAGAAGGGTGGGGTGTAAATTTAAAGCAAAGGTTCTATCCTGTTCAAGTCTGTCTTCACAACAAACCTGCAGGGTAGGTCAAGTTGAGACAGTGTCAGGATGGAGCCTGACATCGATGAATGGGACTAAGGTGCAAGAGCTCACACCTGACTCTGGGGAGGGGAAAGGTGTCTTCACCTCTGATATGTTAATGGATCTTTCCTGCTCTTTCATTTCGTTTTCCTTTGATGCTTACAACTGTAGCTAAACTAGACGCAACCCTGGTGCCAACCCGACAAGGGGAGGCAGCAGGTGGCCGGACACTATCACTGTGCTGTCCTTGAGACGCTCGACTCCCAAACCACCTTCTTTCTGCTGTAATATTCTCACATTCCATGGGAACCAGGGAGGGGGGGTTTATGGCAGGAAAACCACTGGGATAAATGTAACCATTTTACCATAGCCCGGCAGAACTGGCTTTGCAAAGTCCAGCTGTGTTCAATAAAGACTTCTGATCAAGCATCCAGAGCCTGTTTATTGACTCCAGTCGAAGACCTGACAGACAGTATGAGTGGCCCCAGTTTGCCCTGTGGTCTTCGTGGCCCTTGAAACCAGATCTATCCCATTTGACATTCAAACCAATACACCACACAAGCTATCTGTTATTCAGATCCACTTCTTCAAAAATTCTCAGTCCCCTCAGGTTCCTGCTTTTCAGCTGTCCTCTTTTGACCAATTTTCTATTTATTTTATTTATTTATTTTATTGAATTTCTATACCGCCCTTCCCCGAAGGGCTCAGGGCGGTGTCCATCAATATATAAAACAGTTAAAATCCATTCCGCATTTATCTCAGTTAAAACCATATATAAATTATTAAAATTCTGATGGCAATTAAAATTGTTTCCCCTTCCCCATTTCTTGTACCCACGGAGGCCAGATATTTGTCACAGAGTGTGGTGTTATCCCGGCTGGCCAAATGCCTGGCGGAATAGGTCAGTTTTACAGGCCCTGCGGAAACTCTGTATGTCCCGCAGGGCCCTGATTTCACCTGGGAGCCTGTTCCACCAGGTAGGGGCCAGGGCCGTAAAAGCCCTGGCCCTTGTAGAGGGCCAGGGATCACCAGAAGGTCTGCCTCCGAGGAGCGGAGGGGCCTAGCAGGGCGATATAGGGAGAGACGGTCCCGTAGATATGCTGGTCCAAGGCCACGAATAGCTTTAAAGGTCAAAACCAAAACTTTAAACATGACCCGGTACTCGATCGGCAGCCAGTGTAGTTGGTACAGGACCGGAGTAATCCGGTCCCTAATAGATGTTCCCGTCAGCAACCTGGCTGCCGCATTTTGCACGAGCTTCAATTTCCGGATCATGGCTAAAGGTAAGCCCGCGTAGAGCGAGTTACAGTAGTCTAACCTAGAGGTGACCGTGGCATGGATCACTGTGGCCAGATCAGAGCGGGAGAGGTAGGGGGCCAGTTGTCTAGCCTGCCGCAGATGGTAGAACGCCGCCTTAGCCGTCTGGGTGACCTGGGCAACCAACGATAGTGATGGGTCCAGTATCACCCCGAGGTTTTTGGCGGACGAGGCAAATGTTAATGCCTTACCGTGCAGCGTAGGCAGACTAAAGGCCGCCGGACACTCCCCTCGACCCAGCCACATGACCTCCGTCTTTGTAGGGTTCAACTTCAGCCGACTCGCACTCAACCAATCAGCCACAGCATCTAAACAACGCTGGAGAGCATCAGGAGCCGAGGTCGGGTGGCCCTCCATTGTGAACAAAAGCTGGGTGTCATCAGCATACTGGTGACACCGCAGCCCAAAACTCCAGACTAGACTTGCCAGGGGGTGCATATAGATGTTAAAGAGCATCGGAGAGAGTATCGCTCCTTGCGGCACCCCACACATGATGGGGCGTCGTTCAGAGATCTCACCCCCCGATGCTACCTGCTGTCCCCGGTCTTGGAGAAATGAGGTCAGCCAATTCAAGGCTGAACCCCGGATCCCAATACCAGTGAGGCGGTGGACCAAAAGGTCATGATCTACTACGTCGAACGCTGCGGTGAGATCTAACAACACCAGCAGTGCCGACCCGCCTCTATCCAAGTGTAGCCAGAGATCGTCCACAACGGCAACCAACACCGTCTCAGTTCCATGACCAGCGCGGAAGCCGGACTGAAAGGGATCCAGTACGTTTGCATCATCCAGAAACCGCTGGAGCTGATCCGCCACCGCTCGCTCAATTACCTTACCCAAGAATGGTAAATTTGAAACTGGGCGGTAATTGGCCGGATCCTTTGGATCCAAAGACGGTCTTTTCAGGAGCGGGCGGACCACTGCCTCTTTAAGCCGACCAGGGAAAGCTCTGGCACTCCTTTCTCCCTTTCTGCTTAATGATCTACAGCCCTGATTGAACACTGTCAGGTTCCTTCACAACAATCTTTCTTAGTAGCCCTCCTTTGCTCCAGTTCCACATTTGCTCCATCCTTTTTTGTGAAGCTCCTCGTCCGCTCACTCTTCCTCTATATTAGGGCCCCACTTTCTCACTCCATTAGGCCCTTCCATCAGCCTTCCTTGAGATTTCCTCCGAAGTCCTCAGCCATCCTCTGCATAAGATTTTAATTCCTCCCAAACCAACAACTTTCCCTTCACTCACAGAAGTTAGACTGCAAGTTTATTTATTTTATTTATTTATTTATTAAACTTAATATACCGCCCTATCCCCGAAGGGCTCAGGGCGGTGAACAACAGAAAATCAAACAGAAAACATAAAATCTTAAAACAGGTACATTCTAAAATGGGGCCCACGAGACCCATATACCACCCTCTTCCAAAATTTGAGGATGGGTCCCAGTGATGTTAGGGGACCCTACTAGCAGGGGGGAAGGGGGGACCCTACTAGCAGGGGGGAAGCGGGGAAGTTGCAAGTGAACATTCCGCTGCATCACAGCAGCTTAGCCAATCAGTGCGGAAGCCTCGGCAATACAGCTGCAATACAATATAGGGTTGTATTTTCTCGTGGGATACTGGCAGCTCCCTTAAAGCACACCAGGGCGACCCCAGACCAGAGCTTCAGAATTACTGGCAGAAGCAAAACAAATCTCACTCAGTTCCATACTCTTAGGCTCAGCTGCTAGTCTAACCCCCATGCTCAGAATGGGTTGACACAGAAAGGGGTGGAGACTCAAAGCAGCAAGAGGCTGCAGAGCTCATGTAGTTTGGAGGAGACAAGGCTACCAGACTCGGACCTTGATTTGTATAAGCCCATAACACCTTGTTAAGATAACTGCAATGTTGTTGGGAACTAGTGGGAAGGGAGTTGTTTATTTTTGCTATGTTGTAAATGTTGGAGTTTATTGTTTCAGGGGTTTTTTGTGTTTGTAATGGGTGAGAGTTCTCCTGGAAACCTTCATCGTGTTGAATCCTGTTCACCAAGCCCTTGGAGTCTTCAGGAGCCAACCCACTTGCAGGAAGAATTGGACTAGGCATTACAAGACTGTAACTAGAAGGATTTGAAATGAAACCTGAACAGGACCTTGAAGTGTGTTGTTAAATGTTGACGTTTGATGTTATATGTTAAGAAAGTAAACCATTTTGTTTTAAACATGTGTTGTTGCAAACTCATTCCAAGTTCTGCCCCACAGAACCCACAGATAGAGGTTACACTAGTTCACTGGGTCACAAGATACAGAGAAAATCGTTAATACTGAAGCTCCGAGGAAAGACCAGATTGCTGCCTTCACATTGCTAACTAGCTGGCACAATACTCTGAAAAACAAGTCCTTTGATTGTGTCCTCTGACTGCTGTGAGCAAGAATCCAGATGTTGCTGGACTTCATAGTTTATTTCAGGAAACACAACCGGCCTCCTTTCTGCCACCTAAGTGGCATAGAAAAACCTTTTATTAGAGCCTGGCTTTCAAGAGAAAATAACCGGTCTTTTGTTTTATAAAATAACGAATGGCCTGGAGGGAGTGGAAATGCGCGTCTTCCATTCTGTGAGAACCTGGGGTTACCCCGGGTGAAATTGACAGGTTAAGAAACAATGCTTCCCGCAACATGCAATCAACATATTTGTATTATTTACACATTGACAAAAATCTAGGCCCCACCTTTCTGCCCTCGTGAGGTTAACAGGTTAAACACATAAACACATAACAAAAGGACATCTTTAAAACCATCCCTGTCCGGCTGACCTCAACCAGGGCTAGGGCATTTTTAGCCCTAACCCCAACCTTGTGGAATGCTCGACCGAGTGGAATGCTCGACTTTGATGCGGTTCCTCAGGGCATGGAAGACAGAAATGTTCCACCAAGTGTATGGTTGAGGCAAGAATGGTTGACTACTCAAAGGGCCTCCATCTTTCCCCATCGTTTTCTCTTCCTCAGAATCCCATAGTACATTGTTAATTAAAGGGAGAAATTGTTCTTAATATTGAATGTTAGTCGCCATCTCCTTTTAATTGCTGCATGAATTTCTTGATTCTTATTATATGTCGGAAGCTACCCTGAGCCCACAATAAAACAAAATAAAATAAACCCCAGAACTTTCAGACAGCTAAAACCAACTGCACATACAAAACAATGCACTGGTGTGTAAAGCGTTGCCGAGTTGCAACAGATCTGTGGCAACTCAATAGGGTTTTCAAGGCAAGATGCTAATGTAACCCCCATGCTCAGAATGGGTTGACCCGGAAAGGAGTGGAGACTCAAAGCAGCAGAAGGCTGCAGAACTCATGTAGTTTGGAGGAGACAAGGCTACCAGACTCGGACCTTGGTTTGTACAAGCCCTTAACACATTGTTAAGGTAACTGCAGTGTTGTTGGGAACTAGTGGGAAGGCAGTTGTTTATTTTTTGCTATATTGTAAATGTTAGAATTTATTGTTTCAGGGTTTTTTGTGTTTGTAATGGGTGAGAGTTCCCCTGGAAACCTTCATCATGTTGAATCCTGTTCATCAAGCCCTTGGAGTCTTCAGGAGCCAACCCACTTGCAAAGAAGAATTGGACTTGGCAGTATCAGTAGACTGTAAATATAAGGACTTGAAAATGCAACCTGAACAGGACCTTGAAGTGTGATGTTAAATGTTGATGTTTGATGTTATATGTTAAGAAAGTAAACCATTTTGTTTTTAAAATTTGTTGTTGCAAACTCATTCCAAGTTCTGCCCCACAGAACCCACAGATAGAGGTTTCACTAACAGAGGTAATTTGGCATTGTCTCCCTCTGTAAAATGACCCAGGTATTCCTTGGTGGTCTCCCATCCAAGTATTAACCAGGACCCACCCTGCTTAGCTTCTGAGATCTAACAAGATCAGGCTAGCCTGGGCCATCCAGGTCAGGGCAAAGCACTGATGGCATACATAAAAAAATAATTAAAAACAAGGCAGGAAGAAGGGATCAATGTGGAAGTGCCAGACGAAACAAAAAGTCTTTCACCTGCTGGGAACAGGGTTCCTAAGCTGCATCTGAGAAGGCCGTGTCCCAGTTTGCCATCCTCCTAATCTCAAAAAGCTAAGGCATCCAAAGAAGAGCCTCTGATGATTATTGTATCAGTCGGGTAGGTTTATTAGCTGGCCCATCAGGTAGGCTGGTACCAAGACATGTAGGGCTTTTAAAAGTCAACACCAGCTCCTTAAATTGAGCCCGGATACAATTTGGAATCCAGTATGGATAGGCCAAAGTTGGAATGATAAGGCTCCTACGATCGACGGCTGTCAACATCCTGGCTACAGCATTCCTCACAAACTAAAGCGTCCAATCCCTTTTCAAGGTCAGCCCCATGTAGAGTCAGTGGCGTAGCACCCATGGGACTGGGGGGGCGTGACGCCTCGGGCAGAGCAGCAGCAGAGGCGTGGTCAGGCTGCCAAGGGGGCGGGGGGGCGCTCCAGGGAGGGGGCGGGCAACGCTGCGTCAGGGGCACAGAGCATATGTGTGCCTCGAGCGCAGTTTCCCCTCACTCCGCCTCTACGTAGAGTGCATTGTAGTAATCTAATCTAGATGTAACAAGGGCATGTACCTCAGTGGCCAGATCTTTTCTGCCCAAGACAGGCTCCCAGCTGGCTAAATAACCAAATCTGGAAAAAGGCACTCTTGGCCACAGTTGCCACCAACCTATTTGGTAGCAGGGCTGGGCCTGAATTATGGAGTTGTTCCCCATCCAAAACAGGTGGGCCTTAAGTCCTAGGTAAAACTTTCTTCTTGACAGTAACAATTCTGTTTTGTTGGGATGAAGCTTCAGTTAATTAGCCCGCATACAATCAAAAACCGCCCCCAGAAATGGGTTCAGGGTTTCTACAGCGTACTTTTGATTGACCAGAAACAAAAGATAGATCTGAGTGTCTTTTGCCTATTGATTTTCCACTGCATAGAGCTGCTGTATATTGTTATTTTGCTACAAGATTTGGTGATGGGCACCAGCTTCAATTGTTGTTTTAGGATTAATTGAATTCAAGAACAATAGGTATAGAACGGTCTGGAAGCATTGATGAAGCTGAGGTACTTTATCTTAGAGAAGAGACAACTGGTTCTATAGATTTAATCAGATCACAGTTTGAAAAATAGAGAACAGATATATCAATGGCTGTTCATCATGATAGCTAAACAAACTTGCATGAGTTATCTGGCTGACGTCACAGACACCATCCAGTAGGTGCCTGCAACCACCCTTGGCTAGTGAAAGACATCATGACACCCTTGCTTGTTGGGGGTAAAGGCAAAACTGTGTTTCTTCAGCTCTTGTAAATGGCTGTTTTGAGTGTGGACAAATGGTGATTCTGTCACAATGGGTGTATTCACTGAGGGAAATATCTAAATTCAAAACCATGCAGCAACCATTATTGGACTTTCTTTTTAATGGTTCTGGAAAGACTCCCAGCATACTTACATACAGCTACCAACATTTCAGCTTCAAGATTCTTGTTCCCATCATTGTTGATATTACACGCCTGCTTTCTATACGTCAGGAATTTTCTATTTTATTATATTTTTCCATTTATTTTAGGCAGCAAGCACTGCTGATATTTAGGATCAGGTAGCTTGTAGTAGCTAGAGTTAGGAAGAATTTTGTTCCAGATCACATTGGCTAGTAACTCAGCAATCTTTCCCATGTGGCTTAGCATGTTTGTACGAGTCAATCTGAGCCATTTGCTGTGTAAGTTCCTTTCTGAATTGCACTTAGACTTTCTTCTTGGCAGCACATTTAGGTTCACACTGTGTAAACTGATATGTTCATTTGGTGTGAGTGATACTGTCCTCTGTATACAAAAGACTGGATTAAATTATTTTCAGGGCATATCCTGCTCTCGTTACTTGACTGTTTAAGAGCTGCCCTTGATTTTCATAGGCTCCCTTCTGAAAGGTGACCCAATCAGAGATTTATTGCGCAGAAGAAGAAATGTTGGCATGTACTGAATTTATTCCTTACATGGCAAACTACGCTGGCCCATTGCTGCCCTTTTACACAACTACTGAAGCTACAAGATCCCACCCTGATTTCGGGAAGGTTCCTACACTTCTGCAATCTATGTAACAGAATTGTTCAGGAGGGCATTTTTATATAGGCAGTAGGGTTGTACTGTAACATAATGATTTACGGGATGGTGCTTTAATAAAGGAAACTAGACTGTAACCCATACCACACTATATCATATGTATTATCTATTTGCTGTATGCATTATCTTAATGTCTCTGTATTCTTTATGCTTTGTTTCAAATGCCTGTAATCCTAGTCCTATTACATTGCTTATCAAGTGTGTCATCCCATTGCTTGCATTGCCTTACACTCTGTAATCCATCTTGAGTCTCAATGAGAAAGACGGACTTTAAACAACATAAATATCTTCTCACCCCACCAGGAAAATCCACTACCTCTTTCAGACTGTCAATACAATCCTAAGGAGAGTTACTCCAATCTAAGCCCATTCATTTCAATAGGCTTAGACTGGAGTAATTTTCTTTAGGATTGCACTGTACACCTTCCCTCTGAGCCACCCCAAAGCAGGTTGCTTAGTGTGAATGCCTCTGCTTTCCTCTTCATGAAGCCTAGAAACTAAGGTAGATGAATCTACCATTATTTATCTCTCTGGTCAGTGGTGGGATCCAAAATTTTAATAACAGGTTCCGATGGTGGTGGGATTCAAACAGTGGCGCTGCCACACACACGCACCTCCAGTACCTATTGGGCAGGGAGGTTGCTTTAGTAACCCCTTCTCGGCACTCAGAAAAAATTAGTAACCACTTCTAGAGAAGTGGTGAGAACTGGTTGGATCCCACCTCTGTCTCTGGTGGTGTTTTCAGTTAACACAGCTATGAGGCAGAGGCCAATCACTAAAAGTTGGGACAGTCACATAGATTCAGCCTAACCTACTTCACAGGGTTGTGATGAGGATAAAATGGAAGAAAGGGGAATGATCTAACCCCCTTGTTGTATCCCCATTAGGAAGAAAGGTAGGCTATAAATGGAAGAAATAAAATAATAGAAATTTACAGTGGGGCAGTGAAAGTTGGACTATGAAGGAGGCTATCATACTTGGTCAAATTATGAGAAGACAAGAGTCACTGGAAAAGACAATAATACTAGGAAAAGTTGAGGGCAGCAGGAACAGAGGAAGACTCAACCCGAGATTGATTTACTCAACCCAGGAAGCCATGACCCTCAGTTCACAAAACCTGAGCAAAGACCTGACAGGACATTTCAGAGGACATCAGTTCATAGGGTCTCCATGAGTCACAAATGACTTGACATCACTTAACACACACAAACAACCCACACGCTTGTTGTTTTTTATTAAATATATCCTTGCCTGTCCTGGGGCAGCCTTTGGTCATTATGAGGCAGTAAATAATTTCCAAAAGGAGTAATAGTTTCAGCAGTTGCAGGCAAGAAATTAACCTTAGCTCAGGAATGCCTACACAACATCAACAAAATGTTTTTGCTCACTCACAGAGTAGTCCTAAACAGGCGTATCTAAAGAATTGTGCAGACAGGAAAAACAGACGACAAAGAAGAAGAGTGGAAACCACTAAAAGAATTTTTCCGTCAACAATATGACATAGCTTGTTAAAAATTAGTTTAATCTGATAAAAACTCAAACTTTGTGTAATGTCACCATAGTGCAATTAGACCTTTCAAACTTATATGTAATGAAATTGTTGCACAAGTTGAATTTAATTTAAATGATTCTGAAAGATATTAAGTGTATATATAATTGTATTAACAATAATTTTGGCATAACAGATCCATCATGTTTATGAAACAAATTATGTATTAAGTAGTTTAAAGAAAGGGAAGTCCAACGACAAATTTCTATACAAAAACTGTTATTCTATACAATTATATTAATGAAATTATTGCACAAGTTGAATTTAATTTAAATGATTCTGAAAGATATTAAGTGTATATATAATTGTATTAACAATAATTTTGGCATAACAGATCCATCATGTTTATGAAACAAATTATGTATTAAGTAGTTTAAAGAAAGGGAAGTCCAACGACAAATTTCTATACAAAAACTGTTATTCTATACGATTCCCAAGAGGGAAAGTATGTTTATTGTTTGAATTATCTGTATGAATGTGATTGGACCCTAACGGAAAAGGGACATCGGTCTCTCCATTAGAGTGATTATGGGTTTTTTTCTGTTGTTTTTTGTTGTTGTGATTTGAAAACTAATAAAAAGCAATTAAAAAAAGGAAGTGTGCCTGCTCATGAAAGCTTGTACTAAGAATAAAACTTTGCTGGTCTTGAAGGTGCCACTGGACTCAAAACGTTTCTCTGCTGCTTCAACCTGAATTAGTTCTAAACAGAGTTACATCTTTCAAAGCCAACTGAAGAGATTCACAAGGGTATAATTTTCCTTAGAGCTGCGCTGTCAGTTTGTTATCTACAGTAACCTCACTCTTGACAGAAGCACAGGGTAAAAATAAATAGGCGCCCCATTTTACTCTGTGCTCCTAATGCTTTCCGGTTCCTCACAATTTATAGTTGCTCTGGTGCTTCCAATAATATATTTTAGACACAGCTCTAAGTATTGAAACAGTTTGTGTTCCAGAATCAACAGGGGTGGCCGCAGCGAGTTTTTTTAAATCAGTCCTATTATTTTGCTATTTCTACCCCTGCCTCTGAGGATTTGGGGGGAAAGGTCCTGTTCCTTTAATAAATGGGGGTGTTATTTACCCAGTAATGGTATTTATGTCCACATCATGAAAAAGCTTCCGCTGTTCATTTCTACACAATAAACCTCTATTAAAGGAACAGGATTTTTTCCCCTCCATGCTGTTGGCAAGCCTGCTGGGAACAGGGCACACAGGAAGCCTCAATAAATAATTAGCTAGCAGAGAAGACAGTGGCATGGCACACCATCAGCTCCAGACAAAATGCGGCTTCTGCCAAATAAGCTGATATATAGAGTGCAATGCACCTTTTCTCAGCTCCAGAAGAAGAGGACGACGACTTTGGATTTATATCCCTCCTTTCTCTCCTGTAAGGAGACTCAAAGGGGCTTACAAACTCCTTTCCCTTCCCGCTCCCCCCCCAAAACAAACACCCTGTAAGGTAGTTGGGGCTGAGAGAGCTCCAAAGAGCTGTGACTACCCCAAGGTCACCCAACTGGCGTGTGTGGGAGTGCACAAGCTAATCTGGTTCACCAGATAAGTCTCCACAGCTCAAGTGGCAGAACGGAGAATCAAACCGGGTTCTCCAGATTAGAGTGCACCTGCTCTTAACCCACTACACCATGCTGGCTATGGCCTGTTTTTGAAAAGGATGATCTGATCACATCCAGGTTAGATTATTGAATGTGGGGTTGCCTGTGAAAATGGTCTAGATTCTTCCACTGGTCCAAAATACAATGCTTGTGCTATTGCTAGGAACTAGTCACAGGCATAGTTTGACTCCTGTAACAAAAGTACCTGCACTAATCTGTTTCCAGGCACAATTCAGCCACCGATCTGTTTCCAGGCACCAATCTGTTTCCAGGCACAATTCAGAGTGCTGGTCCTGACCTAAGTGGCTTACAGCCAGAGTTCATGAAGGACTGTCTTTTCTCATATTGCCCACCCTGCCAGGTAAACTCTGCCTCCTATGCCCTGCTCTTTGTCACCTCCCCTTCAGAGGGGATGCTGGTGGTGACTAGAGACAGGGTCTTTTCAGTGGTAGCTCCTTCTCTTTGGATTGCCCCCCCCCCTTCAGACTTGCCTCGGAACTACCGTACTATCTTTTAAGCACCAGGCAAAAACATTTCCTTTTACTCAGGTGTTTAACTGAGAGGCTTATCTTTTTCATTGTTTTATGCTCCGTTTCTGGTCTGAGGTTTGATTTATGGATACGTGTTTTTTTCTCTTGATAACGGATAAAGTTTTTAATGTGTTTGTTGTGGGTTTTCCAGGCTATGTGACCATGGTCTGGTAGATCTTGTTCCTAACGCTTCTCCTGCATCTGTGGCTGGCATCTTCAGAGGTGTATCACAGAGAGACGTCTGTTACACACTGTGTCCAGTGAGAAGGGAATGTTTAGTGAGGTATATTCCGTCCTAAAACTGAGACGCGGTAGCGTCTATATCTACCCGGAAAATTCTCTCCTCGCTGATACTCATCTGAATCTCCAGGCATGAAATACTACGAGTGACCACCATTGGAAACCAGATCTTGCCAGACCAACGACCATTTTTTTAGCCAGGAAAATCCACAACAACCAGTTAAATCTGGCCATGATAGTTTTCGATGATACATTTTAATGTGTGTTTTTACGTGTAAGCTGCCTTAAGCAGGAATTTGGAAAATCGGCCTAAAAATGCCCAAATATCCAATTCTCTGGTAAACATGCAAGCCACAATGGCCCTTTATGGATGGGTACCTAATGGCCTTTCTTTTTTGCAGTCAGCATCATAAAAAACACCTACTATCCAAATCCAGACATTCAAAGCCTTGACTTGCATCACCTAATGGAGGGGTGGGTGTGAATATACTTGGGCAGGGACTATGGTTCAGTGGAAGAACATTTGCTTAGCATGTAGAAGGTCCCAGTCTAAATATCCTGCATCTCCCGTTAAGAAGATCAGACAATTGGCAATGTGAGGGACCTCTTCTATCTGAGACTCACTGCCTGTCCAATATTGAATGGGCAATTATAAGGCAATTTCTTGCATGTTCATGCATGCATACTTTTGGAGAGCTGAAACCACTCTGAGCTCAAGGCCTTGATAATTTTCAGTGCTCTCCCAAGTCTGTTGTTGCCAACACTGGCATTCATTTTGTTAGCATCACCCACGAAACGTCGTGTCTCAATCATTGGATCTTATACAACCTCTCCCTAGTAGCTCAGTAGCCTACTCGCTTCCAACCACGTAACATTCCCTCTGGATGGAAAAAAAACTAAGGAAGACTGACTGTTTAAAAAGAGACAGAGAATAAACTAGACTTCTACTAATTGGGATGACGTACGGCAGTTCGTACTTCTGCTTACAGAGAAATTGCTACAGACAGCATCAAGAGATGAAACAACTCGGCAAAACAAAACGAAGGTTTTTGTTCCGTAGGACAGACAGGTGCACGTTTGAAATCTTATCAGTGGTGACACACCCGTCCACAGCACAAACTTGTGGAGAATAACACTGGAAGAGTGACAAAAAGGGATACAAAGCTGCTCTTGAAAACTGCTGAAATTCTAGCAGGGGAAACTCGAGGCCCGTTTGGGGATTTTATCACCGTATCACACTACATCGGTCGTCACATGAAATGAAGTTGCTTTATACCGAATCAAATCTTTGGACTTCAACAATCCGTATTATCTACTCCAACGAGTAGCTGCTATCTGGGGTGTCAGGCTGCAGTCTTTCACATCAGCTACTATATATACTACTACATGCAAAGCAGCCACTCTACCACTGAATCATAGGCTCATTCCGCACATGCAGAATAATGCACTTTCAAACTGCTTTCAGTGCTCTTTGAAGCTGTGCAGAATGGCAAAATCCACTCACTAACAGTTGTGAAAGTGGTTTGAAAACGCATTATTTTGCGTGTGCGGAAGGGGCCATAGTATCTCCCCGTATCTATACATGCTTTCTACCCCCAAGTACTATTTCTGGTTTCCCTTCTATCTTATCATTATAGATCATTATATAGACTGACCATCTCTCTCCTGCCCCTATATGGATGGTGAAACTGTCCCTGTGGTGAAAAATGAATTTGAATATAGTACGTACTCAGCTCTCAAATTTTGTTTTTACAGTGCTCAAGCTATCCTTGCTCTCTCCAGAGTTCTGGTAGACATCCTACACTTCAAATATTGTTTCAGCATGTACCATTTTCACTTTCTCCAACTCACTCCCCCATATGAGCTCCACACTCCCCCAAATAGCTGTCACATAAGCAGAAGCACGCCTGATTCACTCTTGTCAAGAGGCATGGGCTTGTATGAATAAGGATGCGTGCTAAAGAGTACTTTGAACACCTTCCTTTGTTGGCTTGTGTTTACTCAACGAGCCAGTAAATAATTAAGACACGGACGCAGGGCACACTTTAATAAGGATACAGCTGAGAGTCACGTCTTGTTTTCTTGTTCTGTTTTCTGATTGATGTCTTGAAAAGCAGGTTTTTCCGTAGGAGCTTCATAAAGACGGAAGCTTGCTTAAACAAAGCTAGAGCAAGAGAAAGGATTTCAGGATAAATGCAGCGAAGCCCCATTATAATTTAAGGGTCACCATCACCATCCATGAACTGTTTAGAACTCAAGGGGAACCTATGCAGAGATTAATTACAACAGCAAAATAAACCATTAAACCTCTAATATTTTATGCAGCAATGTCCAAATTTCAACATTCCAGAAAAAAACAACCCTGCAGAATGCTAATTTAATCTGGGGCTCAGTCTTCAAATCCACCTTAGTTTGAAAATGTGTTCATTTCCATCACATTAAGTCACTATAATTAGGAGCCGCGTGGCGTAGTGGTTAAGTGCCTGCATTGCCACTCACATAGTCAGGAGTTCGAGCCCCATGTGGGTCAGATATCCTAGCAGCTGGCTCATGGTCAACTCAGCCATCCATCTATTTCTTGGTCAGTAAATGAGTACCTAGCTCATAGCTAGGGGGTAAAAAATAGCCAGGGAAAGCAATGGCAAACTACCCCACAAAAGCAGCTTGCCTATAAAATCACTGCTCCCAGTAGTACCCCAGGGTCGGACATGACTGAAGGGGAAACTTTACCTTTAAGTCACTGTAACTAACTTGCAGGTACAGATTAGAACTTCCAACTCAAGGGGTGCATCTTTCATACAGACATCATTCTCCAGCAAATCTCTGCCTTATTGAATTTTGCTTCTTTGGAAGCACGTCTTCTTTAAAAACACACACATCACACAACTATGCTCTGGAAAGCAGCTTTTATTTCCAGCTGTTCATGTTCAACACACAAAAAGACACCTACCTTTTTAAATCTGAAAACAGGAATTGCCTAAGGGAGGAAATCCAAATGGACTCTTCCCCAGAGTAACACATATCTGTGCTTTTTGGGTTCCAACAAATGTGCCTGGGCAATGGAATTTTTGCACTCACCGTTACTACGCTTCCCCTCCAGATTTATTCGCACTTTTCACTGCAGCTTATTTTTTTTAAAGTGCCTCTCCCAGCCATGTGGCACCCTCCCCCTGACAAGTCCCATGCCCCTTATGATTGACTAGAACAGTGGTGGCGAACCTTTGGCACTCCAGATGTTATGGACTACAATTCCCATCAGCACCTTCCAGCA
Source organism: Sphaerodactylus townsendi (assembly GCF_021028975.2). Classification (NCBI taxonomy): domain Eukaryota; kingdom Metazoa; phylum Chordata; class Lepidosauria; order Squamata; family Sphaerodactylidae; genus Sphaerodactylus; species Sphaerodactylus townsendi. The sequence continues at coordinate 163,931,073 of NC_059426.1, forward strand.
TGGAGTGCCAAAGGTTCGCCACCACGGGACTAGAATATCCACTATGAAGTATCCCGGACTCACAGTGTCACAGAGGACAGTTGCAATATTTTGTGAGCTGGAGGCATTTCTCCCTTGGAAACAATGAATGGATTGATGCTCCCCATGCTTCTGCCTCTTTGGTTTGGACCTGGGGGAAGGGGAGGTGTGTCTTGAGGGGTTGGGGGGCAAATATCAAGATCCTGTCAAAAGTCCAGCTAATTCCTTGCTGATATGAGACTGTGGGGTAGGCAGGGGCAGAGCAAGAGGGAACTGCGCCCAGGGCCCTGCGGCGCCATGCCCCTTTGTCCTGTTGGCGCTACACCACTGGGGGTAGGCCAACAGAAGGTGGTATTGCGAGAGCCTGGCTTGTTATTCTGCTATCCCTGCTCTTGTGCACTTTCACTTTTACATGTGCAGCAACTCTTCTCACTCTTCAAGGCAGCCAGCATCTGGTCTTTATCTGTTTCAACCTTGATGCCTGAGAACATTTTCAGTAATTTCACCCCACTGGGATGCCAAGGGAGGGGCTGGAGGGGTGTTTGGGTAAAAGGATATGAACCAGCGGTTGGGTAGTGGAACTCAGTTCCAGCAAGACTTGCTTGTACCCTGTTCACAGCGTTTCTGTCAATACACCATTTTCTGAATCCAGAAGTCCCCTTATTGCAAGGCAGTCAATAGATCCTGAAAATACAGTGGCCAAATGTCTTCTCTTGCTCTTTTTTGGAGAGGGGTGGGGGTGCAGAGAAGATGGTGTCCGGGTTTAGGCAGGCCAATTTATGCGTTGCATGTAGTTAGGCCTTGAGGCTGGAAACCTGTACATTATTTTGACAGTCAGTCCCATTTAAATTCCTGTGACTTGCTTCCTTAGGCATGCATAGGCTAAAGATGCTCTAGCACTTTATTTATAGCACCTGAGTATAGTCCTTTCAAAACAGTGACTCATTCGTTTGCCAGACCTTCTCAGGAATCTATTAAGCTTTGGTCAGCCATTAGCTGCTTAATATCTACAAGGGCCTACAAAGCTTTATGCACATAGTAGTCCATCCACCATCCATCTATTTCTAGTAAGAGCGTCTTAGATGCCCCGGGGCCTCTGACCTTTCTGGAGCTGAATATGCACCTCTGGAATTTTGAGAGAGTGGTTTACACCATCACAGTTGGGAAATACAGGATGCCTTGATTTATACCTTGGAGGACTTCACAGAAATGCTGAAAAACAAGAAATAAAATCCTCAGGTTTCAGGATGAGGGGAATTAGTTTCCCTTTGTGGAGATGACAGGCAGAGGTACAATTAACATTTGCCTGCCTGCCATGAAGAACTAAGATGGATTGCTTTTGGGATATCCTGTACTACGACCATAAACATCAATCATAGGTGTCAAACTCGTGGCCCTCCAGATGTTATGGACTACAGTTCCCATCATCCCCTGCCAGCATGATGTTCCTGATTATGGTTTATTATTTATTTATTTATTTATTGTATTTGTATACCGCCCTCCCCGAAGGCTCAGGGCGGTTTCCAACAAAATAAAAAGTTAAAACATTATATATATATAAATTAATTAAAATACATAAAATATTGGACTAAAGATGGCTTCAGCTATTCTATTCCCCCTTTTATGAACCCACGGGAGGCCAGATGTTTGCTTTTTGTTGCAGTTGATATCATCCCGGCTGGCCAAACGCCTGGCGGAACAGGTCCGTTTTACAGGCCCTGCGGAAACTTAATTAATCCCTTGGGGCCACTGATCTCACCTGGAAGCCTGTTCCCACCAGGTGAGGGGCCAAGAGCCGTAAAAGCCCTGGCCCTTGTAGAGGCCAGCCGGATAAGCCTTGGGGCCAGGGATCACCAATGGAAGTCCGCCTCCACGATGAGCAGGAGGGGCCTGAAAGAAGCGATATAGGGAGAGAGCGGTCTCTTAGATATGCAGGGCCAAGGCAGCGAATGGCTTTACTAAAGGTCAAAACCAAAACTTTAAACATGACCGGTACTTGATGCGGCAGCGTAAGTGCAGTTGGTATAGGACGGGAAGTAAGGAATTCGGTCCCTTGCCATGTTGCTCCGGAAAGGAGTCTGGCTGCCGCCATTCTGTCTGAGTTTCAGTTTCCAGATCATGGCCAAAGGTAAGCCCAGCGTGAAGCCCCAGTTACAGTAGTGGCTAATCTAGAAGGTGACCGTGGCATGGATCCCACAGTGTGCCAGATCAGAGCGGGAGAGATCACCGGGGCCAGTTGCCGTTGCCTGCGCCCCCTTAGATGGTAAAAGCTGCCTGGAGCTGTCTGGGTGACCTGGACCCACCAATGATAGAGATGGATCCAGAGTCACCCCCAGGCTCTCTAATGCGGGAGACGAAGTTAATTTTAACGACTTCGCCAAGAAGGGTAGAGCGCAGGCCAAAGGCCGCGGACCTCCCCCCAGCCCAGCCACAGGACCTCCGTCTTGAGTGGGGATTCAACTTCAGCCGAGCTTGCACTCAACCAACCAGCCACAGCATCAAGACAACGCTGGAGAGGCATCAGGGGCGAGGGGTCGGACTTGCCCTTCATTGTGAACAAGAGCTGGGTGTCATCAGCGTATTGAGTGACACCGCAGCCCAAAACTCCGAACTAGACTGCGCCAGGGGGTGCATGTAGATATTAAAAGCATCGGGGAGAGTATTGCTCCTTGCGGCACCCCACACATAATGGGGCGGCGGCGGAGATCTCACCCCGATGCCACCTGCTGTCCCGATCTCGGAGGAGGCAGAGATCCAGCCAATTTAAAGGCTGAATCTCGAACCCCAATACCAGCGAGGTGGTGGACCAAAAGGTCATGGTCTACCATATGCTCGAGCGGCTCGCGGTGAGATCTAACAACACCAACAGCGCCCGAACCCGCCTCTGTCAAATGTGTAGTCGGAGGTGGAGTCCACAACAGTGACCAGCACCGTCTACGGTCCCATGACCGAAAGCGCCAGAAGCCAGACTAGGAAGGGATCCAATGCGTTGTATTGTCATCCAGGAATGGCTGGAGGCCTTCCGGCACGCCACGGCTGCGCTCAATTACCTTGCCCAAGAATGGTAGAATTGGAAACTGGGCAGTAATTGGCGGATCTGCAGGATCTAAGTCTCTTGAGTCTTTTTTTAGGAGGCGGGCGGACCACTGCCTCTTTAAGCTGACCAGGAAAACTCCTTGCTCAAGGGAGCAGTTAACTATATCCAACAGGTGGCTCCGAAGCTCCTCCCTGCCGGCTTTCACCAACCAGGAAGGAGCGCGGGTCAAAAGGACAAGTGGTAGATGGTACAGCATCCAGGATCCATGTCAGCATTAGTTGGGTCCAGTAACCTGAAGTGCGGGTCCAAGAAAGGACCCAAAGGCGTGGGGCCTCTAGTTCACATACTGTATCCAATAGTGGCAGGGGAGGGATTGGCGGAGGGGTCAGGACTTTGTGTGTGAAGTAGTTCGCATAAAGCCTCACAGCCTAATGCCAAATCCAGTCTCTTTTGGACCCTATAGAGGTGCGTCAGCGTCCGAATTACCGCAGAGAAACAATTGTGCTGGGAGCGAACTAGCAGATTCAATCGCGGAAGCAAAATATGCCTGCTTAGGTCTCCTTCACAGCACTCTCATAGGACTTCATAAGCTTGATCTCGATATGAATTAATCTTGACCCCTGAAGTCAAGTACCCGTATCACCCTAAACAAGCCGTCTCCAGTTCCCTTTTCATCTTCCTCGGCTCCGCGGTGTACCAAGGAGCCGGGTTGATGCGGGTACGGAGAGGACGCTTTGGAGCGATACCGTCGACGGCTTCAGAGAGCCTGGTGTCCCAGCTCTCTACCAGCTCATCTAGAGTAGCGCCAGTGGGCGGGAGTTCCCGTAGAGCATTTTGGAACCGTTCTGGTTGGCTAAAAGGGAACAGTGGGAAGCACATGAAGTCCAGCCTCACTTCTGGCTAGGTTGAAAAAGAACTTTCCCAGCTGGGAGAGTACAAGTTAAAAAGTTTAACACATGGGGGGCAGTTTTTAGGCTGTCTGGACGGCATAGCCACGCCACCTCCACAAAGGAACAGGGAGGCATGGAGAAGATGAGAAAAACTAGAAACTCAGCAAGAGCCCAAAACTCCTCATTATTTTCTAACGGGCTATATGCATGGTCTTCTGTTGGCGTAAATTGACAACAGCTGAAGGAGATAGCCCTGAACTGAAAGCCCTCAGGAAGTTGTCTCCATTTCCAGGAACACACCCAGAACGTACCCATTGGCACATCTAGGTGAGGCAAAGTCGTCCCCTGCCACTAATGTTAGTGCCCATCTCAACAGCATAGGTGCCACTTACACCATCTGGACTGGCAATGATGCCAGTGGTGGGGACACACCGGCTCCCCGGGTAGATTGCGCAAGGAAGCCAAGCACTGGGGGAAAATGAAGTCTGACTCAACTGGCTTTCAAGTTCTAGCTTTGCTTGTGCCCATTCTTTGGAAAGTAATGTCAAGGGAAAACCAGTCACTGGTACAACGTAGTTAGCTACATCGCCTTGTTCTGACTAGTTTCTGTAGCTACACTAGTATGTCTTGATTTATTTTCCTATGCTCCTACAAAAAAAGATCTATGTTAGCAAAGACCTTTTTTCCTTTCTAAAAATTTGACTGTGTCCTAAATCCTGTTTAGTTTAGTCCATGCATAGCCCCAGTAGCCCAACTGTATAGGTTGTTAGTAGTAGAAGAAGAAGAGTTTGGATTTATACCCCACCTTTCCCTCCTGTAAGGAGAATCAAGGTAGCTCCTTTCCCTTCCTCTCCCCACAACAGACACCTTGTGAGGTAGGTGGGGCTGAGAGAGTTCTGAAGAACTGTGACTAGCCCAAGGTCACCCAGCAGGAATGTAGGAGTGTGGAAACACATCTGGTTCACCAGATAATCCTCTGCCACTCAGGTGGAGGAGTGGGGAATCAAACCCGGTTCTCCAGATTAGAATCCACCTGCTCTTAACCACTACACCACGCTGGCTAGCAGGCAGAGAGAGAGGGAGAATGTAGCAGATAGTGGTCATGTGCTGCCAGTGCCTCAAGCTGCAGAAAGCAAAGAAGGGAAAGTAAGTTTGAGTACTGGCAAGTTCTACACCACATGATAGGGAGAAAGGGTCAAGCGAGCACAAACTATCTCCCCTCATACACACAGACACCCCCCCCCCCACTATGAGATATTCAAGGACAAAGACAGCAGAGAGGGATGACGGTGGATCCCTACAAATGCCACTCCAAACTGGCTGCCACAGGAGACCGACTCCAAACTTCCCTTCTCATTTTGCAAAACTATAACAGAAGGTGAAAATGAAAGGAATGTCAAGGGAGGGGGAAGGAAGGAAGAAGGGGAAATAAAAAGGAACGAAGGAAAACCAGAAAGGGACGGGCGGGGGGTGGGGGGTGGAATCACAAGCCAGGATGTTTACCTCCAGTGGCTGGCACTGCTAGTGCAGTTAATGGAAAACTGTTTCCTTTAAATATGAGCAACTATAACAAACTTTGCCTTACGATGACCCTCATTTCTGAAAAGCTCAATGGCGACAAGTACTGCCAGTCACCACTTTCAGGAACCCTGTCATGTCCTGTAGGAAAGCAGAGATGGCACATTTAGCAGGTTTCTATTTTCTCCAGGAGAAAAATCTCACTTTGACCTCAATAACGACGCTTCATGTTTAAGAAGATAAAAGGAGACAAATCTCACTTTGCCCTCAATAACGAGCACTTCGCGTTTAAGAAGACAGAGAAAGGAAGAAAGCTTAACCTCAAAATGGTTATCAAGAAGAAAGCATGAAAATGCTTTATTAAACCAGGTTGTAACTTTGAATTTGTACACATCAAGCCAACTGCATACACTAGTCGTCACGCATTCTGAAAAAGAATATTTATGTCCATTTTACCATGGTTGCTGGCAAGAGTATCCGAACAAGGCTGCTGCTCCGAATCAACCCTGCTGCTAAAGCATTACAATCATAATAACATGAATATCATGAGGTTTCAAGAGTCAGCAAAATTACATCCGTTTGTTCCTCTTCTTACAAAGTCTTGACACTGCACAAAAAAAGCTTTTTAAATTAACAAAATGCAGAAGAATAAGTCAACAGCAAAAAAAAAGTCTTCAGCTCACTGCAATGGAAAGCTAGTAAGGAGTAGTTATCCTAGTCATTTGCATATTAAATAGGAAAAAATACATTCGTAAAAAAATTACAAAACAAGGATCTCCTAAAATCCACATACCGGACTATTAATTATTTTTTTTGGTTCAGCTTATTTTGTTGAGTTCAGCACTTCCATCCATGCACTGATAGTGTACCAAGGATCTCAGGATAACATTTATATTGCAATCCAGAACAGTAGCTCCAGTTGACTTCAATGGTCTTAAGACTGGAGAAACTCAGTTCTGGATTGCACTATAAATGTTGAACATTAACCTTATGAGAAGATTTTAAAAGTCAGGCTTAACAGCAACCACATCCAACCTTTATCACACCACCCTTACATGTTTGTCCTGTTAAACGTATAGCTCTAACAGACCACATGGAAAATTGAGAAACAAACCTTGAAATACCCCCTGCAATAACTAGTTCAGAAACAGCAACATTTCTGTAAAATGACTGAACGTTTTACAGGGGCTTATGGAAACAGAAGAGGAAACTGCATATGGATTTTGTTAATGAAACATCAGCACTATTGGTGTCATTTTCACACGCACCACAGAAAGATCTAGGGCTTTCTTATGCAAAGTGAAAGCTCAAATATACATATGGAACTCTCTGAAACAAAGTGCTCTCCTGCTGAATATAAATGTCAAAAGCAATACAGGAAGCCAGAATGGCTGGAAACACATACCACACCACCCTAGAAATGAAACCAATGGAGGAATCCAAGTCACACAGAAACTCCGTATGATCCATATGGAATTGTGTGTGTGCGTGCAAAATTTCATTGCAGCTAGAGTTTTAAAAACCCCACTAAAATTGAAATAGTTCAATTACAACTGTTCAAAAGTTGTCAGTAGACAGTCAGAACACATGCAGATAGATGTAAGGAGTTGTTTTTTAAACAAGCAGGAAAAAGTTACAGGAAAGACACTAACGGCAAAGCATTCAGTATGTCTGTGATTCAGCACTGGCTTCTATTTAAGCTAGACAAAGACTAAATCCATAATTTTGACTTGAGATTTGCCAGCCAGATAGCCTCTTGCCAAGTAGAGGTTACAAAGTCAGCGTTCTGCTCTTTGTTTAGCAAGCTCAAAAAAGGAAAAAAATGCATTTTTAAAATATAGCCAACACACTTTTTTTCCCATGGGCAAAAACGTAGGATATGGAAACGATGCAAGTTAATGGACAAGGGGCAGAGAGTCTCTCGCTTCAATGCCAACACAACTCTGGCTTTTTAAAAGTCTGTTCCTGAAACTCAGCCATTTGGACCTTAGTTGCTTGCTAATATGCAAATAACTATATTCCTGCAAAAAATATTTTTAACATATTCTTCTGATCCATGCTACAGTTGAAGAGTTGGAAGCGATCTGGTGTACGGGAGACACTTTACCAAAAAGCAGAATGAGGTCAGCTCTAAAACATCCAAGCTATAGGTGTGTCATAAACTCATGTGTCACTTAAAAAGGCACTTGATTCCTAAAGACAGCCTTGTTTCTTCTAATCATACGTTAAAACTTGATATGCAGATGCAATTGTAATATCTGAAAAGTGGCTGTGTTGGCAGGTCAGTTCTCCTTGCACATAAAAAAATACTATCAAGTAAGCTCTGATTTACAATTTATGTCTTTTTTTCGGCAGGCCACTAATAAAGCACTCTGCAAAACTAGGGGGGATGCTGGGTTTCTGCTTCCCTGAACCTAGAGGAAAACAGGGAAGGATGCAACCTAAGCTGAACTCGAGATCAGTGTATCTTGTTGATCTGGACGGGTAGAATAAATAAGGTGCAAGTCGCTACTAAACACAAGAGAAAAAGTAGCAGGGGCTTAAGGTTCTTTGTACACTGAGAAATGGTACGCATGAACTACTTGAGACTGGAAACACAATACTACAATTAACAGAGACGTGCCACTTTGGCTTTGAAAAACTCAAGATCAAATACAGGGTGAGGGAGTCGATTCTGCACATTTAGAGGCATAGAAAAGCAGTTCATGCTGCCTTCATGTACCTCCAAGGAGATGTTTATAGAAACTTTTAAACTAAGGATTTGGAGCTCATGGGCCACACTCTAAGGCCCTGATCCAACACCACTGGGTCTGGGTTAAGTTAGGACAGAGGTGTCCAACTCTGGGGCTTCAGATGTTCATGGACTACAATTGGTCATTGCCTTGGCCATGCCAGCAGGGGCTGATGGGAATTGTAGTCCATGAACATCTGAAGCCCCAGAGTTGGACACCCCTGAGTTAAGAGTGTGGAAGCCCTTGCTTAACTTTCTACTATCCAAGACTACACTCATCTGGGGCAGGGGGACCACAAGACAAGGTCCCAAACAGCAAGGGATTCCACATGCCAAATTTCAACCACAACAGCTCCAAGATTGAGTCTTGGAGGCTCTCAAGCACTGAAGAATTCAATACAACTCTTCAACAGTAGCGATTTTGACCCATTCTAAGCTATGACATTCCGGGTTTTGATGCATCAAAGTTCCTTCATTCAGTGTCATAAAGGACTCTCTTTTCTAAATGACCAACCTGAAAACCATGAATGACCAACCTGGGAAAACCATGAAATCATTTGGTGGACTATTTCAGGGTATGGGGTGGGAGGGCTGAGGGTTTTTCTTCCCATACCAAAATTAGTACCGGGCAGTCCTACAGCCATGTGCAAAAATCTGCCTGTGAAAACCCCCAACTCTTAAGTGAGCAAAATTAGACCAAATACACAGAGGGTGGGGGGGAGTCAGGAGCAGTTTGCCTTTAATCCTTTGGATTGCGATCGCACATTTGAAGTATCCCCCTGTTTCGTCAAACCAACAGCAAACAGCTCAAGGCTAACAAATTTAGCTCCTGGTATCTTCTTCATCCGTTGCATCTCGACTGAATGGTACGAAAACACTTCCGACGAGCTGCGTGCTCTCACTGTGTGGAAGGCTTGTTTTGGCTAACTACCAGAGCAGGGCAGCGTGGCAGCTCTTCACGACGGAAGATGAGAGCCAGAGATGCCAGGAGAGATAGACAGAGATAGCGAGGACCAAAATCCTAACACGAACAGCATGCAGACCGCAGTCACTGCCTAGCTGGGACAGCAAGAGACCCACCTGCGGCAGAGCCCAACCTGACACTCCCCTCAGCTGCGACGACACCAAGCAAATGACGTGACCTTTGATTTCGTCGGGAGATCAATCGGCACGAAGTGCAAAAAAACCCCCCCAAAATAGGCAGCAGCGTCTAGCGCGAGACTTCAGCTATTTTAGTACTCCCACTCGTCTGTTTTCATGTCTAGGTAGTAAAGAATATTCTGCGCCAGCTTCACGGCCTGCTTCCGGGCTGCTTTGGAGCGCTCGTCTCCTTGCGGGTCTATGGCATCGAGGGCCAGGAGCTGTTTCGTGAGGTGCTCCTCCAGTCTCATGTAGTTCTTGTCCATTCTGTTCCCGTCAAAGGACAGCACCTCCTGGAGAATCGAGGACAGGATCCCGAGAATGTCCCAAACCGCCCTGTGTGCTGGAGTCTCCAGTTCTGCCTGCTGCAGGAAAACCTGCCGCCGGACGAGCGCTTCTTTCAGGTCAACGTAGGTGATGAGAGTTTGCACTTCGATCACCGCTCGCCTCCTGGCTTCTCGGATGCAGGGGTTTTTGCCCGGGCTCACTTCGTCCAGCTCGGTGATTAACACCTGCAGCTCCGTCTTGGACTTCAAGTGCATGTCGACAGCTCTCTCTCCTTTCAAGAAGGAGGAATGGATCTCCTTCATCTTCTTGCGGATTTCCTCTATCTTCACAATGCACCTGTTTTGCGCCAGGTCGAAGGCGTAAGTGGAATCCGCTTCTTCTTCCAGATCCAGGTATCTTTGCAATCTGTTGATCTCCTCCACAACTTCTTTACGATAGTTTCTTATTTCCGGGTGGCCGCAGACGTCTAAGGCATCCAGCTCCGCAATGAGGCCTATCAGCACGCAAGACAGGTGCCTGCAGGTCTCGTTGTTGTTCACTCCCATCAGAACCCCAATAAGAGTCCCTTTCGCTTTGTTTACCTCACACATAACAGAGTTAATCTTCGCAACGGAGGGATGTGCCTCGGTAGACAGGGGCAAAGAAGGCTGCTGCTTCCTACAGTGATCTATGATCTCTTGAACGGCACAGACTTTGGTAACAGTGTGATACCTGGCTTTCCGTAGAGAGACTTTCCCTCCAGTCTTCACCTGAGTGAGCCTAAAAATGATATCCTGAATACCCTCATCAAATTCCTCAGTTATGCAGTTGCCTCCATCGTAAAAACCTGGGATCTCATGCTCCACCAGTACCTGCGCTTCATTAAATATGGACTCCAGCTCCAACCTCTGGGGGTGGTTTGCGTTCTGCTCCAGTTCTTTAAGCAGCCTCTCCGTTTCCTGGGCAGCTCGCTTCCTGGCTTGTTGGACATCCCCTCGGCCTTCCGCGTCCACCGAATCTATTTCAAAAAGCCGCTTGGTCAAAGTCCTCTCTAGTTTCTTGTAAGCTCTGTCACCTGCTAGACCGCTGAAGGCGGCTACTTGCGGTTCCATGTCTTTGACTTCCTTCTGTATTTCTTGTAACGTTTTAATGGAGGGATGTTGATTACCCATATCCATTCTTTTTCTTCATCCAGTTTCAACAGAGCTAAAAAAAATAATGCAAAACAGACAGCTGATGAAACACACACTCAACAGCTAGGCAATTTCTAAAACCCAGTTTTTATGCTCTATTTAATTTTGTGTTGTTGTTTTTAATAACCACCACACAGTCTCAGAAACATCTATCCCTGGGATGTTGGATAGTGTTCAAGAAAAGACCTGACTACCAAGGTGTTGTGGGTTTTCCGGTTTGTATGGCCATGTTCCAGTAGCATTTTCTCCTGATGTTTCGCCTGCATCTGTGGCTGGCATCTTCAGAGGATCTGATGGTAGTAAAGCAAATGGACTATATATATATCTGTGGAATGTCCAGGGTAGGAGAAAGAACCATTTGCACTGGTTAAGTGTTAAGGGTGCCATTTGCAAGTGCCATTTGCAACACTTTTAACCAATGCAAATGGTTCTTTCTCCCACCTTGGACATTCCAAAGGTATACATACTCCATTCGCTTTACTACCATCAGATCCTCTGAAGATGCCAGCCACAGATGCAGGTGAAAAATCAGGAGAAAATGCTACTGGAACACGGCCACACAAACCGGAAAACCCACAACACCCTAGTGATTCCAGCCGTGAAAGCCTTCGACAATATCTGACTACCATTTTTATCTCACATGTCTGTTCAAGAGCTAAAGGAAGTTCATCTGGTTCAACCCTGTTTTATCCTCACAACTGTGCTGTGAGAGGCGAATAGGTAAATGCCTCAAGAACACTCAGGGAACTTCATGGCACTGGAGGGATTTGAACCCAACTCTTTCCAACCATAATCCGACACTCTAGCCTCCATTCCACAGTGGTGCATGTCAGGGTCAGCACATTTACTTCAATGAGATAACAAAAGGCAGGTGTTTAGAAGTGCACAACAATTCTGACCTTCAGGATACAACACAAGTCCAACTGGTGGGTTCAGGTGACTTGCACCGATGTTACCACCATTTTCTTCTCACGGTTTTTTAGTCAAAAGAAAACCCAAAAGGAAAGAAAGGTTTAGCAGAAGCAAAGGAGGGCCTCTATGCCTTTAATGGTTGTGCAGACAGTAGTGGGGGAGTTGAACCTTTTGTCATTCCTGTACAGTGAACACCACCTGTCAAAATTCCCTCTTCTAGACAAACTGTCAGAACAAAGTAGCTCCAACGTCTTCCTTCCTGTCTAATCATTCTGGAGAGTCAAGGAGGAGCATACACAGAAATTAAATTTAAATAGGCCCCTGAAGCAAACACTCTGACAAAGTGCTCTCTGAGTCAAGGAAGCTTATGCTGTAATAAGCTGTGTCGGTGTGTCAGGTGCCACTGGACTCCCATTCTTATTCTGCTGCAAACAAACTTGGTAGGCTCTTCAAACCAGTAGCAAACACTAAAAAGGCTGCCCATATGTATGCTTACTCAGAAGTATGTTCCGCTTTAATTCCTCAGAGAGCCTTACTTTCACAGCAGACTCTTCCAAGCATCACACACAAAGGACAGCAGAGTGGCTGATTCCCCCATGAGGAAATGAAAGGCGACGTTGCCATCTGCTTCCCCAGCTACTACTGCTGTGTTGGCAGAAAGACACAAGTGCAGCAAAAAAAGCACACGGCCCTTTCTCTATTGCTTGCCCCTATCGAGATAGCACACACAGAATCGGGGCTTCAGCTGCTATCACCATTAGGCATCAGTTCTCTTCTATCTCCCCACTTTCTCGCTCTAGCTGCCTCCAACAAAACCAAAATGCAAACACAACCTGGAGAACCACATGAGTTTAAGTCTCCTACCTATCCATGGAAAGCCAGAGTGGTGTAGTGGTTCAGAACAGATGGATTCTAACCCGGAGAACCGGGGTTGATCCCCCACTCCTCCACCTGAGTGGCAGAGGCTTATCTGGTGAGCCAGATGTGTTTCCGCACTCCTACATTCCTGCTGGGTGACCATGGGCTAGTCCCAGTTCTCTCAGAACTCTCTCAGCCCCAACTATTTCACAAGGTTATCTGTTGTGAGGAGAGGAAGGGAAAGGAGCTTGGAAGCCACCTTGAGTCTCCTTACAGGAGAGAAAGGTGGGGTAGCAATCCAAACTCTTCTCCTCCTCCTCCTCTGGGTCTTCCATATCCCTCAGGCTGCCAACCTCCAGTCAAAACCTGGAGATCACTCAAAATCGCCAGCAAACTCCAGACTACATAGATCAGTCGGCACCGAGGTCAGGTCACTCCTCCCACCCCCAAACACTGCCCCCCAAGGCTCCACCCCAGATCTCCAGGGATTTTCCAACCATGAGGTGGCAACCCTACACCACCCTCCAAATGTCCTTTTACCACCGCCCCTGCTTGGCCTGCAACGACCCCGGTCCCAGCTCGGGGCATCCCCTGCCCGCCCTTACCCCAAGCGAGAAGCCCCTGGGGGGGAAGCGAGTCCCAGGGCGCAGAGCTGGATCCCCTGCCCCCCTATAGCCACCCTACATCCCTGCAGGAAGGAAGGCCGGGAATCAGCCCCGAGCTCGGGCCGCTTCCCCCCGGGCACAGCGCGCGTCAAAGCCTCCCCTCGGCCGCCGCCGCCGGTGACGTCACAATGCCCGGGGGCTCCAATTCCGCCCTTCCCCGGCCCGGGAGCCGCTTCGCCGCACGCAGGCCCGGGGGGGGGGGGGGGACGAGCTGCAGCGCCCGGCCGGGAATGCAGGAAAGGCGGCGGCTTTGCCAGGGCTAGGCCTCTCACTCCCCCAGCTCCGAGCCCGTTTGGCGCATCTAAACCGGGAACCCCCAGCCCCAAAAGCGTAACCATGGTTACCACCCCCCACCCCCACACACTTGCCTTTACTTCAGCACAGACCCTACGCCCCCAAAACCAATTTGCTCCCTAGATCTCTCCCCCCCCCCATAAGTATTCATGGTCAAGACACCCCACTTGTCTTCACGATCCTCGTCCTCGTGTGCCTCAGCCCGACCCCCTCACCAGCCTAGGGCTGCCAACTCCGAGCCGGGAATTTCTGCAGAATTTGGGGGGGGGGGGGCGAAGGACCTGTTGAAGGGAGAGCTTAGGCAAGGTTTGCTCCATCGCTCGCTCCTCTCGGGAGGCAAACGCGGTCCAGGGGGTTGCATAGAGTCCGCCCTCCAAAGCAGCCAAAACGGGGCGCTGGTTTTTGGAGTTGCAATTCCGGGAGAGTTTGAAAGTCCGGCCCCTCCTCCAGAAAGACCCACCCCCCCCCGCGCGCGCTTATTGCACCACCTCGACCCCCCACAACAGCTTGCGCTTTTGCAAAGGGAGGGATGCTCGGCACCCTGCTTGGCCCGGCCCAGCCCCCACCCCCCGTAGGTCCTTGAACCCCCTTCCCCGCGCACCTGGCAGCACAGGAGTCCGGCGGCGGCCGAGAAGGACGAGCAAGATCCCTTCCCGCCCCAGCTCCGGGGAGTCAGGGCTGCCTCTTCGTCCGGTCCGCGGGAACATCCCACATGGCCAATGGGCACCTGCAAAGCCAGCTCTGACTCACCGTAGCAGAGGATGGCATTGCGTTTGGGCCGCCCTCCCCATCCCATCCCATCGAATCAGCACACTCCCATGTGCAAGGGGTGCAGGGGAGAAGAAACGCAAAGCCACGGCTGGAAACGAAACAATTCGGGGCAAGTGAGAATAAATAAGCCCTTGCTTCTAGCCAAGAAGCCTGGTGCGCTCCCACCCCCCACTGCAATAAGGGCACCCATAGGTAATCCTCCTAGTCCGCTCGCAAGAAGCGCCTTAAGTTATCCCGCTTTTACGTCCCAGTGTTCCCATGCAGGGAAGCGCTTCCACCGCCCCAGGACCCTGCCACCTGCAAACCTCTCATTATCACTCCATCATTCTTCTTGCACCCTGCCTCTCCCCATCTCTTTTACGCCCCGGTTTTGGAAGCACCTCCGTTGAGGAACAACGCACAGCCTTTTCCCCTGCAGACCAACCAGAGACTCCAGCGTTGCCCTGGGGGAGTGACCCCCACCACCTTGCAGGACCCCTTTTTTAACCCATGCAGGAAAGCGTCCCTCCTCTTCCGCGCTTTCGCCTCCAAACTTACCCGTATCCCCGACTCCAAGCCGCCGGGATTCCCCATGCGCATGCGCACTCCGCTTCCCCAAGCCCCTTGAAGGCGGCGGAGGAAAGAAAACTTCCACAGTTTGGCGGCCTTGCCGTAAAGCAAGTCGCCGCCGCTGCCGCGTCGGGGTTAAAAAGCTCAGCGACCGCTTTGCGCACGCGCAGGCTCGCGGATGGCTACGGCGGCGGGGCTGCGAGTTGTTGTGGGCCGTTGGAAGGGGCGTCGCGCGGCGGCCGCTGCACGTGGCAGGTTCGCATCAACGTCCGCCGAGGGGCCGGAGAAAGAGTCCGCGCTGCCACCTCCCCCCGAAAACAGGGTAATGAGTAGAAGAAACTTCCCATTCAGGACGCTGCATATAAAACGAAAACGGACCTGGAAACTGCCGCCCTGGCCATGCATACTTGCGAGTAAGGCCACTGCTTGCAGTGGGGTTTTCCTTTCCAGTTAAAATGCATGGAAACCCAGGTCTTCTGGCGTTACTAGCAGATTGAAGAGATCTTACCTGGTTAGCAGTGGACTGCGGTTTGGAGAATTTCCCTGCAGGACGTCTCGGGTCCACTTCTTGGTGACTGCATTTGAAATAGGGTCAGGTAGTAGTAGGTCATGTGCAAAACCCCGGGAGAGCCAATTAGAGTGGAGGATACTGGCTAGACCAATGGTCTGACTCAGTGTATGGCAATTTTCATGTGTTTATGAGCACTAATTGGGTCTTTGCACACGTTGCTTGCGAGCAGAAATCTTTGTAGGTCATGGACTTGAGGCAGCATGATATGTTCATGAGTTGTCTCGTGTCAGTTCTGCTCATGGATGAGTGCTGGCCTGTGTCACCTGTGAGTAGGTCAGTAAGCTCAGACAGCTTCATGTGTTCATGAGTGATGATGGGTGTTATTAACTTGAAAGCAACATGAATGCAGAACCAATTAACACGTCTGTGTGCATGCAGGATCTTGTTATGATCCAACTCCGTATTAGACACTTTCTGGTGCCTGTTGACTAATGTTACATGCATGTAATATTAATCACTTTCCCCCCTTTAGGGTAATGAATGCCCACCTCTTTTTGGCACAGTGACCCACAAGTCCAAATTTATTGGTATAGTGACCCTCTTTTTAAAAAAAAACATGCACAAACCAGTAAAACTCTAAAAACCTGGGATCTACGTTCACTGGCTTCACAACTCACTTTGGGGTTGGGCCCCATTGCTTTAAGGCATTATTACTTCATTTACAGCTGATGAAGTGCTGGAATGGATGGCATCTCTATTTTTTATTTATTTATTTATTAAACTTTTATACCGCCCCATCCTCTAGGGGCTCTAGAACATGAGTGGTGGATAAAGATAGAGATCCTCTCTCGCCTAATTGATTGAGATGCATTCCTAACTCCGTGTAATGGCTACATAATATAGGGACGGTGATTGTATCTGGGTGATTGAGGTGCATTCCCGTCAATGTAACTGCTTCTAGATATATTTACTGAGCCTGCTATATGTTACCACTGCTGCAATGGAACATTCTTTCCTTGATCTTTCTTTTATGGGTTTACACGCTTGGTAGATAACTAGGCTTATCCTTGACACTTTCTACTCCCATGGGAAACGGGATGTTTCCGTTGCTCTGTGGAAGTAGGAGACCAGGAGCAGCAGTGGCGTCAGAGGTTAAGAGCTCATGTATCTAATCTGGAGGAACCGGGTTTGATTCCCAGCTCTGCCGCCTGAGCTGTGGAGGCTTATCTGGGGAATTCAGATTAGCCTGTGCACTCCCACACGCGCCAGCTGGGTGACCTTGGGCTAGTCACAGCTTCTCGGAGCTCTCTCAGCCCCACCCACCTCACAGGGTGTTTGTTGTGAGGGGGGAAGGGCAAGGAGATTGTCAGCCCCTTTGAGTCTCCTACAGGAGAGATAGGGGGGATATAAATCCAAACGCTTCTTCTTCTTTATCTTTATCTGTCGCTGACCTTGGGGTGCGTAGACTCCGAAGTAACTTGTCACATTCTTTGGGAAAACAGGAGAGGGAATTGTTTCTGAATGGATAGTAAAAGGCAGATTCGCCAGAACTGGCTTCTTGCAAGCTGGGTGCTTTGTTGCCTTTCCAATAAACGCTGCTGATCAACAATCCAGAGTCTTCTTATTGATTCAAGGATTGAGATCTAACAAAGTGTTCCTTTGCACAAACTTTCTGTGCAGTTGAAGGTAGTATGGGGTAGTTGTTAAGAGTTCCTGCCTGGTATCTGGGCGGGAGGGTGCCGCCAAGGCACAGCTGACTTATGGCAACCCCATAGTGCAAAGGTCTTCAAACTATGGCCCCCAGATGTTCATGAACTACAATTCCCATCAGCCCTGCCACTTAGCCATGCTGACAGGGGCTGATGGGAATTGTAGTCCATGAACATCTGGAGGGCCATAGTTTGAAGACCCCTGCCATAGTGTTTTCAAGGCGAGAGAGGATTAGCGGTGGTTTACCATCACCTGCCTTCACATGGCTGAGAGAGTTCTGAGAACACTGTGACTGGCTCAAGGTCACCCAGCAGGTTTCATGTGGAGGAGTGGGGAATTGAACCCAGTTGCTCAGATCAGAGTTTACTGCTCTTAACCACTACACTATGCCAGCTCCCGTACTTGGGAAACGCAGGTTCTAATCCACACCTGTGTCATGGTAGTTTGCTGGGTGACCTTGAGCACATTCTCAGAACAAAATGGGGGAAAGGAAGAGCCTGTGAGTTGTTTTGGGTCCCCAATGAGGGAAAAGGCAAGGTATCAATGAATCAAATAAATAACTGCAGATAGAAAACTAGCACTTCATGGGGAAATACTCTTCCCTATCTCATGGCTTGCTGTATCAGTTTTATTTATGACTGGCTATTTAAAATATTTTTATCCCCTCCCTTTCAACAAGCTCAGGACGGCTTATGACAGATGTTTTAAAACCAGTTTATAACATAGTATTCCAAAATATAAGGCACCGCCTGTGGTCTGGGGAAGTATAATTTGCTGTACCACCTTAGGGCTTTGCCACGTCAGTGCAGGTGTAAACTTGGCCAAAAGAGATGTTCTGTATTGTGCAAGAAAAGGAAGAATGTATTTTTTAAGGTGGCGCCTTCAATTTGTGGCTTTATGTTTTATTTTCATTATTTATACCCTCCCTTTATCTCCACAGTGTGGACCCAAAGAATCTTACATTGTTGTGTTCCTCTCTGTTTTATCCTAATAGCGGCCTTGTGAAGGAGCTTAGGCTTGAGAGTGTGTGGCTGCTTCAAGTCTCCCAGATTTTATTGGTCCAATACTCAAAACACTTTTAAAAGCCTGATAAATTTTATAAGTATCTGAATTATTTTGTTAATCCGAACTATTAGCGAGCTGCTGTTATGTTTATATGCTACCTTTTTCCATTGTGAAATTCAGGGCAGCCCACGGAAGGTTCCCAATCCAGCCAGGTACCTCTTAGCCACAACCAGGGTCCCCAAACATTGTTGTCCTGCTGAGCAATCCCAAGCATGTATATTCAGATGTCTCACTAAATTCAATGGTGGGACTACTCATTTAATTTGCAGATGACACCAAATTGGGAGGAGCAGCAAACACATCAGAAGGTAGAGGTAGAATTCATTGTGATCTGAACACACTAGAAAAGTGGGCCGATGTAAACAAGATGCAGGTCAGTGAGGAATAAGTGCAGAGTTCTGCATGTGTGAAACAAAAATGAGAAGCAGGCATACTGGATGCTGCATGCATACCGGGGGATACACTTCTGGGTAGCAGTGTGTGTGAACAAGATCCAGGGGTGTGGGTAGACCGTACGCTAAATATGATCAGTCAGTGTGATGCTTCGGCAAAAAAGTCCAATGCGATCTTGGGGTGTGTCAGCAGAGGCATAACATCTGAATCACAAGATGTCGTAGTCCCGCTGTGCACTGCATTAGTCAGGTCTCGCCTGGAGCATTGTGTACAGTTCTGGAGGCCTCATTTTAAAAAGGATATGGAAAGAATGGAACGGTTTTCGAAAAGAGCGATGCGGGTGATCAGGCATCTGAAGAACAACCCTACGAGGAAAGGCTGAGGATTTGAGCATGTTCAGTCTGGAGAAGAGGAGGTCGAGGGGGAACATGATTGCTTCTTTTCAGTATTTGAAAGGTTGTCACTTAAGAGAAATGCAAGGAGCTGTTCCAGTTGGCATCAGAGCATAGAACTTGCAATAATGGGTTTAAATTATGGGCAAAAAGGTACCATCTGGATATTGGAAGGTTGTGGTTTTGGGTGTTTTTTTTTACAGTAACAGTAGTTTAAGCAGTGGGAATAGCTTCCAAGGGAGGTGTTGATCTCCCCTTCAATGGCAGTCTTCATGCAACAGTTGGACAAGCACTTGTCAGAGAGGCTCTAGGTTGATTTTGCATTGAGCAGGGGGTTGGTCTGTATGGCCCCTTTCAGCCCTATGATGCTGTATCATCTGCTAAACTAGCACTGATATGGAAGTTTTTACCCATTAAAAACTCCACACAAGGATGGCTAGTAGCAAGCTAGGTTTATTATCATGTCTGCAGACATGGAGAGAGCAGCACCATGGTACCAACTCTCTGAAGTCTGTATCGCAGTACAGATCATTTTAAGACATTTCTGAACAGACCCTTCTGATCACTTCTGGCCAATCCTGGCCAGCTGTCCACTCAGGCTTACAATCTTAACCTTTAACATGATTAGCACAATGAGCAAAATACATTTTTAGGTACATTGTCATTAATACAATCAGCACAATACAATCAGCATCATTTGCCTCGGTTACGAATGGTGCTACATATAAATTCTGTTTGGTAAGCATAATCAGCAAAAAGCAAAAGCCTTAACTAGTTGGGTGAACCATCCCTGTATACTTCAATGCCCGGGACCAGTACCTACTGTTGGCCCTGCACTCAGAAGCAAACATCTGCCGGTTCTTGCAAAATAGCAAACGCAGCAGTTTCAGTAGCACCCAGACATTTGATTTCCCAAGTGCAACCGCACAATGTGTTTCCAGCTATGAATATTTATCAACTGTGGCCTTGCAACTTTATTTTTTTATATCAGCACCAAAGCCCATTTTAACTGAAAATGAATTGGGCTCTAGAAAGGAGGGAGGAGTTCTCTGCTAGATGGGTTTATGATTGCAGTTTTGTCGCATTAAACATAATTTTTTTTTCACAACTGGGGGCGGGAATGTACGTCTGCTGCAGTTATGTTGACATTGAAGGTGTAGACTGAATTGGGTAAAAAGGAGTCCAAGGGGGTTGTTGATAATAACTGGCGCAGGCCTAGTTCACCCACATTTGTTTATTTTTCACCTCTGAGACGGAATGTGCTTGGGCCAATTGGCTGAACTGTTTTTCCTGCATGCAAATGCAAATTGCTGGTTTATGTCATGTGCTGGGCGAGGGATGACATCTTGATAATTTGCACGGGTGGCAACTCCTTTATTCATTCTCTTTTATTGCTGTCTTGCTTTTTGGCTCAGAGGAACCTGCAAAGCAGCTGAGCATCCCAACCTATAAACTGCAGGCGGAGCAGCAGGTGGCCAGAGATGAGTATGTCAAGGCTCTTTACTCCCGCCCTCTGCTGTCACGCCAAGGGAGAATTCAGGTTTTTTCCCCAGTGACTTGCAAAACAGAAAAGGTTACTACCAATTGCTAGCTAATTCTGACATCATTTTGCAGTGTAAAAATGACTATATTTCCTTATACCAGATTCATGTTCCAGCAAAACACAAAAGAGAAGTGGTTCTGGTGATTTTCTGGGGTGTGTAGCTGTGGTCTGGTGGATCTTGTTCCTAATGTTTCGCCTGCATCTGTGGCGTACCATTCAGAGGAGTATCACAGAGAAAAGTTTGTTTCACATTGTGTCTAGTGAGAAGGGAAAGTTTAGTGTGGTATATTCCCTTCTCACTGGACATAGTGAGTAACAGACGTCTCTCTGTGATACACCTCTGAAGATGCCAGCCACAGATGCAGGCAAAACGTTAGGAACAAGATCCACTAGACCACGGCCACACAGCCCGGAAAACCCACCAGAACCAGTTGAATCCGGCCGTGAAAGCCTTCGACAATACAAGAGAGAAGCTTCTTCTTCTCATAACTCTCATAGCTCTTCACAGATCTTATCCTTATCCTCTTCCCACCGGGCATTCCTTGGATTTCCGCATCTTAGCCTGCTACCTAGTCTATGACCTTTTCAGCCAGCTTACAGTTGAGGCTCCCATTTCCTTATCTTGACTGCTTTCTGGACACTCTCTTCTCTGTTTCCCTGGGTATGCAACACCCCTGTCTCACTGGGAAATCTTCGCTGTGACTCAGTGACAGAACTCCATGTGCGCACAGTCCCATGATCAATCCTAAGAGCCTATATCTGAGTTACTGCTGACAGGCCATATTAGACAGTACTAACCTTGATAGCACTATGGTCTGACTCAGTAAAAGACAGCTTCATGCAAGTGTTCCAGCCTGTTCCTTAATAGCGCATGTTCCTTAAGCTCCTTTTGACGTTTTTCTCCCTTCAGTTTCACGATTTCTCAACGTTGTATAGGCTTTCTAACAAAAGAAGCTATGGGAGAGAACTGCAAGCTAAAAAATGTAGTGCTTGATTGCTGGCTCAGGGGTGCCTGCTTGAGCAGGAATGAAGCAAGTACTCACAGGATGAAGATGTCTCCTGGGAGAACCTATTAGTGAACTGGTTGTTCGAGCTGCGTGGCCATGGTCTGGTAGATCTTGTTCCTAACATTTCGCCTGCATCTGTGGCTGACATCTTCAGAGGGGGAAGATGTCAGCCACAGATGCAGGCGAAACGTTAGGAACAAGATCTACCGGACCACGGCCACACAGCCCAGAAAACCCACAACGACCAGTTGAATCCGGTCGTGAAAGCCTTCGACAATATAAGTGAGCTGTTTGAAACGCAGGCACACATGGATGCAACCGAGCACTTGACTGCTGCCTCTCACCTTGTTGAATTCTGGGGACTCTGATCTCATATAACAGACTCTTGGGTTTCTGTTTTGATAACCTGGCTCTGACCTTGGCACTCTTGACTCTGCTTCTGGGTTCTGGACATTGTTTTTGACTGAGCTCTCTGTTGCTTGACTGGCTTTCCCACGCCAAGCAAGACTAGATGCTGCAACTCAATGCCCTTTGCATGCATCTTAACTCAGCACAAAAGAGGTTATTTGTCCAGCATCCCATGACATCAAAGCAGTCACTTGATCCATGGTAGGGGATGAATGGCCTGCAGATAACTAACAGCTAGTTTTTAGTCTGGCGTATGTCACAATTACGTAACATCTATCAACTGAATCCTGAATTCCTTGTACTGCTTTGTGCCGTACAGGTGACGTTGATGGATTTCTCCATTTATTTAAATAGGCACAGAAGCACCATGAATGTACTGCTTTGTGTGTTTACAGAGATACAATCTGAATGTAAGAGCATGAGGAATCCTCATGGGGAGAAGATCTTTGCATGCATTGCTTATCTCAGAGCAGTTCCAATGGAAGTGCCCTGAGGCAGACTGTAAAATAATAAATCATTAGCAAGAGTCTGCTTTAGTTTCCTAGAATCCGTGCCAGTAAATTATTGGGTAATATTTGCTTATACAGTAGGCACAAACCCAATCAAAGCCAAACATGGAAGAAAATCTGCATGAGAAAAAAAATGTAGTCCCATTCTTTCCAGCGTTCACAGAAAAAAAAAATAACAGTTACTAATTCTAACACTGGCGAGCCAAAAGTACCTGTGATGTGTGATACATTCTGCTTGATTTTGTGACACGCAAACTGTGGTGCTCCCAGTGGTTAACAATGATGGGAATTGCCAACACACGAGGACCGCATATAATAAATGGATGGATGGATACATAGCTGAAGGACTGCGGGTTACTTGCATAGCTGTAAACATATATTGCTTTTCACATGCGCTTGGATCTGTTGGTGGTAGATGCAAGGGTATGCGTGTGTGCGCAAGCTGTCTAGACACAGCTAAATTATAGTGACCCCATAGGGTTTCCAAGGCAAAAGATGTTTGGAAGTGATTTGCCATTGTCTGCCTTCACAGGTGCTGAGAGAGCTTTGAGAGCACTATGACTGGCCCAAGGTCACCCAGGAGGCATCATGTGGAGGACTGGGGAATCAAACCTGGCTCTCCAGATTAGAGTCATAGAATCATAGAGTTGGAAGAGACCACAAGGGCCATCAAGTCCAACCCCCTACAATGCAGGAACACATAATTTTTCTCTGGATTTGTTGTTTTGTGTTTGATTTTTAGCCTTTTACACATCACATCTAATTTTTCCTTAGTATCAAGGTAAACAGAAATTGTTTACAATGGTTGCTGGACATATGGACATATGTGGTTTTCAACAACTGTAATGTGAAGATTACTTGTTAATTTGCGCTGCTGTGTTAACCTTTCGTATCTAAGTTTTTTTCACAAAGCAATGCTGAAGCAATTAGTGATGCTTTTGAATGACAAAACAGGAAGCTCTGCAAAAGCCTAACCTCTTCCCTCTTTTGTTTAAGATTTCAGGTTTTTGCCCTCCTTCCCATTCTTGCCATGATTGGATTGGACCTCCCGATCAGTGTTCCAACCTCCGGCCAATAGTATTTTATATTCCTACACATGAATCTCCATTGGAACGGAGACTTCGAGAACTCAGACAAGAAACCCAAGCTTGGAATCAGCAATTTTGGACAAACCAGAATGTATCATTTAGAAAGGTGAGTATGCAGAAAAATGCAAAACTACTTGGTGTTGCTGGGAATTAGGGGGTGTGCAGCATATCTGGAGCTAAAAATATTGGTATTTCCAGTTTTGCGAGTATGAAATACTGATATGGTATTCTGATCCGGGTGTTTTCAGGGTTTCTCATACTTTTCAGCTCCATTATTCCTTATGGGAAATCTTTCTGGGGGAGCTCAAGGTTGTTTTTAAAGGTACTGGCACCATTGCAGTGCCTATGCTTTAACTCCCAAATTTCAGTTTAGTTGGTCCAACTGGTCCAGTTCTTTGGACTCAAAGTGTCCTTCATTGTTTCCTATGGAGGGGGCAGGGGGGGGGGACTAAAAAAATGTAAAAACTGAGAATTTCCCCCTGCTGTTGCTAAACCTAACCAAATATAAAAAACTAACTTTTAAAAAACCACAAAAACATTTTACACAGTCACTTAACTAAAGCAGCCTGGCAAGATGATCCCAAGCCCTGGGAGACACAGAAAGGTGGGGGGGGGGGGGCAGTTATGGAAGTGGTTGTTGTAGTTTTCCGGGCTGTGTGGCCGTGGTCTGGTAGATCTTGTTCCTAACGTTTCGCCTGCATCTGTGGCTGGCATCTTCAGAGGTGTAACATAGAGAGAAGTCTGTTACACACTTGTCTAGTGAGAAGGGAACGTTTAGTGGGGTATATATTGTCCATGTTCCAAGGTGGGGAACCAATCAGTAAGCGTTTGGGTGGAACTTGCTATGTAAAGGTGTGGTTGAGTGCATTGTATTGCGGGTGGGGTTATTAGTCCATTTACATTTGTAATGTAATCAGTCCATTTGTACAAATGTAAATAGACTGATAACCCCTTGGGGATAGGGCGGTATAAAAAACTAAGAAAATAAATAAATAAATATATTTGGCTCAGTTATATCCGAGTGCACATTTCCATTTTGAATTTTGCAGCGTGGATTGCTGAGAGACTCCGACAATTTTTTTTTTCTGCAGTTGCAGTATTGTATGATGAAGAGATCTTTTATCGACATGTATTTATTCATTTAATTCATATGTATCCTCCCTTTCTCCCCAATAGGGACACAAAGTGGCTTATTTCATTCTCCTCTCCTTCTATTTTTTCTCAAAACAGCCCTGTGAGGCAGGGTAGGCTGAGAACGTTAACTAGCCCAAGGTCACCCAGCGAACTTCCATGGTATTTAGTGGGATTGGAACCTGGGTTGACAGATACTAGTCCAACATTCTTCACCCCACACCACACTGACTTTCAAGTCCTACAATAAAATACTGAAGAATGTATCCTTTTTCATTCCTAAATACCCAAAATAATGTGCTTTATAAAGTTTCATTGTTTAAAAAGTTTACCGATATTTCACTTAGCCAAGAACTTACCTAGTGTACTTCTTCTTTTGCTGAAGAAAATGTTTCTGTACAAACTCAGTTTAAGTTGATCATAAGTATGGACGTCTTCATTTGTCATACAGACAAATTTGGACATTATGACTCTTCCAGTGTTATAGGTTGATTGTCTACAGAATGGTCCCTAAACGTTTCAGCAAGTTGTAATCAATACTTAATTTACTCAGTGGAATAGGCTCCAAAGTTGCTTAGCGGTCATGGACGAATTGAAGTTATACCAACTAATCTTTTTAATTGATGATATTTCAGGAAAAAGAAGATTTTATTCACTCCAGATTGAAAGCCAAAGGTCTAGAATTGAGAGATGAAAAAGGTTAGCTAAATCATTGTTTTTATATTTGGGTGATTCCTTAATGATAAGGTTCTGATTGTTTTACGGATTTTAATCTTATGAAAAGGTTTTTTTGCAAATAATTGCTCTTGATTTGTAGTGAACAAGGCATAAGCCTACCTTTTTGGTACAGAATTTGGTTATGTACATATATGCCACCAGGTTGCAAACCAATTTATGGCAACCCCAACAAGGAGCTTTAAAAGCAAATAAGAAGTAGAAGTAGTTTCCCATTGTCTTCTGCTGCAGATCCTTCTCCATCCACATTTGGACCCTGCTTAGCTTCTGAGGTCTGTTTGGAGATTGAAGAGAGCCAGGATCCCATGTTTTCCAGATAGCCCCATCAGCCTGGCATGGCCACTGGCCATGCTGATAGAGGCTGATGGGAATTGTAGTTCCTGAACATCTGGAGAGCCGCAGGTTCCCTACCCCTGGGCTATACCATGCCACCTTCCCTCCCAAGAGTTTGATTAGGGATAATCTCTACCCTCACAGTCATTGCTGCCCTTTGCTACACAGTCATTGCTGCCCTTTGAGAACAGCAGTGGCATAGTGGTTAAGAGCAGGTGCACTCTAATCTGGAGAATCAGGTTTGATTCCCCGCTTTGGTACTTGAGCTGTGGAGGCTTATCTGGTGAATTCAGGTTAGCTTGTGTACTCCAACACATGCCAGCTGGGTGGCCTTGGGCTAGTCACAGTTCTTCAGAGCTGTCTCAGCCCCACCCACCTCACAGGGTATCTGTTGTGGGGGAGGGGGGAAGGGAAAGGAGATTGTCAGCCCCTTTAAATCTCCTTACAGGAGAGAAAGGGGAATATGAAACCAAACTCCTCTTCCTCCTTCTCCCCGCCCCCCTTGCTACCCGCAGGAAGGATGTAATCCAGGCTTCTCCTTGAAGCTTTTGGGGTTATTATTCCAAAGGGACGATGGGAAGAGAATATTGTCAGAGGAATATTGTGAAAACACACAGAAGTCGGGAAGCTGAGATAACATGTAGGCAATTCCTTCTTTGGCTGTGAATGTGCAGCAACTCAATTATTAAGATTTTGTCCACCTCGATATTTATCTATTCAGTTTAACTACTTATTGCCAGTATTCCTGCTTATTATTTAAACCACAAAACATTTAACAGTCTTTTCTGAGCGTACCTTTGCAATAGACCCATAAACTGATTACTGGGGTGTTATGGGGTTTCCGGGCTGTATGGCCATGTTCCAGTAGCATTTTCTCCTGACGTTTGGGCTGCATCTGTGGCTGGCATCTTCAGATCCTTTGAAGATGCCAGACAAATGCAGACCAAACGTCAGGAGAAAATGCTACTGGAACATGGCCATACAACCCGGAAACCCCACAACACCCCAGTGATTCCAGTCATGAAAGCTCTTGACAATGCATCAAACAATTACTGTTTTTCACTTCTGTATCATAAAAGTCGGCTGGGAGACTCTGACTTGCCTAAGGCCACACAACAGTGAGACTTGAACACGGGTCTCCCTTATTCCAACCTAGCGCCGTATGCTATGCTTAACATTTCTTGGGGCTTGCATTTGAATGTGTGTTCAGGTATGCTTAAAATGTTTTCTAAACTTAGGTGTTGTGAAATCTTATTTTTAGGGCTGAAAACCACTCTGGGTGCTGAAGAAATGGCTGAATTTTACCAACTTTTCTTAGATAAAAACTTTAAAAAGCATCGACTTTATAACAGGTGAGCATCTGACTCCAGCATACAGAATAGTCTTTCCTGGTTATTTATCAAGTCTCTTGTCTTCTTCAGACTCTCTTAACCGCTTTAACAAAGTCCTTTCTGAACCACAGTAATTTCTCCTGGATTCTCCATGGACTCATTCCAGTTGTTTGTTGTCTATTTCAACCCCCCTTCCCTAGCTGCCTACCCTCCCCCTCCTGTTTAATTTGCGTGATGCCGGGACTGTGATGCTTTTGTGTTTTGTGCCACTGCTACATTGTTGGTCTCTGTTGTAACAGCGTGTCCAATGAAACACGTGGGGAAAATAGTAATTGCGTTAGTCATTCTTCCATTTGTTTTTTGACTCCTCTTGGAAGCAACAGTGCCACCTAAAGAATGTTAAAGAATAATTTTAATGAGTTTATTTTGCACTCACCCTTGATTCATGTATTCTTATTGTTTTCGCCTAGTTAGAAACTCAATTCTCAACTGTATTTAATGGTGTTTTAAAATAGAGAAATTTAGAAGCAGTGGGTTGGAGCCAGTAAGCTGTGAACAGAACAAGGCTGTGAAATGGTTCCTCCCCTTTCTTTGTGTTGCCTTTTTACACCTTCCTTTACTGCTCCAGAAGCCCACCTGTCATCGTCTTGCCCCAGCAGCTTTTCAGGGCCGTCAGAGGCTACAGTGGAAATGGACACTGTCCTGTGAGCTCATTCCTCTCATGGTTCTTAGATCAACCTAGTATTTTAGAACTATCTTTAATTCGCGGTGTAGTTTCCAACTAACAAAAGATTACTCCTCCTCTTCCCCAATAAATAATCCTGGACTATATGCTGAGTTTATTCTCTTGAGATATTGCACTTAAACGTCAGTTTACTTTTCCACTATCCTAATTTAACACCCTACCAATTAACTGTTGATCAATCTTGATGTTGCCTAAATACACACGTACATGTGTACAGAGTATCCCATATCCTGCATCCAATGATCCGCGGGTGCAAGGATCACAGTGCTTTCCCACATTCTCCTCAGCCTATCATTCATTTCTACCCCAGAAAAATTAAATTCCCGAGTAACGGTTCAGAGACTGCAGGGGGTAAAGTGGCCATCTCACACCTCTTCCGTCAGGGGAGCTGTGCTGACGGTAGAGATAGAAAGGACAGTTTCATCTTCTTTACCCTCCAGACCTGCATCCCTGGGAATAAACATTTCTGTGGTTAGAAGGGACCTGCTTGGGTGGGGCAGAAGGCAGGAATACCATGTCTTTCAGGGGCCCTTGCTGATGGATTATGGGATTCGCCATGCACACAATACAATCATTTGGCTTGGTTTCATTAGAGCCATGGCGGAACAGGAGCTGGCAGCAGTTATGTTAACTTTAGAGCAAAGGATCTGCTGGGCCAAATCTCTGACTTTTTGGATGTTCTTTTCTGTTTAATAATTCCACATAAGTAACTGCATTAAAATGAATTAAAAGGTTCATGAATTAAAATCACTTGAAAGGTAAAGCTGTGTAAGGTACCTTAAAAACGATCTAGCTTTTTGTCTACTTCACAAAAGCTAGTGCTTGAATAAAAACTTGTGCCTTTAGCAGCACCATAACTGTACATTCCAAAGAGGGGAGAATGAAGCTTTGGAAGCGTTGTGGGGTTGTGCCAACACAGGTGCCCGTTCAGCTGACAGAAGGGGCAAACACACCAGCAGAGGGGCCATTATGCCGGTCATGGGGCGCTACACGGTCGTGTGGCATCCAAACCTGAAAGGAGCTGCATGCATTAGTGCTACTCTGCCACTGTAGCTCACACGAGCATGGGTGAGGGCATTCTGGGAATGTTCCCGGAGGCAGAGTCAACTAAAGTACAGTTTCAGCCCAGGAACATCCTCCCCTCCCCACCTTCAGTGATGCATAGTTACACCATTCAAAAGGGTGGTGTGACTCATATGCTGCTATGGGCTTTCCTGGGAGCAAAAGGAGTTTCTCCTTCTCCCCTGGTATCCACACCACCAATCGCTTCTTTGGAGGCAGGGCTGCCGCTTTACTGTCCCTCCCCCACCCCTTTGGATTCAGCTGTAAGGTACCTGTTTATCTTTCCTGTTCTGTTTTTGTATACAGTAGAACGTGCTCTCACCCTTGTTAAAAAAAAAAGCTGGGATGCCCTAAAAGCTAAATATTTCCTGGCTGCATTGGTAGTTGAATAAATTATCTTAGTTTATATTATTACTCATTACATAGGCATCTGCAATGCACAGCTCTGCTTGCCTGGAGGTATGTTGTATTATACACATGGGACTGCTTTTTGACTTGGCATTTCAAAAATTAAAGGCAGAAACATTCTTAGCCTGTTCAGCTTTAAGGAAGGAAAGGAAAAGCGATGGTACTACAAACCAAGATTTCTCGCTCTTACATCTTTTTCCTCTCATTTCAAAATGCTTTTAGAGATACTCCAATCATGCAATTTGCCGATGTGTTTCTTTGTTTCTGAAATGCAGGGATTGGTACAAACGGAATTTTACCATCACGCTCATCATGGGTCAAGTGGCATTTGAAAGAGCATGGAGAAGACTTGGGTTGAAAAAGATAAAAACAGAGGACTAGTTCACTGCAGCACCAAGTACCTTTGGAAGATGGCCTTATTATTACTTAGAATCTGAACGGCAACAACGGCTGTTCTCAGGTCTACGGGTAGCTTCAGATGTGAATAAAAGTAGAGTTGGTCTTTTTCCACTACTATTTATAGCACCAAATGTCCCTCATCAGCTGAAAGATAAACTGGTAACATCAAAATTGTACCTTATTGATGGGAGGAAAGGGCTAACGGCATCTTTGTGTCTGGTTTCATGCCACCTTTGTTCTGTGACCTGGTGTTTGCATTCCACATCATTGAAAAATATGTCAAACCTCAGTGCTTAAAATCAGGTTTCATATCATAATACAAAATTGAGTTCTAAAGAGCTTGATAAATGTATCATTTTATGTATTGTCAAAGGCTTTCACGGCCGGATTCAACTGGTTGTGGTGGGTTTTCCGGGCTGTGGTTTGGTCTGGTAGATTTTTTGTTCCTATTGCTTAACCAGATTTGTGGTTGGTATTTCAGAAGCGTGCAAAATCACAGAGAGAAGTCTGTTCTCTCTGAGATTTTACCTCTGAAGATGCCAGCCACAGATGCAGGGAAAACGTTAAGGAACAAAATCTACCAGACCACAGCCACACAGCCCAGAAAGCCCACCACAACCAGTATCATTTTATGATTTCCTTGTAGTCCAACTGTTAATGACACAATCCTAAGTACAGTTAACACCTTTCTAAGTCCATTGACTTCAGTCTCAGGAAGGTATAAATGTGCTTAGGACTGCCTTGTTAGTCACTCAACTTCCAAGAAGAAAGTGATTGTAAATCTGGGCAGTGCTTGCAAACTCTGCTTGCCAGTTATGTTTTGATCGCCCCTTAAACACATTAGATGTTTGGTTCCGTGTTCCTTGAGAACCAAAGTGCTAAAAAAATGTTTTAGGTTTCTGGATATTAATGATCTGTCACTTCGTTTAACAATTGTCTAGTTTACATGAAAATTCTACATTAAGCCAGAATAATGCATTACATACCAGTTAGGCTGTGCCTAGATACAGCGGTGATGTTCTCATTGTTAAACAACAGACTGCAAATATTGTCCTTTGTTATTCATGAAAGCGACAGTAGTCCCTTGCAGCTATTTGAGCATCTATAATGTCAGGTCTGGTTATGTCCCAGTCTGGATTTTTCAAGGAAACAAACATAATGTTCTCCTACCATTTATCAAGGAAACAAACATAGTGTTCCTTTACCATTTATCAAAGTCGTGAAATGAAAATAAGTTGACTTCATGTATTCATCCCTCAGTGTATAAACTGGAAGATGCTCTCCTTCTCTCTAAATATACTCATAATCAAGATAAACCTTTTCCTGGAACATTTTGCCTCTTCAGAAGTGTTGAAGGGAACAGTTTAGTAACCCTGCTGAAGTTTTTGGTGTCGGTATGAATTTGTGTCAAGTTACATTGAGGCATCTGTGAGATCTGTGAGATTGAAGGACCTGTCATTTAAATGGCTGGTTCTGTCTTTTAGCAGAAGATTGTGATAAGTCTGCTGGTCTTCTTTCAGAAGGGCATAGACTAGCTCTGTGTGCTAGTTTTAATTAAGGGTGATGGAAGATATGTGGGTCAGCATGACTTTGCTAGGAAATGTCCCCATTTCCCCTCTGGGCAGAATCCTGTTATAATTCTTCAGTTACTTCACGGCCTCACGTAGTAGGATGGCTGTTTAATAGTGCATTGGCTGTATAAACCAAAAATCAAAGGATGCCTGGGAGGCTGCGGGGGCTCTCTGTCAGCAGCAGTGGGGCTATTGGGAGCTGTGCCTCCCATGGGGGGCAGTGGGGGGTCTGGTTCCGAGTCCAGTGGTATTTCCCAACACAGTGCTGCTTCTGAATTATTCTTGACTCAACCCAGAGGTCCATTGCTGCTTTTGTCCATGACCAGCAGCCCACACTTGCTTACCTCTGATTGTGTATTATTTTTGGTAGAACTGGTGCCATTTTCTGTTGAGATGCATTATTCAGGAGGGTGGTGCTTCTGTTGCAAGAAAAAATGATATTTTCGAGTAATAGAGAACTACTGTTAAAAGACAATTTTTTAATAATGATAAGGAATGTAATGTTTTTTCCATGCTATTCAGTTATCAGATGAACAGATGACATTATACATTGATGAAAATTTGAAGTGACTTTGGAAGGAATTTCCACTATTGTTAATAAAATGCTTTTAGTCCATAAATGATGAATGGTGGAAGTCTAACTTCAATAAGAATTATTCACTTCAGAAACTCTTTCTCTTTTGGCAGTTATTGAGCAAATAGGATACAAGTCCAGGCTTGGAAGTAACATTTAAGTAGAGCAGAATTATTTTATGGATTTGCAAAATGTCTTCCCCTCCTTTAGGGCTACCAAACAAGCTAACATTAAAAACTTATTTGGTGAAAGCACATTTTTAAAACCATTGAAATCTAACCAAAATATGTCATGGAAACAATTAAAACTAAATTAAAATAACATACAATGAATCGATAATAATTAAAAACATGGAGGGACTGCACCAGGGAACTCCAAGCTAAACAAGTCTTCCCTTAGTAGGTGGAAGATGGCAACAGAAGGGGACCAATGAGTGTTTTTGGAGAGAGGGTTCCAGAATTTTTGGTGCTATGACTGAGAAGCCTTTTCCTAGATTGCTGTCCACCTAATCTTAGAAGTTTAAACAACTGAGAGTGCCCCAAACAGGGTCTCAGATGATGACCACAACACTTGGGTGGGTTCATAAGGGAGTAGTGGTCCTTCAGGTCTGGTCCCAGTCCATAGACTTTAAAAGTCAGCACCAGATTGGAAGCCAATGTAGATGCCCCAAGATTTGAGTGATATTGGTCCTACAGTGTACTCCCGTCATATCCCAGCTGCTGCATTCTGCTCCAATAGAACTTTTTAAACACTTTCTGAGAGGAGCCCATTGTAGTAATTTAATCTAGATGTAACTATGGCATACGCCAGAGTGGTCAGATATTTTCTGCCCAAGAGTACCCCCCAAACTGGGGACCTTTTCCTTCAAAGGGAGTGCAACCCCATCCATAACAAGTGAAACCTTCAGTCCTGGGTCAGATTTTCCAATTGCTAGTAGCACTTCTGTCTTACTGGGATTAAGTTTCAGATTATTAGGCTGCATCCCTTCCACAGCTGCTTCCAGGCACCAGTTCAGGGCCTCTGCAGCCTCCCTAAGATTAACCATACATGTGAGATAGCGTTGCCTTTCATCATTTGCATATTGGTGACAGCCCAGTCCAGATCACTGCATGACCCCAGACATTTTATAGAGATGTTGAAAAGTATAAGGAACAGGACAAGGTTTTGTGGGACCCCACAGGTCAAATGACAAGAGCCTGAACAACAATCTCCTAGGACCACCTTCTGAAACCTACGTGCCAGATAGGACTGGAATGACTATAAAATGGCACTTACTGGAAACACAGTCCAGAAGGATACCATGGTAGATGATACTGAAAGCCGCTGAGGATCTTAGCAAACTGGAAGTCCTTAATGTTGGCTGTTGTGGGGTCATAGTACTAAATTTATTTATTGATGCTATTTATATGCTCTGTCTCCAAAACTAGGAATTGATACTATTGGCTTTACAAGCCAACTACCTTAGAACATGGCAGGGGAAGACAAATCTTGAAATCTCAAATTTTTCTTTGCCTCCAAAGTATGCAAGAAAACATGAAGAGGAGACATTTATAATTTCCACAGCAATGGGTTATTTTATTAAAGGTTGGCTGTGGAGCGAGCGATATTTGTGGATATTCAGGAAAGTTTTACGAAGGCCAAAATTGAAAGAACAAATAGTTGGTATGTATTGTCAAAGGCTTTCACGGCTGGATTCACCTGGTTGTTGTGGGTTTTTCGGACTATGTGGCTGTGGTCTGGTAGATCTTGCTCCCAACTTTATATACTGGACACAGTGTATAACAGACTTCTCTCTGTGATACACCTCGGAAGATGCCAGCCACAGATGCAGGTGAAATGTTAGGAATGATATCTACCAGACCACGGCCACAAAGCCCAGAAAACCCACAACAACCAAATAGTTGGTTGTTTGACACTCCTAGTCAGTCGCACAACAGCATATCATATGGCCCTGCCAATCCAGTCCAAAAGGAGTATTCACTCATTATCTCAGTTAACCAGTTAACTCAGCCAACATATTTAATTCAATGTACATCTGATGGCTAGATTCTGTCTGCCTAGTATAAGGGACATCCCCAAACATTTATATTTTATTATATATTATATTATATTCTCAACTACACAGAAAATTTATACTGTGGCTTGCAGGTGAAAGATTTGCTAATTGCACTGCTCCAGTTATTCCCATTCAATTTATGAAATACCATGACTCTAGCTTCCATTTTGGAAAAGTAACAATCTTGTTGGTTGACTCCACATGGATCAATATTATTCTGCGTATCTAAATGATTTTTCCAGTTGTTATATATTCTTAGGAAACTGAATGTTTTTTAACTAATTGAAAAATCAACAGCCCCATACAAAACATGAGGAGGAGTGGCCATGGTACCAATGCAGTTCTGCCCCACTTCTCCCAAAGAGGCTTCCTGGCGGCGCAGGGAGGCTCGAAAAGTGCAAAAGCCTCCCAGCCACTGAGAAATCTCTATGGACCACAATGGACTTGCGTCATCCCAGAGGCGTAGCGAGGGAAAATGGCGCCCCGGGCAATACCTGCTCCGGGCGCCCCCCACACTCCACTTACCTTAGGTGGCAGCAGTCCCAGGCAGCCTGGCTAGGCCTGGGGGGGAGCCAAGGGACGCCCTGCAGCGGCCCCACCAGGCCAAGGGGGGAAGGACGAGGGGGTTGATTTTCTTCCCCCTACATGACTGAACGGCAGTCCACCTGGGGCATACAAACCCATATGTCCCCATGGAAGCCCCACCTCTGCATCATCCAAAAGGCTGGCGTAAGTTCAAACTATGGCCCACTGTAATGCCAGCAAAGACTGAGACTAACGTTGGCTCCTCCCCTGGCCACACCCCCAGTCCACCCGTTACTGTGATAGTGGCAGCAGGGACCCTGGGACACTGGAGCAGTGTTCAGTGCAGCGTTCCTACACTGTGGGGGGTGGGGGTAGCTGCACACTGGCAAAATCACCCCTCCACCAGGTAAGTGCCCTGGGGAGGGGGAATCTGCTGGTGCGGCAACCCAATGCTACCAAAAGCAGATTCCACCCCCCACCCCCCTTTGAATGGGACTCCAAGTGTATGTGTCTTTTATATCAATTTTTCTAGTGTTCAAGGTTATCTATAGAATACTAAAATGACATCACAAAGCACATTTAACAGTTAAACTAAAAGAACAGTTGAAATACCTAATGAAAACCAAAACTATGTATCAGCTGTCACAGTATGGAAAAAAACTATGTGAAAGGAAGTAAACAACTTAGGAGCAGGAAATTAGTTAATAACGAAAGGCAGAATGGAAATGCCAGTTTCCGAAACAGGTTCTCCTAGATTTTTTGCCTTATTTGCATTTTCATGGCATTTGTAACTTTTTTTAAAAAATGACATTATACGATCTGTACAAGGCTTCAAGGTGAGTAAATAAAATATTAAAATATGCAACCTAGAAAAAATAAAATATAGAATCATAGAACTGGAGGAGACCACAAGGGTCATCCAGTCCAACTCCCTGCCTTGCTGGAACACACAATCCTGACAAATGGCCAACCAGCCTCTGTTTAAAAACCTCCAAAGGAGACTCCACCACTGAGGCAGCGTATTCCACCATCAAACAGCCCTTACCGTCAGGAACTTCTTCCTAATTTTTAGCTGGAATTTCTTTTCTCATAGTTTGAATTCATTACTCCATGCCCTAGTCCAGTAGGCGTATAATTTTAATCCAGGAGCGTTAGGATTCCTGAGCAGTCAGCCCCTGCCAGCATGCAAATTGGCCATGCTGGCAGGGGCTGATGGGAATTGTAGTCCATAACATCTGGAGTGCCAAAGGTTTGCCACCACGGCCCTAGTCTCTGGAGCAGCAAAAACAAGTTTGCCCACTCTTCAACATGACAGCCCTCATATGTGATGAAAAAAAAAATATGTTCCTATCCACAAAATGTTCATCTGTGTCTGAGAGACTTTTAGTTACTGAACTCCCAAGGGGAAGTGAAATGCAAAGTTCGGGGTCGGGCGTGGACTCCAAGAATACTTCTTGCAGGTGGGGCAGATCTAATATTTATTGATTGCTAAGCAGCATTTAGTGACTGGAAGGGCGCTGTAGGATTGCACACCTCTTGACGTTCCTTTCTGTCCTTAGACTCTTCCTACTCACCTTATTATTTGATGCTGCTTCTCTAAGCGCTAAAGGGAGAAGCAGGAGAAATCGGTGAACCCTTCAGTAGAACAGGCTGAACCAACGTAAGTCATTGCCAGCCTTTGAATCACACAAGGCACTTGGAATTGCATCTGGTTGCCTGCAGGGAATTTGCAGTTGTCTGTGGGGCACTAAGCGAGTGTCATTTTCAGGAACAACTCCTCCCATGTGAGTCTTTCCGGAATCTCAGATCTTCAAAGAGATTGGATCCCAGGCCCCATTGTTTTCAGGAGATAAGGCTCTCTCAACAGTGGTGCCAGAGTTCTGGAAACCCTTACCCCTCCCCCCTCCCCCAAAGGAACATTAACTGGTCTTTTAAGCCAGCTTGACAAGAATTTTCTTGCTTGGATGAGCTTATGGAAATGCCATTACTTAAAATATTTATAAACTTGCCTTTTTGTTAACCCCATGGCAATGAATGAAGACAAAACATTGGCTAACTACACTGATGCCTGCATGGAGAATTTTAAAGTCTGTTTACAAATTCAGGGAGCGTGTGTTTCCATTAAGGTGATTCATGTGTCTTAAATAATAACTCACGGCCACTGTGGGGCAGGCTGGTGCAGTCTTTGCTGAGTGAAAACTCCCAACAAATGTAAAAGACAGCCCTGTTCAGAACAGCTGCACTTGCAGAGGAGAAGAAAAGGAAACTGGGCACTCTGTTTTTAAACTCTGGCCAACGTGAAGTGGTTTGAAATCCCAGCCATTTCAACGTGAGACATTCAAGTGTAAGTTTTACTCTTCTTGTTCAAATCAATAGGTTTTCAAAGTATTCATCTTTAGCTGGATCGTAATCTACATTTGCAGCACTGGAATCCAGATCAAACTTTAGATTTTACCAAATCTTTCTGATAAGAGCGTACCAATGTTGGGTGATTGCATATGCCTGCTGATACGTTTTATTCATGGAGATCTCTGCCTCTTTACTGTGCAAAACTGACTCTGAATAATTTATTGCAAGCCAGTAAAATGTTTTGTCTCTAAATCAGGACATGCAGAAATACAGTAATAAAATACATTATTAAAATAAAAATTTAGAATGATGCACTAGTCGTGCACATATTTGTTTATAAATATGATTCTCATCTGAGCAGCTAGGAACTGCTATCTCTTTTTAGTTATTTCCCCTCATAAGTATGATAGCCCACTGTGAAATTACTGATTCCTGCATTATAATTGCTGATTGTAAATCATAGATCAAGGCAACCAAGAACACAGACTTCCTGATGGGCTTTTCAAAATGATTTCGCAGCTGTTCCATAGCTGCAGTAGCCCTCTTGAATAAACCAAATGGGGAAAAATACAGTGTCGGCATCAACTGTTCACAGAGATAAAAATACAGACGTGTATTTCCAGTGGAGTTGACATACTCCTGCTGGAAAAAAAATGCTCAATTATCTCTATAGTGTCTGCTCAGTAAGATTATAATGCAAGGATTTATTATTATCATAATTGTTTTAGTAATGTTTAAATCATCTGTAAATGTAGAGGGCTTCTGCTGTGATGGGGAACATTTATTACACCCCCAAGCATTTCTATAAACTTCTTACTATTCAATGGATCTCTCCATTGAAGTATCTGATTCACTGAAATGAAAGAGGAGGTAGAATGAAGAGGATAATTAAGGCCTCTCATGACTGTCTCTATGTGATCACAACTCCCTTATTAGCGAAAGCTTGTTTATCAATCAGAGCATGTTAGCAACTTAAAAATGATCTAGGTAAGCATTCCAAGTATGCCGTTATTCCCAGTATATCTTAACACGGGTTTAATTTTAGTTTTTTAATACTACGTTTTTACAGTTGCTCTGTTTTCTGTAAGTTTGGGTGCTGAGCATAAACGTACTGTTGATGCTTGAAGATGTGGCATAAGCTACAAAGTGCACAAGGTTTTACAGTCACACCCCTGCCCCCTGCAAGTGGGTGGCCTTTGGCCTCTCTCATTGCTGGGTTGCAGCCTAGATCAGAATCACTGCGCACAGTGCCCCTGTCCTTGGTGGGCCTCCATGGGGGTCTGTATGTTTGGCCATCTGAAAATTACATTTGTTGGAAAGTGGTGTAAACAGTGCCAAAGTTTTAACAAGGGTGCTGTGCTAGATGGGAGAAAGCTGGCCAAGAGACTCATAATTTTTTGTTACAGTTACTATAATAACAACAGTGGCGTAGGAGGTTAAGAGCTCGTGTATCTAATCTGGAGGAACTGGGTTTGATTCCCAGCTCTGCCGCCTGAGCTGTGGAGGCTTATCTGGGGAATTCAGATTAGCCTGTACACTCCCACACACGCCAGCTGGGTGACCTTGGGCTAGTCACAGCTTCTCGGAGCTCTCTCAGCCCCACCTACCTCACAGGGTGTTTGTTTTGAGGAGGGAAGGGCAAGGAGATTGTAAGCCCCTTTGAGTCTCCTGCAGGAGAGAAAGGGGGGATATAAATCCAAACTCCTCCTCCTCCTCCTCTTCTTCCTCTTCCTCATCTTCTCCTTCTCCTCCTTCTCCTTCTTCTTCTTCAAACAATTGGGTGCCACCTAGTCACAGCATGACAACCCCAGGTCTGCAGGGTTTTCAAGACAAGAAATGAGCCAAGGACGGAACTAGAAAGAAAGATTTTACTTAAATGGTACAGAACCCCAATACAACTAGCCTATATGATAAAAGGACTAAGCCCAAAATGTTGGCATTGTGGAGAAAAGGGAGCATACTACACTCACATGTGGATTGAATGTAAAATGGTGAAAAAGTTTTGGGAAAATATATTGAAATATGTAGAACAATTAGTAAAAGTAAAAATTGACATAAATAATGAATTATTAATTGTGGGGATAATAGACGATAAAAGAGTGAATAGAAGCCTGGAGCCAATGTATAAAATAATGATTAGAGCAGCACACACAGTGTTGGCGTTGGGCTGGAAAGATAATAAAAAATGGACAGTGTCAAAATGGATGGAATACATATGGGAACAAATACAGCTAGAGATTTTTGAGAGACTGACAAAAAATAAACTATGGGAAGAAAAGATGGAAGATATTATGAAATTATGGACAGTGTATGAAACATGGATGGAAGAAGCCGGATTTAACAAAGAACTATGGAATAAAAGAATAAGAAGAATGAATCTCCTGCTGCTTGCATAAAACAATCAACAGAAAAGGGGGGGGGGAATGGAAAAATGTATAGATGAAACGAAGATATTGAATGTAACAAATGTATAAATATTCTATACAATAAAAATCTATTTTAAAAAAAAATGAGCCAAGGTGATTTGCCACTGTGTGCCTCTGCATAGCAACCCTGGATTTCCCTGGTGGTCTCCCATCCAAGTAATAGCCAGGGTTGACCCTGCTTAGCTTCTTTGTTTCTTGCTTTGAAAATCCTGCAGGGTTGCCATAAGTCTGCTGCTACTTGACAGCAAAAAAAAAAAATCCTTATGGCTATGAACATGTAAAGAGGAAAACGAATGAGAACAAAACCCAGATCAATCTTCTGGGTAATGGCCTGAAGACACAGCAAATGCTATCAATAAACCCGCATTAAAAGGGACGCAGATTCACCTGCGTTGCTGTCGGCAAAGTGGGAATGAGTCAGCAAAGCCTCCCTGCAGGATTGCTGACGAGCTTAGATGTGGAACTGGAGATAGACGGAGAACAGAAATAGTAGCAAGAGCATATTCAGAGGGCTGTGAAGGACGGTGAGATGGACATATCTGCACTGATGCGCATACCACCATTCAGCAGGGGGTGTTTTTCCACCCTCCCGCTGAACAGCAGCTCGCAAATAGCCCTTTCTTTCTTGTTGGAAACGTCTGGCTCCGGAACGATTTTTCTCTCTCTGTTAGAATCCACTGTGTGTTGTTTGCTAGATCACAGCTGAGCTGCGTACGCGCTCTGGGTCCCCAATGTCTTCCAATCCAGTGTTTTAAAAGAGAAAAGGCACTTTCCTGTCAGAGCTTTGCATTTTGTTACTCAATTCATCTGCCTCCGAAACACTGCAGCTTCTTTGGGAATTGTGTGCTTCCTGTGTATATTTCTGTTCTTCTTTGTCTTTCCCATTTGTAACAGTCCCAAGTTTCTATTCCCAGGCAACAGAAGAGAAGTCTCTTGTGGATCTCCGGTTGCTAATAAGTTGGAACACAAACCA
The DNA here is from genome assembly GCF_021028975.2 of Sphaerodactylus townsendi. Taxonomy (NCBI): domain Eukaryota; kingdom Metazoa; phylum Chordata; class Lepidosauria; order Squamata; family Sphaerodactylidae; genus Sphaerodactylus; species Sphaerodactylus townsendi. Next base: position 163,971,160 of record NC_059426.1, read on the forward strand.
CTTCAATGGGGCAGGTGTTAACCCAAGCCTGTCAGCGACATACAGAAAAAGAAGCAAAACTGGACATTGTTTGCAATTATTATAAAAGACTGGTTGTTGTAGTTTTTCTGGGCTGTGCAGCCATGGTCTGGTAGATCTTGTTCCTAACGTTTTGCCTGCATCTGTGGCTGGCACCTTCAGAGGTACATCACAGATAGAAGTCTGTTACACACTCTGTCTAGTGAGAAGGGAATGTTTAGTGGGACATATATTGTCCATGTCTCATGGGGGGGAACCAATCAGTAAGTGTTTGGGTGGAACTTGCTATGCAAAGGTGTGGTTGAGTGCATTGTATTGCGGGTGGGGTTATCAGTCCATTTACATTGTAGTCACATTTGCATTCCCTGCAGCAGCAGCAGCAGTATTAGTGAATGCAAATCCTGTGTCTGGGTGGAGTCCATTGTCTGTGAACTTAGCATGCCCTTGGCCTTTAATTCTCGTGTTTTTAAGTACTGGCAGCCAAGCTTTGTCAATTCTCAGAGTCTCTTCTTTCTTGTTGAAGTTGTCTTGGTGTTTGTGAACAACATCTACCAGACCACGGCCACACAGCCCAGAAAAACCACAACAACCAGTTGAATCCAGCCGTGAAAGCCTTCGACAATACATATTATAAAAGAGATTGAGAGAGCATTCCGAAATCCAACAGGATTCATGAGTCTCTACAGGCAAGCATAAATCCGTTTGTCACCTACACAGGGAGACCTTAGAACCCCCAGCCGGACCTTCTGGACAAAGTCCTCTGACCATGGCACTCTAGCTAAAAAGAAATCAGCATCCACCCCCATGCCAAAATCAAATCCAGCATGTGGCCTGCTTGGTGTGTGGGACCTGCCCTAACAAGGAAGAGTCCTTGTAGGTATATAGGCACCGTATATTTAATTTATATACCACCCTCCCCTGAAAGGCTCAGGGCGGTACACAACAGCATAATAACAAGATCAATAAACATAACATCATACAACAACCATCAATAAACATAGGGCCAATAAACATAACATCATAAATCATAACATAGCATCATAAATCATAACATTGCATCATAAATCAGCGTCGTACAACAACCATCAATAAAGGCATCAATAAATATAGCATCAATAAACATAACTGTAGTCATCCCCGCAGGGTCGTCGCTAAGGAATAGGCGAGACGCGGAGGAGGTTTCATCTGGTGGAGAGCGTCAGCAACAGGAAGCGCGGGATTTCGTGATCCTGACAACTCTCCCGTGTGCTGGTCTCTGCCACCTTTTATTATGATTCTATCGAGGGCGTGTAGAAGGGAGGAACGGAGGGAGTTCCGGGAGAGCGGGAGGTTGGGAGATCATCATGTGATGCATGATCTCACCACAACTCACGTCGCGGAGAGGAGCGTAAGCGTCTGAGCCTAATCCTCACCTGGGGGCAAAGACCATTGTCCCTAAGCCCGATGACTGAGCCAGACAGTGCATGACCCGTGACTCATAGGAGATTGGTGGGGAGTCGCGATGGGAGATGCGACCAGAAGGCCTTACGTAGGAGCGTATTAGGTGTTCCAGCTTCGACCAGGGTGCTGCTGGGTCAGGGGTGCATTGCTGCATCTCCTCATTGTTTACAGGTTAGAAGGGAGGCCGAAAGGCTGTGGGGCGGGTTGGGGGGGCGCTTGTCCCCTCCGCTGGTTGGTCGGCGAGTTGACCGAGCACAGCATGTGCAGCCTTAGAACAGTTGCGGGGCAGGGGAAAGTCGAGGGGCTTCTTTACACGTTACAGGCAATATTAGATACACATTGAACAAGAAACAAGACCCGGCGATGAGGCATACAATCCAAACCAATGCAGAGCTGTCGCGATAGCGCTCAACCATCCTCCCGGCAGCCAGCTCCGGGCTGTTGACCGCAATGGGGCAATACATGCATTATTTCAGATTGGATACAACTTCTTGCAACTCACGCACTTTCATATGAATCAGCTGGGAATTATCAGAGAGATTTAAAAAGCAACACATATTATGTACATTCTCACAACCCTGGTGATGCAATAACAACAAAATAATCAATGGCCGGCCACGATTATCTAAAGTCGCTTTGAGCGCAGAAGTTCCACTGCTGCTTTCGGAGGCCAGGGCATCCAGAGCAATGGAGGTGGGAGTTGATGGACTTCGGGTATAGGGGGCACAGGCCAAGCCGGCCAATAGTCTTGGTGTTACAGGAAACAAGTCGAGGGGGACTCCCACAAGGAAAGTTGTGAGGGAAACACACTCCGCCTTGGCATAGAGCCGGCCCGGCGTCATCCGGGCAAGGGGTCGATTAGGCATGGAGCGGCGGCTGTGCTTTAAGCTTCCGGGAAGAAGCCTGAGGCAGAACGATGGTGAGGCGGTAGCAGAGAGTTCCGGCAGACACAGGCGGAAATGCAGCAACAACAAATAACATAACTTCTAAAATTAAGGCATGCACAATAGCTTCAGCAATAGTTGGTTCACAGTAAAGCAATAAAACATGGCTCAAATGATACATAGGCTGGATGATGTACGGAAGGAAGGCAACCCGTGGTTGCATAATTGTCCAATGCATGGCTCTTGCTGTTTGACTACCAAAGCTACAGAGCGATGGCGTTAGAGTCCATGGATTTCTCAAGAGCGTAGGGAGAGCTACTGATAGTCTTTAGCATTGCAGGTTCAGTGATTCTCACGAGCAAGGTTGTGAGAGAAGGCGTGTTCCAACAATATTCAAGCGGCTGAAAACAGCCGGAGAGTTCCAAGGGTTAATCTATCAGGAATTTTCCTGGCTGCAATTCCAAGGTTCAGCCAGGGGCTGACAGAGAGGAGAGAGAGAATGGCGACTGTGGATGAGGGGCACTGGCGACACACAGTATCAAACTCTGAGCCATATAGCCTGGCCCAGGCTGCCGTTCCCCGAGAGCGAAGGAGTTCGCGATCTCCGTGGAAGAATGGGTGTACTGGTTCCAGAGAGGTCCCTCCCATCTTGACCCAGGCTGGGGGGTGATCGGTCTCTCTCAACAGGGCAGGAGGTCCAGGATTCTTCTGGGAGGCCCCTCGGCTCCATCTCCGGGATGGGGCTGGCCTGGCATGGCCGAAGCTGGACTCACACCTGTATGGAAGAGAAAAAGACAAGCAACGCTTTTCCCCCAGGAGTTTCTTGCGTGCAATGGCTGAGTTGAGTCCTTATAGATGACGATGGAAGCCCGAGCCCTGGAGGTGGGGGGGGCGGGCAATTTTTTGATAGATAGAGAATAGAGAAGAGTACTTTGGATATGGTCTGGCTGGATGAGACCTTGGATTGGGCTCTATAGGGGGGGGTTGGGTCGAGCAGGAACTACTCCCCTTTCTTTTCGTTTGTTTTGGCCAGAGTTTTCCTTAGGGTGCAGTTGGCCCATTTCGGCCAAATGCGATCACCTGCAACATTCAAAGCGTTAGGAGACACAAGGGTTAGAGAATTGCCCCAAGGCTTAGGAGAAGGGAGAGGTCACACGCAGGTCGGGTGTTTGTTTGTAAAAACAATCCCATTCACCGTCTAAAAGGTGTGGGTTTTTTTTGCAAAAGCAACTTAAACAATTCACAATTATAGTCATATGCGTAATATAGCAAATCCATAGGAAAGATTTAGAGAAAGATGCAAAGAAAACAGTTCCTGGGCTTGAGTTTTGATCCACATCGAAAGCAACTTGAAACTCTTTTCAAATCCTACAGGTGTTGAGGTGGGTGGAGTCAGCCCATTTGAGAAGGGAAAATGCAAAGGGAGTGCGCAGAGAAGAAGAAAGGAGGGGGGGGTTTGGAAGTTAACTCTACCTTCCCCTCCTGTAAGGAGACTCTGGCCGGGTTTGAACTTGCTTCCTACCTTCACAGGCGGAGGCTGTGTAAAAGGTAGGGTGTGGCTGAGAGAGCCCCCAGGCACTGTGACTAGCCAGGGGAGGAGCACTCAGCAGAAAATGTGGGAGCACTGAGAATAATTCTGGCTCCACATACACAGAACCTGTGCCTGCAGCCAATGTGGCAGTGTAGGCTCTGAGGTAGACAAAGAAAGGTTCTGCCCCAAGAAAAGGCCAGTTTGAAGCCAAGAAGAATTTTGAGGGTTAAAACTAAAAAATGGGTAAGGTGGGTTGAAGGGCAAGAATGGGTGACACCTTTCAAGCAGCATTTGGCACATATAATCAAAAAAAAAAGAAGAGAACTTTTAAATTGAAGCATGTAAGAGCATAGCTTAGAGGCAATGGGGAAAGAGTGCTCTCATGAGGGGAAGAACCTTAGGGGTCCCTTTTAAGAGGGCAAGACACACAGAACGTACATAAGCATAGATGAGCATATATGATGTAATGAGGAGGATTGCAACTTTGACTCAAGATCTTGCTCTCTCTTGCTGAAGATGGTTTTCTTGTGAGAGCATTTTAAACAAGGCGACTCAATCATAAGTAGTTGGGATTTCTTGTGAGAGCATTTTATCAATATAAGCGGGGGTGAAAAGGAAGTGGGGTTAGTCCTTGTCTTAATTCCATAGGAAGTGTTTCCAAACTGGATCATTTTCATTGAACAGACAATTGAAGACAAACCTAAGAGGAAATAACATGAGTTTAAGCATCCAGACCCCCGTAGGGGGGAGGGGTCGGCAGTTCCTCGTGTTGCTGTGGAAGAAAAGATTAGGGGGGGGGCGATGGGGGAATTGCGCAAGCCTTTGTCCTCTATGGCGTGGTTCCAAACTGGCTCAAACAGGGTCCTAGAGGCAGGCACGTGTTGAATCTCTATGAGAATGGCTGCACCCAAACTCGGTAGAAGCCCACCATCTGGGTCTCGCAGGGCGAAGCTCCTCCGCAGGCTGGGATCCTGCTCCTTCTGAGGTACTGACGATTTGCTGTTACTGGGTGCTTTGAGCTTAGGGCCCTGCACGCGTCTCAGAGGCTATGAAATCTGGCTTGAACCTTACGGCTGGAGGGGGCCCAGGCCCCTTGCTCTTGATGAAGGACTCTAGGCTTAAGGCCATCGTGCGAACGTCTTTCCGTCTCCATGCCTCCTTGTCCTGTACGTGACATTCTGAGGAGGGTTCAAAACGGCAGTCCTCTTGGTTAGTGAGACGGACGGGCATAGTGCCAAGATGTTGGTGTTTTTCTTCCGTCAGCATTCCTTCCGGCTGCAAATCAGTGGTTACGCACTTTGCAGGGATTTTGAAATGCGCGCCATTCTGTGGCACTGACGGAGGCATGGTGATTTCAGAAATAGCAGGAACGAGCAGAGCTGGAAGTGGAAACGCAGAGGAGGGGCAGGCAACGAGATTTAGATCAGCTGAGCTTAGATTAGATTCAAGTGAAGGCATAGAGGCAGGAGGACCGGAGGAAAGGCAGGCATTGGACACCGCGAGGAGGTAGGCATCATCTTCCGTCAGGGTTTCCTTCCTCCGCAGATCGTGGTTAATGCGCTCTGCCAGAGTTTTGAAACCCGCGCCATTACGCGCAGCGCTGACGGGGGGGCAGTGGCTCCAGAAAATGAGGGAGGAAGCGGGCGGAAGGCGGAGCGAGAGGAGGAGGCGGCGGCGCTGCTGAAGAGTGCGAGGAGGAGAGTTTGAAGGAGGCGAGGGAAGCCAAGTGAGGCAGAAGGAGGACAGGCGCCCAAATTAGTGGATAGAGAAAATTCGGGGTGAAATTGAAGGTGAAAGATCGAAAGGAGGGCGGCCTACAGCAAGGGAGCCATAGGTTCGCCAGGCTGATGGCGACATAACATTGTCTCCACGTCAGTAGCAGTGACACCGGGCGCTGGCGAGGCTCTGTGCGAAGAGTGCGCCTGATGTTTCCCCAATCCTTAAGATTCAATGTCCCCTCGGGGTACCATGGACATTGAGCTTCAATCTCCTCAACCAATTTGCGCAACTCCCTCTCTTTATGGAGACCCTGCCGCATTTCACTAACACTTTTAGTTCGTTAACGTGCTTGTCATAATCCCTGCTTTCGCCATCTCCCACACTCACCGGGTGTTCCGTCCGGACGAGAGAGTGTCCTAGGACGCGAGTCTCTGGATCGCCGATCCAGAGGACAGGCGATAATAAACGGTGGTCCCTGGATGCTCGATCCAGCGGACTTCGGGTACCGCGGCCCTTTCCCAGGTACGGTGAGCAGGGTGGAGGTTCGAGGATTCCCGGGTTTCGCACCAGCTTGTAGTCATCCCCGCAGGGTCGTCGCTAAGGAATAGGCGAGACGCGGAGGAGGTTTCATCTGGTGGAGAGCGTCAGCAACAGGAAACGCGGGGTTTAGTGATACTGACAACTCTCCCGTGTGCTGGTCTCTGCCACCTTTTATTATGATTCTATCGGGGGCGTGTAGAAGGGAGGAACGGAGGGAGTTCCGGGAGAGCGGGAGGTTGGGAGATCATCATGTGATGCATGATCTCACCTGGCTACGTGCGGAGAGGAGCGTAAGCGTCTGAGCCTAATCCTCACCTGGGGGCAAGACCATTGTCCCTGCGCCCGGTGACTGAGCCAGACAGTTCATGACCCGTGACTCATAGGGGGATGAGGAGTGGGGGTGCGGTGCGACCAGAAGGCCGTAGGAGCGTAGGTGTTCCAGCGCTCGACCACGGTGCTGCTGGGTCAGCGGTGCATTACTACACATAACATCAGATCATAAACATAATATCATAAATATAGCAACATAGACATAGCATTGTAATGCCACATATTAGCTAGTGGAAAAAACTCCCAGAAAAGCTAGTTAGCACAGAAGAAAACAGATAGAAAAGAGAAAGAAAGATAAAAAGAAGAAAAAGATAGAAAGGAGGGGTAACTGCCACAGACGACACTAGATCTGAAATCTGAGATGAGGAGGCCAAGTCCACATGGGTATCGAAATCCATCTCAAGGCCCAGTCCGACACAACCTCCAAGAGACTCAGCAGGGCATCTGCTGGTGCAGTAGGTGGCTGGTACACCAGCAGACTGACCAAACTCTCCTCATTGAGTGGTGGGTCAAACTAAATGACTTGTATGCCTCCTTCCAACTCTAGGATTCTATGGTTCTAACAGGAACTGGAATGGAAAATCTGCAGAAATAGCAGATGCCTCCTTTATGTGAGCAGAAGAAGCGCCTGCCTTCTATTACCATACAGCTAAGTTGGTCCTTCAAAATGCATCTGAAGAAAGGTTGCCAACTTTCCAGGAGATCTCCAGGCCCCACCTGGAGGTTGGCAACCCTCATCTGAAATATAAACTGAATTAATATCCGCTGAGTGGGTCATGGGTGTATTTTGGAACACCGCTGGTGGGAGGACTAAACCCCTTCTGCCTTTTATGACTCCACATTATCTTCACACCAACCCTGTAGGAGAAGACTTAGGGAGATTCATGGCAGAGTGGGGATTTGAACTTGGGTCTCTTCGGGTCTGCTAACCAAGAGGTCCCCAACCTTGCTGAACAATTAGTCATTTTTGGAATGTTGAGAATACAAAATGGCTGCGATTGGGGGAGGGGTCTAATCACGTAATGATAGAAGGCTCCACAGAAAAGGAGATATGTCCAGTGATCCCTCCAGCAGACACAGAAGGCATCCTTCATGGATTTTTCTAAAGCACCTCTGACATCCAAAAATTTGAGAAAAGTCAGCGTTGTCTCTTTGATTTAGTGAAAAGATCCTTGCAGAAAGAAAGAGGTCGGCACCAGGAAACCCATCAGCAGACACCTTGGTGTCCGTGGGCACCATACTGGGGACCACAGTTCTAACCACTATACCATGCTGGTTTTCCTAATGGAAGCATTAAGTAAATTATCCAGCCAGTGGTTGAGCTAAAGACAGTTCTCTCTTTTTCTTTACCACATGACATGAAAAAAACCTTGTTTTCTTTGCAGATAAATGGGATACTGTACAAATTAAATCTGACAGAAATCTTAGCTTTAAAGAAAGACCTCCTTTTCTTTGAAGCTCCCTACTATTATGGAACAAATTATTGGCAATAACTTGGTGACCTTCACCAGGCAGGAATTCTCTTGTGGACTAAATATGTAAACAAAGGCAAGGGAGGCTGACGGAGAGAGAAAGTCTGAACTGAACTGCAGCCTTCCAGACTTCGGAGTGCATATCCCAATCCTTCTTTATAAAATATTAATCACTTCTGAGCGTGGAAAGAAAATGTTGTCAATAATGTGGATAGGATGCTCAATGTTGCCCAATATGGAGTTCAATAACAACACAAAATTTGAGATGAGAGCTGAATCCTTGACGGTGTATAATGCCATAGAGTTCTCCAGGTTTGCCAGCCATTTTCTCCAGGTAAACCCACTTCTGTCACCTGGAGATCTGTTGTAGTAATGGGATATCTAGAGTCACCACCTGGAGGCTGGCGATTCTACAGCTGACAAATATTATACTTCAATCCAAAGGGATGGGAGAATGGAGTTTCAGTCTGGCTGGTGTGGGTTTTCCAGGCTGTGGGGCCATGGTCTGGTAGTTTTTGCTCCTAACGTTTTACCTGCATCTATTGCTGCCATTTTCAGAGGTGTGTCACAGTAAGATAATCAAACCCCTGCTCTGCCACAAAACTCACTGGGTCATCTTATGGGGCTGTGCTCTGATATTCTGATTACCTCAGGATCCACGTGGCTGCTAACAATTGCTTTCATTTTGGATCGGCCTCTTTCTCTCTTTCAGTCTCTTCTCTACCTTACAGGGTTGTTATGAGGAGATGAAGTAAAGGACAATGAAGGCTGCTTTAAATTTCTTGGAAGAAAGGATAAAATCAGATGGATGGAGCTACAGTTGTCAACCTCCAGGTGGTGGCTGGAGAACTCCCACTATTACAGCTGATCTGCAGGCAACAGAGAAAATGGCCTCTTTGGAATGCGGGCTGTATGACATCATACCCCTCTAAAGCCCTTCCCAAACCCTGCCCTCCTCAGGCTCTACTCTCAAAATCTCAAGATATTTCACAACCTAGACCAGGGAACTCTAGATGGAGTGACAGATAAGCTCCCTACCCATTCAAGCTGGCCCTACTGTTCTGACAGGAAGCAGAGGTTTGGTAGACCTTCTCAATGGTCTGTCTTTAGCAGACTTTCCACAGTTCTTCGCTGCTTTGGATAGAGAAGACATGAAGGAAGACTGGGTCAGAAGAGCCAAAGTGCCAAAGAGCCTGTTTCAGCCCACGGAGAACAACAGGCAGAATATCTCCCTATGAGAATTCCAAAGCGATGTCAAACATCTAAAGACGTAAGCTCTGGTTCTTGAGAGCTCATATTGAAAGAAATTTTGTTAGTGTTAAGTGTGCTGAACTAGGCTGCAGACTGGGAATGTCAGGTTACTGCTGTAGTCTTGCCTGGTGAGAGGCAGTCAGTCAATCAAGTCTTGAAGAGTTTGAAGTCAGAAACAGTGTCTGCAAACCGGGAAGCCAAGTCAAGAGTTGCAAGGTCAGAACTGGGTTACCAGAACAAGCCAAAAGTCCATCACATGAGATCATAGTCCAAGGGGGACGGGCCAGAGGTCAAAGTCCACAGAGATCAACACAGTGAGCGGAAGAGAGGAAACAGTCAAGTAACCCAGTTGCATCCAGGCCAGAGTGTCTCATAAACAGTCCTGTTATAGGTCCTCATGGGAGACTGACCCTCATCCTGTGAGGACTCGCTCCCTTCCTTCAACCTAGCACTTTGCTTTTTTGCCTGCATCGCTGTTGGCATTGGTCAGCTGGCTTGGGCGAGCTAATTTCCTGAAGCATCTTAGCTGGTGTGGGGTCAGAGAAATGGGCTGCTTCTGCGGGCACTTTGGACTCTGAGCACCGGCTAGCCTGATGACCACCCTGCAAGGGCTCTGGCTGCCCTAAGCTCACCCCCTATTGGGGCCAGCTGTGACCGGGCTGAACTCTCCTGGCCCAGCTCTTCCCATGAGCATTCCTCATTCCCCAGGGGTTGACCCTTGACAGCTAGTGTTATACCCTTTTCAGGATAAAGATGACACCAGATTTGAGAATTCATGTACCTTTCCCTGAACCACCTTTGTTCTAGAATGCTCTGCTTGGGTCCTGGTGATAAAACTAAGTAAGCACCAGGACTTAAACGGAGCATTCTAAAACAAAGGTGGCCCAGGAAATGGCGGCGGAATTCTCAAATCTGGTGTCATCTTTATCCTGAAAAGGGTATAGTAAATGCCACATTTGATTTCTGTTCTACTTGACGACGACAGACTAACGTGGGTGCCTCTCTGCCGATGTCAAACAGGAAAACCTCAATACTTCTTTCTCCAGACGTCCATCTTTCTCATTTGTCCTTCATCACAACAAGGAGCTTCATCACAACAATACTGCAGTCAAAACTCTGCCCATTAACTCAATTCAATGGTTTCAGGCCGCCAGCTCAAGGTTGATTCAGCTTTCTGTCCTTCCGAGGTCAGTAAAATGAGTGTCCATCCTGTTGGGGGTAAAATGTAGACAACTGGGGAAGGCAATGGCAAACCATCCCATAAACAAAGTCTGCCTAGTAAATGTTGGGATGTGATGGCACCCCATGGGTCAGTAAAAATCCAACGCTTGCACCTTTTCATCTCAGCACCTAGTTAGGACCACAGGGGGTTGAAAAGGTAGACTGAATAAAAGTATTTATTTTTAAAGATAGAGTTGTGAGCAGGATTAATCGTAATGCACGGCAATACCGCGACATCCTGGGTGGTTTGTCCCTAACGCCATTAAAATGTGCCACAGTTATTGCCGTAACGCACAGATAGGTAACACTGGCGTTCAGGGTGTTATGCGGATCATACAGTTCCTATCATCCCCTGCCAGCATGATGCTGGCAGGGGATGATGGGAACTGTAGTCCATAACATCTGGAGGGCCGTGAGTTTGACACCTATGCAGCATAATGTGTCGAAGGCAGGGTTGTTTTGGGGGTGAGGCGGGGGGGTGCGGGCAGCTCATGCCCCTCCCTTCATCACTGGTTGCAAAAACTATGTGTCCTGCTCACATGATAGCGCTAGCCCAGGAGGAAGCTGCTCTCTATGATCAAGTCACAAGATTGACCTCGTCTTCTGACCAAGAGATGGCGCAATTTCAAATGCAAAGAACACTTCCAGGACATCTAGAAGAGGAGGAATATACAGTAGACTTTCCCCCACATTTCTACAACAGTACTAGATGGTATTTGGAATTTTGCCACATGGCAGCTGTATCAAGAATGAGGCACAATCTAAAAAAGTAGAGTGTTCCAGTCTTATTCTCCTCAATAAGCACCCGCTTTTGAAAAGGAAACTGGCAGTGATAGGGTTAACAGATAGGTAGAAATTCTTCAGTCCACAGAAATGCTCTGGTGGATCTAAGGCACTGGCTGGGAAGTTACTCAGCCGGAGGATATGAACTACTGTTACAAGAAGTGCTGATTCACCTCTTTTTGATTTGTTTGCTGTCGTATTATTTTCATATCACTCTTGTAAATGTAAATGAAGAACATGGCTGGAAGTAAATTTTTGTCACTAGGCCACCTAACATGAATTAATTCATTCTGAAGTGGAATTATTTCTATGTGGTTCTCTCGGAAAGTGAATTTTAATAATCTGTTCAAACTTTCCACATTGATTTTTCTGCTGAGGCTTCGATCATCTGCCGTGGAACCTCTCTATGTTACGGAGGATTATGGGACACATTCTAGGGCAAACACACTTTGTACATCACGATCTTGCATCCACTGAGAGCTCTCCCTTGAAACAGTCAATACTGTCTTCCAAATTAATGTTGTAGGAATAGATTAGGTATTGATGGGCCAACATTTTGCACTTTGAGCCAAGAGGAAACGCAGGTGTCCCAAGGTAGCCCCAGGACCCCAAAAGTGAGGAGAAAGGGCCAGCTGGAGCAGCCCAAGTGGAAATAGCTGGCATGCAGCAGAAGTTTGGCCTCACCCCTCACTGCATGAGTCTACCCTGTAGGTGATAGGCCTGTTGAAGCAAGGTCTGTCCAACACACCAAGCCCAGCAAGACTGGGCAAGGGAGGAATAGCCCCTGCATAGGTACCGACACCCCCTGGATGAGGGGAGGAAAGTGGATATTTAAAGAAGGTGGAGACCAGCCTGGCTTAGTCACACCCAGTTGGCAAAAGTTCCTGTCAATCAACCCAGGCAGGTGGGGCAACTTAAGGTGGCCGGAAGAGGAAGGGGGGGTCATACCTCAGGGAGTCTCCTTCATAAGGACCAGGAGCTCTGACTTGGAAGGACATGTTAGCTCTCCTGCCAGCTAAAGGCCTACAGGGAGGGTAGAAAAAGAGAGAGGAGGAAAGGGTGCTGTTAATCCATTTTCCTCCCTTGTCTGAGACCTATTGAGGCCACAAGAAAAGTCTCTGTATGGTATGTCAGCCCTGCCCAAGCCTGAAGCCATTTAAAACAATACCATTCTATACCACTCAAGGTTAACTAGAACCTATTATGTTGTAAAGCATTTACAGTGCCTCAGATAATTTGATATGAATGAAAAACATTACACCAATATTAACTGAATGTTTTATCTTTTGCAAGTAAATTATAGAAAACTGTTAATAAAGGATTATGGTTTTCATTTAAACAGCAATGACGTACAGAATTTTTTTGGTATACCGGTAGTCACTTTTCCAGCACACACAAGTGCTCACACACACACACAAAAAGTCAAATAATTCCTAATTTCAATATGTACAATATGTATCTAATTGGGGCCAATATAACCTCCGGATTGGCTATTATTATTTCATTAAGGCTCTTTCAAGCCTCAACCTAATGACACAAATAATAATTATTAGAAATCACAGATATATCCCAGAACCTCTGAAAATCATTGATAAAAATAACAGTGGTCAGTTACTATAGCGCACAGGTGTCAAACTCATGCCCCTCCAGATGTTATGGACTACAGTTCCCATCATCTCCTGCCAGCATGATACACCTATGCTATAGTGTACTCTTACAGAGCAAATTACTGTGTGCTGTAGCCCTTACACAGTAAATTACTGTGTGTTGTAGCCCTACAACAATTACTGTGTGTTGTAGCCCTACAACAATTACTGTGTGTTGTACCCCTAATGGCAGATTAGGGTTGCCAACTGGAAGGGATGGGATGTGGGTACTTACTGGCAGCAAACTGAAGCCTAGGCCTCTGTTGCTGGTGGCATGTCTATGCTATTTCTGGTATGCACCTGAAGGGACATCATCACATCGCCGGTGACATGAAGACACTGATATTTGTGCAAAAACTCTATGGTAGAAGCCATTTTTTTTACTGTAGAGTTTTTGTGAAAATAGCAAAACATCCATGCCAAGCATCACCGGTGACTTCCGTGCTGCACCAGTGACAGAGGTCTAGGACAGTTTGCAGCTGGTAAGTCTCCCCAACAGCCAGCTGAATGATACCAAGGGGAGGGCCCCCAAAGTGGGGAATCTCCTGCCCCTGGCAGAGGTCTGGGAACCCTGTGGCAGATGCTCACAGCAAAATATATGTCTTATAATCAATAAATCAGTAGTCTTCAAGGGAAGCTTGTCCACCATTGCTAATGTCATTGAGAAAACCCTTTCTAGGGTTCCCTAGAATACAGGCCTTTAAAGAAAGGATGTAAAATTATGCCTCTTGCAAGTAGGAAGCCACTGGCAAATGTATATACCTTTATATTTGTTGCCTGACTTGGATTGCCCAGGCTATCAGATCTCAGTATCAGATCTTGGAATCTAAGCAGGGTTGTCCCTGGTTAGAATTTGGATTGGAGATCACCAAATAGGACAAGGAGTCTTGGATTCAAGGTAGAGGAAAAGAGATTCCACCTAAATGTTAGGAAGAACTTCCTGGCTATAAGGTCTGTTAGACAGTGGAATACGCCTCGGAGTGTGGTGGAGTCTCCTCCTTTGGAGGTTTTGAAACAGAGGCTGGTTGTCCATCTGTCAGGAGTGCTTTGCTTGTGTATTGCTGCATGGCAGGGGGTTGGACTGGCTGGCCCTTGCGGTCTCTTCCAACTCTATGATTCACTGCTTACAATTCTATGAAATAAGTCCAGAGTCACACACAGCCAATGGCAAACCACCTCTGGATATCTTTTGCCTTGAAACTGCCATGGAGTCACTGTAAACAAGCTGTGACTCAATGGCAAAAAAAAAAGTACTGTCAAATCGCAATCAACTTATGACGATCCCCGAAAGGGACTTCGAAGTTAAATGAGAACCAGAGTTGATTTGCTATTGCCTTCCTCTTCACAGTTTCCCTTGGTTTTCTCTCATCCAAGTACCGACCCTGCTTAGCTTCCAAGATCTAATGAAATTGAGGGGACCATGTTGCCTTCTCTCCCATACACATTTGCATAGGTGTAAACAATACATAAAAGTGGAGCAGACCTCAATAAAGCAATGCAGACACAGCAAAATCCAAGTGCAATATCTGCAATAATTGTATCTCAACGAAGGTTGCAAAATGTCATGATAAATGTCAAAAAAGGTTCAATCAACACAGCATGGAAAGGCTATGGAAATAAAACTGCCTGAACTAGCCAGAGAAGATGCTTTACTCATCTACTGAGGTAGCCCATTCCAGAAAAATACTTTTTCTTTGCTGCATATGTGTTATTGGCTCTAAGGGGAAAAGTCACACTACAGAGTTAAAAGTGGTTTCAAATTAAGGTTTCAACATCCCTTCCCACTTGTCAAGAAACCCTGGGGATTGTAAAGTTCTGTTTATACATTCACAGAAAAACCAGGGACATATATTTCTTGGCAATCCATTAATTTCTGAGTAAATGCATATTCACACATGCACAGTAGAAATGAGGAAGAGTCTGTGTTACTTAGCCAAAGCACGTTTGGGCAATAAATCTTGCCTCTGGGATTTCCTGTCATAAGATAAACTCCCCCCTAATTAATATGCTTCCCATTGCAACTGAGACCTCAAAATACTCTGGAGAGAAATCTTCATGATAGGCAAAGTTAAGTTTTAAAAGGCTAGTATTTTCAGGGAGATAGGACATCAGGCCTCTTTCTACTCCCTGGTTGTCCCAGGTAAGGATCTGAGCTTCCCCATCACCTGCTAACAGGGTTGCCAACTCCAGGTTGGAAAATTCCTGGTGATTTGGGGGTGGCCCCTGGTGACGGTGGCAACCTCAGGAGGATATAACATGATAAAGTCCACCCTCTAAAGTAGCCAATTTTCCCAGGGGAACTGATTTCCCTCTCTAGGTCAGCTGTAATTCCGGGAGATCCCTGGCCCCACCTGGAGGTTGGCAACTGCACCTGCTAAGCTCATCCTTTTGAAGTTGGTGATGCCATGAATTGAAGTTCACTTTCTGCATGCAAACCAGACGCTCCTCCACTGAGCCCACAGCCAGTTTGTTCCTTTCAGCAGAAGGCTTGTAGGGAAATCTCAAGCCCTCTCCCATAAAGCTTGAAGTGGTACTTTCTATTCCACCACCTCGCAATTCCACCTTTTGCATCATCCCACCGGAATGTTCCATAGTGTCCGTGGGGGGAGAAGAGGAAACGACTGAGACCGTCGTGTTGCGTTCTAAAGAACGTGCTTAAAAAGACACAGAGAGACGGTAGCGGGCCTGGCTCGGGTGGCGCATGCGCGCTTTCTCCCTCCCGTCCCTCTCTTTTTACCCTCCCCCTCCTTTCTGACAGCGGTGACATCATAGCTTTGCCCGCGCGGGGCACTGTGGGCCGGGAGGGGCCGCCATTTTCGGTGAGGAGAGAGGCGGAGCCAAGGCCGCTCAGTCAGCGCTGAGGGAAGCCGGGGAAGGATTGGACCTCCGCTCGGCTGTGGTGGTGGCGGCGGCCGTAGTAACAGCGGCGGTGGCGAGGCCAGCCCCCGCTCCGCGACTGACAGCCGGCCACGGCGGAGGAGTCATAGCCGGGGTGAGTGTTGGCAGCACGTCGGGCCTCCCTCCCTGCGCTGACAGCCGCTCCCCCTCCCTTCAGTGAAGCCGCCCATCTCTGATAGAGCATCGCCTCCCCCGCCGGGCTTTCCTGTGGGCGCGCTCGAGCGTGGCCTGATGGGAATGGGTCGGTGGGGGGGAGACAGCATGGGGGGCGGGGCTGTGAACAAGGGCGCCCCCTATGGGGAGGGCGTGCTGTGGGACAGTGCAGGCTCTAAAGGGGCGGAAGGGCAAGTTGGTACCTAATTGTGGGGGGATGGGTGTGCCAGTGGGGGGCGGCATGGGGGTGGGGCTGTGAACAAGGGAGCCCCCTAAGGGGAGGGTGTACTGGGGAATAGTGCAGGCTCTAAAAGGGGGAAGGGGGAGCTGATAGCTAATTGTGGGGGGAGAATGGGTGTGCCGCTGTTGGGGGAGCAGCATGGCGGATGAGCCTGTGAGGAAGGGAGCCCCCTATGGGAAGGTGTGCTGGGGGACAGTGCAGGTTCTGAAGCAGGGAAGGGGCAGCTTGTGGGGGGGACTACGGGTGTGCCAGTGTGGGTTGTGCAGTGGGGGGGTTGTGAACAAGGGTGCCCCCTGTGGGGAGAGCGTGCTGGGGAACAGTTCCGGCTTGGAAGGAAGGAAGGCAGGAAGGCAGGAAGGAAGGAAGGAAGGAAGGAAGGAAGGAAGGAAGGAAGGAAGGAAGGAAGGAAGGAAGGAAGGAAGGAAGGAAGGGTGAGTTGTGAGAGGAGGATGGGTGTGCCAGTGTGGGGTGTGCAGTTAGGGGGCTGTGAACAAGGGTGCCTCCATGGGGAAATTGTGCAAGGGGGGGGTGAAGTAAGGGGCCAGGTCAGTGCTGGTGAACCTTTTGGGCTTGGTAGATCAAAAAATGGGAAAATGCCTAACTGGAGTGTCACGCTCCCTCGATCAAAAGAGAAATAATTATTTTATTCTTTTAATTTTTATATTTGTTTATTTTAATAAAAAATACAGTCCAATCATGTGTATTATGAAGTGTTATATGAAGAAATGTCAAATTTCTGTGTTGCATGAAGAAATGTGTTATATGTTATATGAAGTTTGTGTTATATGAAGAAATGTCAAATCATAAACATGACTCAAACAGGGAGGATAGTTGTTGTGGGATGTGGGTGAACACTGGCGTGTCACCCAAAACGCCATGGCAAGTCACCTTTAACATGCGTGCCTAGGTGTGCCATCACTGGGCTAGGTGAAGCGGAGGGCTGATTCTGGGGAGAAAGGTGGGTGTGACAGTGTAAGGTCAAGTCCTTAGAGAGAAGTATTGGCTGAAAAGGAGGTCATTGGCAGGTGAGCAATTGGGCTTATCCCTTCAGTGTATGTTTCCCATCTCCTATTGTGACTGACTCTCCTTTTTCCCATCATCAATTGCTCATCCTCTGTAAAGGCCTGAGCAGGAGCCTGTTGGCCTGCCTTAGCTGCTGCTGACAAATGACCTGACCCATTAACGTTGCTGATGTTTGATTCCTAGAGGGTGGTGAAGATTGCCACTCTCCTAGAAGGGACTCAGGAGAGGGAGGAATGATTCAGCCTACATGGAAGGCTTGTGCCTTGTTCCCCTCTTTTCCTGGGGAAAACTGGATTCCTTGACAAGATCTAAACAAGTGCATATAAGTTTTCTAAGCAAATAAATGGCCTACAGAATTTTATCTTACCTTGTTAGCATTTAAGTGGCCACTGGACTAACCCATCTGGAATTATCCTCTGTCTTCTCAGTTCCTGCACTTCTTTGCACATTAAATTTCCACTTTGGGATCTGGTAATGCTCAGGGTAATTTCTGACTTCCATTATATTTTTAGTTCCTGTGTGGACACATTTCTTATAGATTGTGTTTTGTGTTCATGTGAAATGAGGAAGGAAGTGGGGGGGGGGGCTGCTTTCTCTTGGTTTGTTTAAAGCGACAGGGTCATCAGCCTGCTTCTTCTCTTTCTTTTTAATTTCCTTTTTTAAGCTTTACACAATTTTGGAACTTTGAAAACATTTATTTCCCCTCACAAGAGTATAAATTTTGCTCTTTAAGTTACTTGAGAAGGATAACTGTGACCACCAGGTTTCAGATTAAATGAGAAAAGTGTAACTCCTTTATGTAGCCTTAATTATATGTAGCATTTCATGTAAACTTGCACGCTAAATTTTTGGTTTATTAATATCAAAACATGTAAAGGTCTTGGCTGTTGAATTGCTTGAAAAACACATCTGGGACCAACCCTTATTAATTTATTGGACAAAAGTGCAAAAATAGTTTGGACAGATCACTTCTAAAAACAGTTTTTAAGTTTCACATGTGATGCTTGCAATCTATGTTTCACAGAGAAATTAAATTAAAAAACATTAAATGGAATAAATATTTGATTGCCTGCTATGATTTTCATAAAGCAGGTGAAACATCGAATCATGTTAAAATGAGATCAGAATTGTTTTCTGATTCTTCTCCTAATTGCATTTAAAGCACGGTGAAAATATTGAATTTAGTTTTGATTGCTTAAATTTCATTTGGAAGCCAATACTTATTCTAATAACTGCCAAAACTAGCCTGGAGGATGACTAAAGGTATTAGTTGCGTAGGGCTGGAGGCATTTGGAATAATAAATCCAATGTTCATCAACAGCGAAATTACAGTCATCGGGAAGGCAAAGTCATCGTGTGCACTAAGCCAACACAACTGTTTTATAGCAGACATATTGCTTAACAGGAAACTGTTCTGAAATGACTTCAGATTTTGAGGAAGCCGGGAACTGTATCTTAATAACGTGGACCAGTTTGGAAATGCTGAGAAGCTGAAGTTAAAACAATCCATATTTCAGAGTCGATGAATTCAATAATACATGTCTTTCACGGAAACATGGAACTAGAGCTGATCAGTAGAAACTGCTGTGCTATGAAGTTTTTGGCTTGTTTAAAAATACATATTGTCTTAATACTATTACATAAAGGCAAAAAACTCAGCAGTTGTGAAATTTTAATACATCGTACATTATTTGTACTTCCTTTCCATTAAGGCAGAACGAGAAGCAGGCCTATTTCAGAAGGAAGAGGTTAAAACAGAAATCTAGGTCACTGGCATAAGGGTATTGGTACTTGCTGCTTCAAAGGAAGCATCTAAATATTTAACAAGAGCATAGAATAATGGCTAATGAACATTAAAAAAAGATGAAGCCAGTTATAATATGAAAACAGGATAATGCGGTATATGCCTTTTCAAAATAAAATAACAATTTCTGCTAGCTTTAGGTCCCAAGAGCTTTCCATGCAGGTCTGACAAAATCGTCACCTGCCTCTCTTCTTTATGTTTTAGTTTCTCTTGTTTAGTTGCGTGCCCTTGGGGTGTTTCATTGTCTCCTCTAATGCAGCCCTTGGCTTTTTACTGCAGGCCAAATTCCCTTTGGACTTGAGGATTAGCACAGCTACTGTTCAGCCTCCATCTTTCTGATCTGTCTTTGAGGCACACATGGCGTGGATTCTGTTTTCACTGTTTATAGTGTGTGGCTGTGTCGGTCTGCAGCCAAATAGCAAAATTCTAGTTCTGTAGCAGCTAAAAACCGACAAGATTTTCCAGGATGTACGCTTTCAAGAGTCAAAGAAACTGACGAAGGGTGCGTTGCCTCTTGAGAGCGTCGACTCTGGAAAACCTTGTCGGTGTCAAAAGCACTACTGAACTCCTGTCTTCTCTGTGAATCTTGAGAATAACCCTATTTTTTATGATGTCATGTATCTTACAACCATTTTAATGTTTAAAATGACATGTTTGGCGTGTGGCAATATGAATCAAAGCTCTCTAAAACAGTTTGTATGTTTCCTGTTCTTGCGGGGCGGGGATCAATCCTGACATTTCCTTGAACTGTGAAGCAGGCTCTAGTTTTTATGCCTGTAACAAAATGTGTGGCATCGCTATATTTTTAATTTATTGAGTGATGTGTGAGAGGAGGAAAGTACTACGTTCGGGCTATTGCATACAGCACCATAAGAAACGCAGTCTCCAGAGGAAGTTTGCACTTATTGCCAGACTTGCTTTTTCTATATTGTGTTGCTAATGTGCATGCATAATTCATCAGCTTCAAATTGTTGGTTGGAAGATTTTTTTTTCCAGATCACAAATTGAATAGAAAAGAAGGAATTCATATGGCAAATTTCTCTTAAACAGCATTATGATACTAAAGAGGGATCCTTGGAGCAGAATTTTCCGCTCTCCTTGACTTGTGTTGGGATATGATTTCTTTATGGCTGTTCTAGAAAATAACCTCTTACCAGGAGCTACTTACTGCTGGCCATCCTTTTAAATCAGTGTTAAAATTGAAATGAAGCTGTAGCTCATGTAGTTGCTCAGGGGCACCCAGCTAAGCAAGGGTGAGAGCCAGTGTGGTGTAGTGGTTAAGAGCAGGTGGATTCTAATCTGGAGAACTTGGTTCGATTCCCCACTCCTGCACCTGAGTGGCAGAGGTTTATCTCGTGAACCAGATGTGTTTCCGCACTCCTACATTCCTACTGGGTGACCTTGGGCTAGGCACAGTTCTCTCTGAACTCTCTCAGCCCCACCTACCTCACAAGTTGTCTGTTGTGGGGAGAGGAAGGGAAAGGAGCTTGTAAGCCACCTTGAGTCTCCTTACAAGAGAGAAAGGTAGGATATAAATCCAAACTCTTCTTATGGGAGGCTTCTGGTTCAAATGGTTTTTCAGCTATGAACTCGTGGCAAGCAATCTACTGTCTTGTCCTTAGCTCCCATAGGCAATACATTAATAATAATAACCTACCTTATGGGGTTGTTTTAAAGATTAATGAGAAAGTATGTGAAACCCTTTGAATGTTACGAATGTGCTCTATAAAAACTTAAAAAGTAAAATAAATCTTTAAAAACTTAATTGGTTTCTTAAGCAAAATAAAAATGCTCAGTATATTAGAAAGCTCTAATAATACAGATGTGTTATGGAGTAATTTCCCACAATACACTGTGTAACACCCAGATGTCCGTAATCTTAGTTCTATCTGATGTATGTAATCTTAGTTCTATCTCAGATGTCTTATTAAATGTCTCACCTTGTTGAGTGCATTGACTTGCGCATCATAATCTGCTTTGAGTCTCAGTCAGAAAGGCAGACTATAAAGAAATACAATAAATAAGAGATACAGATAGCAGATAGGTGACTAATTGAGTGCTATCTGAAGTTATGAAGGTTTTACCTTAACCAGCAGAAGCCAGACTAATCCATTTTGTGTATTGGATCTCTATGGGGATGAATTTCTGTACTAAAAATAAGCCTCCCTTTTTAACTAGCGCTTTATTTCCAGTGGTATTCATTATTCTGTATTAACATTCTGTGTTAACATTGAATATCTTCAGGAAAAGATCACTTATAAACTTAGCGATTCCTCACATTTGCTTAAAAATGTTCACTTGCTATTTGGGTAAAAATATAGATGGGAGTAGATCCAACCAGACTTTATGTTTTTTTACACTATTAAAACTTGAGGGTATCCAATGAAGGGCAGTAGATTCAGGATGTACTTTACACAGTGAGTGATTACAATGTGGAATTCTTAGCCGGAGGATGTAGTAATGGCCAAATGCACAGGCAGCTTTGAACAGGGATTAGACAGACTCATGAAGGATAGGTCGATCAGTGACTCCTCCTCATAGTTATGTGGAATACCAGTGCCAGGAAATAACATCAGGAGAAGGCCTTGGTCTGTATGCCCAGTTGTTAGCCCTCCAGATGAACAGGTTGACCAGTGTGTGGGACAGGATGCTGGACTCGATGGACCATTCCATCAGGTCTGCTCCATCAGACCTGGTGCTTCTGTGTTCTGCTGGTGCTTCTGTGTTCTGGTGCTTCTGTGTTCTGCTGGTGCTTCTGTGTTCTGGTGCTTCTGTGTTCTGCTGGTGAAAAGAAGCAAGTAAGAGGTATTTTTGACCTCCATAAAGGCTGTGCTGGTGTTCAGGGAATGTGCATCATCAAAAGCAATAAAGAAAGGTAGGTGTAGTAAAGAGAGTACTTAGGTGAGACTGAGTGGGAAAGTGGGGTTGATCCAACAGTGTTTGTTTCAAACACTGTGCCTTAAGATAGAAGCTATGAAGCACAGCTGGGAAATTGAAGGTTTCCTGGTTATCAGCTGTGGATTGTTGTGCTATCCAAACTGCATTTCTGCTGCCTACAAACAAGTATTCTCAGCTGTGATTGCACTGTTGTTTATATGCTGCTGGTTTATAATCAACAGAATAAATCCCAGTTTGTTGTTTTGCTGTTAGTAATGTTAAAACAAACTGTGGCTTGTTTGGAACCAAGATTTCTTCAGTTTCCTAGTTGTACGCCAGGAGGAGAGAGCAAGTAAACCAAAGGAGTTTTTTTGACTCGTTCTTCTCAGTAACAAACTGTAGCTTGGTCATGACGTGTGAATTCAGCTGCTGTGCCATTTGAAATTCTGGTACATAAAAACATCAGGACATGTAAAAGGGATTTTAAAAACAGCAGGTGGTATAAAATCTATTCATGTTGGGGACGGGTAGTTCAGTGAGAAATCAGCAATGATTCAAAAAATGTTGTACTTGGTTATAACAGTGACTGAAATCTTAGCATGGTTTTATTATCGTACTGCATGCTTCTGGGAATCTGTACTTTGCAGAAAGGAAAGGACAAAGACTGGGCATGTGAAGGGGTCTGCATGCTTCTCACCAAATTCTGCTTTTAGGCAGTCAACCTTTTCTGAATAGCTATGTTTATATTTTTGCATTGCTTTCTACTTCTGTAGAGAATAAACTGTGAAATCAGTTCAGCATGCACAAATCCGCACATCCATGTTCTCTCCTGGCATTCTTCGTTCCGATCTCTCTGTTTAGCTTTTCGTAGAACTATGAAAAACAAGAGTTAAACAGCATTGAGTGTAAACAGGGAGCAGAAGCAAAGGAAACGGGCAAGTGTCGATAAATGGATAAGGAAACTGACTGGAGGTAATGAGTGAAGAAAAACTAAATTGTACATCCTGAGCCATAGTGGTGTAGTGGTTAAGAGCAGGTGGATTCTAATCTGGAGAACCGGGTTTGATTCCCCACTCCTCCCCCTGTGGCAGAGGCTTATCTGGTGAACCAGATGTGTTTCTGCATGCCTACATTCCTGCTGGATGACCTTGGGCTATTCATAGTTCTCTCAGTACCCTCCCAGTCCCACCTACCTCTCAAGGTGTCTGTTGTGGGGAGAGGAAGGGAAATGAGCTTCCTTACCTGGAGTCTCCTTACAGGAGAGAGAGGTGGGATATAAATCCAAACTCCTCTTCTTCTTCTAAACCAGTGGTTCTCAACCTTCCTAATGCCGTGACCCTTTAATAGAGTTCCTCATATTGTGGTGACCCCCAACCCTAACATTTATCCATTTTACAGATGGAGAACACTGATGCAGAGAGTCTTAGGCGACCCCTGTGAAAGGGTCGTTCGACCTCCCAAAGGGGTTGCGACCCACAGGTTGAGAACCACTGTTCTAAATGCTGGTGCATTTTTGCAAGCACAAATCAAATGATTGAGGTGAGAATATATCTCAGCAACATTAAGACCAGGATCTTGCTTTAAAAAAAACGAGATTATACACTGGTGGTCATATGGCAATCTCTTTGGGTACTGCTCTTGATATTGTCTGTGTCTTCTCTTAAAAATCCTCCTCTGCCTTTTGCCTAGACTCTGTGAATGATGCAAAAATTTCAAGAAAAGAACGTTATTAAATAAGTTGATGTGGGTAAAGCATCCTATATAAAATGCACTTGAGACTTAAAAATATTGAGGCATCTTGTAGGGCCATACCATTGAAGGAACACTTCCAAGTGTAGCTGATTATAAAAATGTCTGGAGTCTGTGTGTGTGCCATCAAGTAACAGATGACTTGTGGCAACCCGTAGGGTTGTCAAGGCAAGAGAGGAACAGAGGTAGTTTGTAATCGCCTGCCTTTGCCTAGCAACCCTGGGCTTCCTTGGTGGTCACCCATCCAAGTGTTATCCAGGGCCAACTCTTCTTAGCTTCTAAGATCTGACAAGATTGGGCTATGAAGGTCAGGATGTCAGCTAACCATGCAAGGTATATGTATACTGACTTCTGTACATTCATATTCTGTGTAGTAAAAACGGCAGCATATTAGCAACCTTGGTACTAGCACAGGGGTCTGCAACCTGTGGCTCTCCATATGTTCATGGACTACAAGTCCCATCAGCCCCTGTCAGCACGGCCAGTTGGCTATGCTGGTAGGGGCTGATGGGAATTGTAGTCCATGAACATCTGGAGAGCCACAGGTTGCAGACCCCTGTACTAGCATATATACTCTTGAATAGACTTTGTTCTCAATCCGTGCTCAAGATTTTAAAACTTATATCCAGCCTCTTAGAAAGTTAAAACTAAACATCGAGTTGGGTAGTTTTTCAGGTTTGGGGAAATCTATATTTGTGACAGTGGGTTAAGATGTTGAAATACTGGTTTAAATCATCTGTGCAGAACATTCTTGGGACTCAACCTAGCTGTGATTTCCCAGTTCTTTCATAGCGGAGAGATAATACAGTCACTTGACAAGTTAAAAACCTGTTTATTTAGGGTGTAAGATGTGTTAGGTGTTTTTCTTTTTTCTTTTTGCTAGATCTGTCATTGTTGCTGTTTGGGTATTTAGTCAGAATTTAGAAATGTAGGTGGAGCAGATAAGATTTTGCAGAAGGAACACAGTGAGCAATTCGTAAGATGGTGTGTGCCAGACATGTCTATTGGATGTGTGAGACTTTTGTCTAACACCAGCCAGTGCAATTCTTACAGGAGACTGAGGTAGCCATCCAAGTACTGAATGGAAAAAAACTGGTGGCGGATAAGCAGTTCTGTCAAAGTGGGAACCTGGGCATTTGCAACATATGTCCTTTTGCTATATGTACCTTTTTGAAACCAACCACAATTTCTCCCTTCTTCTGTGAGTCTTCTGTGCTCGACTCTGTGCCTCATATGAGGATTTATTTTCAGGAAATAATTTTGTCAGATAAGGGAAGCATGACCAATCTCAGTTCTCCTCCTGGTTTCTCTGTCACCTGAGGCCACAATATCTTGGTATTGCTACTTTTAAAAATATATATCAGATTCACTCCTTTCTCCTCACTCTTCCAGCTGGAGGGTCAGGCAGACGGTTGCTCAGAATAGGCTGTGCAGTTCTACGTGCAGTATCTGCTTTCCCATCATAAATATATCACTAGGCCAGCCCGTGAGTTGGGATCCACAAGTGGGTTGTGGAGCCTCACCCACTTGATTGCGGACATCTCCACACTGATCTGCTGCGACTTTTGGCACCTTTTGGAAAGACCTGTTGTATAGTGCGCACGCATAGAAGGGGGACACACCTCCATATCTCGATGTTCATGTTAAGAGCAGCAGATCAGTGTGGAGAGAACATTCAGCAGTGGAGAATATTTGTCCATGGTCCCTGCCCCTTGGTGTGTTCCTCATTACATTATACCTCTTGTTGCTTGGTTTGTATCATCTGCCCCTAACTCTCTTTGAGTTGAATCTACCCCATTTTTTTTACCAGTCTCACCTGATTCCCTTCCTAAGTTTCCCCTCCATGTTTTACATACCTTCTGTCCAGGCAGACCTCATTTGACCTCTTTAGTGGGCAAAGGGGACCCGTCCTGCCATTTGCACCAACAGAAATGCTAGCTGGATCCAGTCTTTGGTCTGTTGCCCACACTTTCTTTCTTTCTTTCTTTCTTTCTTTCTTTCTTTCTTTCTTTCTTTCTTTCTTTCTTTCTTTCTTTCTTTCTTTCTTTCTTTCTTTCTTTCTTTCTTTCTTTCTTTCTTTCTTTCTTTCATTCATTCATTCATTCATTCATTCATTCATTCATTCATTCATTCGATTTCATAGACTGCCTCATCCCCGGAGGGCTCTAGGCGGTTCACAACACAAAACCAAAGAGCAGTCAATAAATAACTTAAACTACCTCTAAAAACATTAAAATCAGTATGCAGCATAACATCCCATATTAGCGGCACCCGGTCTTAAGGCTGGGAGGGACTGGCAGCGCCCCAGATGGGACTGATATAGGGCACTGCCAGAGATGACACTATGACAGGGCCTCACAAGGGGGCAGCCAATCCACGGCCGGCCTCACCAAAAGCCCGGTGGAACAGCTCGGTCTTACAGGCCCTGTGGAACTCACTGAGATCCCGCAGGGCCCGGACAGCTGGAGGTCTTTTGGCATAGATGAGGTCATAATTCCGGGTCCCCCTTGTGACACGTGTCTGTGATGTCATGTTCTTGCTGCTCAGTGTGTCCCAAGTCTGGAAAGGTTAGAGATCATTGACCTACATCAGTGGTGACGAACCTTTGGCACTCCAGATGTTATGGACTACAATTCCCATCAACCAATTGGCCATGCTGGCAGGGGTTGATGGGAATTGTAGTCCATAACATCTGGAGTGCCAATTGGCCATGCTGGGAGGGGCTGATGGGAATTGTAGTCCATAACATCTGGAGTGCCAAAGGTTCGCCACCACGGACCTACATCGACAGTAGAGATGCAGAGTTCTGCTTATTTGTAGGTTTGGAATGCACAATACAGAGTTGCCTCTAGTATTATCTGGATTAGAGAGAAATGTGAAGGATTTTGTTCTCACTTTTAATGTTGTTACAGTGAGTTACACACTTGTCTATTTTTATGTCTCTCCTGCAAACCTTCTGTTTGCCAAGTTTTTCCCATACCCAATTCTAAAGGTGCTTTTTAGTAACGTGTTAAATTTTAGTTATTTATACTTAACTTTTTGACTAGTATAAGCCTCAAAAGTAGCTAACAAAGAGGAAAATTTTAGAACCGCTTCTGATTTATAGTAAAATATTTTATCCTGATTTTTACCCAACCAGTGGGGTTCCAGTTGCTTACGGTATGTTAAAGATATCGAAATCTCAATTCAGAGATATACAGTACAAAGAAAAAGAAGAAAGAAAACCATTATCTCCATCATAACTGACCTTCACTTCCAAACACTGAAGGCGCTTTGGAAAAGCTATTGTTATTGTATTATATTTTTATTGTTTTTATATTGTTGTGAGCTGCTTTGAGCCTGCCTCAGTGGGGGAGAGCGGGAAAAATTCAAATAGATTACGATTTGAAAATTGAGCTTCAGCGGCTATGGCACAAACTAGCTGCGGTTGTCCCAGTGGTAATTGGCACCTTGGGCGCCATCCCGAAAACACTAGGGCAGCACTTGAAACATCTTCAAATCCACAAAATTAACATCTGTCAGATTCAGAAGGCAGCCCTGCTGGGATCCACACGATTACTACGCCAATACATTACAACTTCCTAGGCCTCTGGGAGAGGCTCGAATTGCAATGAAAGGCCTACAACCAACTGAAGAACTGGCAGCTGTGAAATCAAACAACATTAATAATAGTGTTGCCGCAGAACACACCAGACATCACAGTGATCAAGGACAAGAAAGTGACCATCATTGACATAGCAATACCTGGAGTCAGCAGGGTTGATGAAAAAGAACATGAGAGGTTGATTTGAAGGTGGAGATTCAGCGACCATGGCACAAACCAGCTGAGGTAGTCCCAGTGGCAATCGGCACTTTGGGCACCATTCCGAAAACACTAGGGCTGCACTTGAAGCACCTTCAAATTGACAAAATCAGCCTCTGTCAAATTCAAAAGGCGGCCCTGCTGGGTTCTGCACAAATACTACGTCAATACATTACAATGTCCTATGCCTCTGGGTGAGGATTGGATGGTAACGAAAGGCCAATAACCAGCTAAAGAACTGGCAGCTGTGATATCAAACAAAAATAAAATGCCCCTGGAATCTTTGCAAGGTCAGAGCTTGGGGAAAACAGGAGCAGCCACCAACAGAAACAGTTCTCACCTACCTGGATGAAGGAACTAATAAGCCCCATTCGGAACTGCTTTATGGGTGGAAATGGGTAGATGCAGCCCTGCAGATCTGAGGGGTCCTGTGTTGCAAAGGGCCTTGAATTAAATACTGAAGCAGATAGGAAGCCAATACAATGATCTTAAACTTGGGCTTTTAAAATCCTTATCCTTGTTACCGTTTAGCTGTCACATTCTGTGCCACTGGTAGATTGAATGCTGTCTTCATGGTGACAGTCTGGCCACAAAGGTGCTGTAGATAGATGTGTGGGCTAGGTTCCCTTTTTCTTAAGACTCAGCCTCCATTGCCATGCGCTTTTCTCTAGCAAGCTTGTCTGCTTTTCCAACTGAAGAGCCAGTTCTGACAGCAGTGCTCATAACTGAATTTGTGAATTTTAAAAGACACCCTTTCCTTCATGGGTAGCACCAATTGCTCCAGAACCTCTGGTTTCCTAAACATCACCTTTGTTTTAAAAGGATTAAGCTCTAGCATGTTTTTCTTCAGCCGCTTGATAGCAACTTTGGGATGCTGTTCTAAAATGGAGGGCATTGCTTCTGGAGGAGGAGGAGGAGGAGGAAGAGAGGGGGATGGTTTGGATTAATACTCCACCTTTCTCTCCTGTAAGGAGACTCAAGGTGGCTTACAAGCTCCTCTCCCTTCCTCTCCTCATAACAGACACCTTGTGAGGTAGGTGGGGCTGAGAGAGCTCTGAAGAACTGTGACTAGCCCAAGGTCACCCAACAGGAATGTAGGAGTGTGGAAACACATCTGGTTCACCAGATAAGCCTCTGCCACTCAGGTGGAGGAGTGGGGAACCAAACCCGGTTCTCCAGAGTAGAATCCACCTGCTCTTAACCGCTACACTACAGCTGGATATCATCAGCATATCTACAACAACCTACTCCAGACCTTTGGATGACCTTGGTCAGTAGTCTTACCTGGGTGTTAAATATCCATCAGTGACAATACTGAGCCTTGTGGAGCTCTGCAGGGGACCTCCCGTGCAGCAGAGGCTGCATTATTGACGACCACTTTCTTCATATGGTCTGATAAGAAAAGTGCTGCTCCTCTAACACTGTTGCCAAACTCTACGATGGCATGAAAGGATGGCATGATCTTTAACAGGGATCGCCAACATGGTGCCTGTGAATGCTATGGTGCACACCCAGCACCTTTCCTGGTGCCTGCTGAGAGTTTTTAGAAAGTGGCCACGGCCACGTGGGAGTTTGCCCAGCAGGGCTTCTGCTGAGCTGTTGCAGTGTCAGAAGTCCAAAGGATCCCACAAGCTCAGGAAGGATGTGGACCGCTGGTCAATTGTGTTGACAGTGGCTAATAAATCCGACAGGATTCACAAAGAAGCATGGTCTCTGTCTATTTGAACATAGAAATTATCCACCATCTCCAGGCCACTGGCAGGACCGAAGCCAGATCGAAAAGGGTCAAGGTCAAATGAGGCATCCAGAAACTCCCCGATGTTGCTCTGCCACCACCACATGTTCAGTTAATTTCTTCCAGAAGGCAGATTTGAAACTGGCCTGGATTTAATGAAAGTTTCTTAATGACTGGGCAGATTGTGCCAAATGTCAGCTGAAATGGCAGTAAACCGGTTAATGCAAGCTAGACCCTTTTTAAAAAAAAAATACAGCATGTTATTTATGCAAGGAGCCAAAAATGCTGTCCTGAATAGGGCAGGTTTTGTATCTTGTTTAAAAATGAGATTTTTAAAAACACATCTAAATAACACATACATAAAAAGATAAAAAGAAAAGATCCCGATCTAGTCCTCCCTCGCCCCTATAATAATACTAAATGAAAAGGGCGGGGGGACACATACACAAACACCTACACGTATATATGGTGACTTCCAGCTATCTCACTATGGATCCAAGCACCCCGTGCTTATAATTAATATCTACACTTTCCCCCTTTTTAGTCCTTCTTATAAAGTTGTCTTAATCCAACACGCTGTTTTCATTTAAGTCTCAAATCTTGCCCTTTTTTCTCTGTTATATGTTTTCGATAAGTAGTCCGCACAGGATTTCCAGTCTTTCAGAAAATTGTCCTTATTCTTGTCTCCGGTTATGCCGGTGGTCATAAGAGGTTTCGTATCTTGACAGCGACATGCCACTAGGATGTGCTTGAGGATTTTCTTCGGGAAGGAGACGCATCATCTTTTGCTGGCCGTTTTCAGTGTTGTGTGGAACTCCCCAAGTTCAACATTCTTTCTAGAAAACAACAACAACAACAACCCTGTGTGGGGAGAGCAGGTTAAATCAGGTTTAAGTTCAGCAACCAAGCAGGCTGTTCAGGTTACTGATTGTGCCGAAAACCAGCATTTTCCCCTGGAAGCCATTTGGATGTTCGGCTGCTAAACAGCTCAGCAAATTTAAGCCTAAATTTGGGGTTCTCTGGAATCATTGTAATGTTCTGGAGGAAAACTGGCTAGGCTTACTGGTGATTGATACAGGCCTGGCAGAAGTGTTGCTGTTCTGATGATCCAGGCTTTTGAGATTATTGAACGCTGAAAAAACGCCTGATTTCAAGCAGCAATGTCTTAAGTTTTCTGGAATGTGTGTGGAAGAGGTCTCTCGGGATGTAAGTTCATAAACGCAGTGTCGATAACGAGAGCCTGTTTGGTACCTGTGTTCTCTTCTGTGAGACAGCCGGTACAGTGAAAAATACCTTGATGCATCAGACAGAATGGATTCTCAATATTCTCCTCTCCAGGATAGAGTGCCTCTCGATTGAAAAGTAAGTTGTAATTGTATTGAGTTGGATGCGTTGCCTCCTAAAGTAACTCATCATAGACAACTCGCATCTTCAGTCTAGCTCTGTTTCCCTGTTTTGTTCCTATGGTTATTTTTTTCACTTGTATTCATATTTTTGTGCCTCCGCAGTCACTGCTGCACTATTCTGTCTTGAGTCAACATGCCTGATAACTATTAAACAGGGTTTTGACAGCCTGATTACCTGTGGTTTCCTAAATAACATTAGGTGGTGTTATTTTTTTTTATTGTTAAGCCTTTATTGGGAGATTAAGACAAAATCTGGGAAAGCTGGCATAGATACTTTGAATGAAAATCCAGTTAAGAGAACTGCTGCATTCTTTGATACCAATAATTCCCCTCTATATGGACAATTAACATTTGTAACATGAATCAACACATTTCCCACTTCAAAAAAGGCATATTGAGGAAGGTACTAAACATCAGCTTTTGAGATTCTTTGGGGTTTGATATATTTGTCAGCAAAACAGAGGCAGCTGAAAACCTTCTTCTGCCCAAGTGGTTTAGTTAATGCAGGTGTCCCACAAGTATTATCAGTGATTCTTCTGAAAGTTTAACCCCTGGACTGTGGAGTGTGTGTGTGTGTGTGTGTGTGTGTGTGTGTGTGTGTGTTGATTTGAATCCTTTTAAAAAGTTAAGTATCGAGTGCAAGTATCGAGTCATTACTGAGCTGTAGGGTGATATCACTGGTTTTGTTCATGTTATCCTCAAAACAACCTTGTGGGGTAGACTAGGTTGTATGACTGGCCTAAGGTCACCCAGCAACCTTCCATACCTGTTTGAGGGTTGGGAACCGAGATTCCTGGGTCCTAGTCAAGCACTCTAACCACTATACCCCTCTGCTTTGTGCACTATTTATGGTAAACTGCTTTCAGTCATTATTGAATGGAGCAGTGATTAGGGTAAAATGAAGATAGCAACCCGCAATAGTCTCAATGGAGTCCCACAAATCTGCTGGAGGCCTGTTGAGGTCTGTTGCCTGGGAATTGCAAATTGATGCATACCATACCCTTTCCCACCGAAAGATCTAAGTGGAATTGTGAATTCATCTGATGCCACTTTGTCCCCCTCCAACCATCCCCCACCCCAAACACCCAAGCCAGGCCCATGGGGCAGTGGCATCAAGCCACTGCTTCTCTGCCAGGCGCAGCACCAGCCCTCCCAAGCCCCCTCCAACCCTCCCCCTGCACCAAACACCAAGGGACTATTTTTTACAGCGGAAGCATGCTACTCCCTCTCTTTCTCTGAAGCACTACTGACCGCATTTAGATCAGTGGAAAAGGATATAGCTTTCTTAGATTGTTCAGCTCAGTATTGGTTTTTGTTCAGCATATTGCTAGAATTTGTCTTGAGGCAGCATATATCATAGTAGCTTTACATAAATATGAAGAAGATGATTATTATTTTGGATTTATACCCCACCTTTATGTCCTTTAAGGAGACTCAAGGTGGCTTACAAACTACCTTCTTCTCCCCACAGTTGACACCTTGTAAGGTAGGTGGGGCTGAGAGAATTCCGAAGAACTGTGACTAGCCCAAGGTCACCCAGCAGGAATGTAGGAGTGCAGAAACACATCTGGTTCACTAGATAAACCTCTGCCACAGGTGGAGGAGTGGGAAATCAAACCCGGTTCTCCAGATTAGAATCCACCTGCTCTTAACCGCTACCCCATGCTGGCTCCTTGTATGTATATCAACAAGCATGGTCTTATTAGGAAATGAAATATACTGACATTTGCTTCAGTAGACCAAAATGCCTCTACAAATTGGCTTCGGATCATGGGAATCTTCTCACCGTCTAGCTGAATCAGTGGAGTAAGGCTATTGACTCTGCTGATACAGCTATGATCTTCTGGAGATGAAATAATCCCTGAAGCAGTTCAGTCTCATTTCTATGCATTTTCTATTATGTGCTCGAAAGATGTGCATCATTTACTGCTTGACTTCTTTTGTGCTGTCCTTTCCTTTATACCTAATCGGGAGGGTTGAATGTGTCAGGTGAAGTCACAGCTCTCTTGATGTGCTATTTCATGGTTCCTGGTCAAAAGTATGCCTGACCCCCGCCCCCCCAAAGAGACAGAGAGAGAGCGATCAAAGCGGTAATTGCATTCCATGTATAAAAAAAGGACTGCTCTTCTTATGTGTATAGCATCGTCATTGAAAGCCTGACAGCTCTTTCCCTTGTAGCTATAGATTTCTGCTGGGTCAGCTGTTATATAGAAAACAATTTATTTGCTCACTAACATCCCTGTTGTTCTGCATTGGCATGCATGAAGTGCTTCTCCGAGGACGTTTAGAATTTATTTCTGTGCCTACAATTGAAGGCCTGGATTTCTTTTTGTTTCCATTTCAGTTATTTCTTTTCTTGACAAACTAGGCACAGGGCTGTTCACATTTTTATAATCTTTTGTTTTATAAACAAACAACAGCTAAAACTAAGGAGCTAAAAATCAAATCATGGTTGCTTTGTTGACGTCTGTTATCGGGAACACGTCAATGTTATAGCCTGTAGGCAAAATATTTCCATCTGGGAATGTCTCCACCCTCCTAGCCTGACGTATAGCCTGCTAAATTCATAACGTTTTTGTTCATACGGAAGAAGCAACTCTTGAAAAGTCCTTGAATTGCATTGTGCACCAGTGCTTCTCATGATCCTTTCAAATGCAGAATTCTTCGGAGCATTTGGGAACTCTTGCTATTGCCAGCCATTACATTTGTAGTCATTAGGAAGTAGGTTTATTGGCCTTTTGATGCATACCTTAGTCTTGCAAAATCGTTTCCCCGCAGAAAGGCTCCATGCCCCTGAGGTAAGTATCTGAAAGCAGGAAGGGGTTGCAGTCATTGACAGGAAGCGGTGTAGGCACAACTAAGTGTCAAGTTGAGAATCGGGGCGGGGGAGGGGGGTGTTCTGTATGGCACCAGTTAGAAACATTTAAAAAACTGTAAAAAATAATATTTTTTTTGCATGGTGAAAACAGGTTTTCAAAAATATTTAGTTTGGGCAAGAAGACTTTTAGGCAAGGGGTCCCAACCTTTTTGAGCCTGTGGACATGTTTGGAATTCAGACCCAGTGTGGCAGGGGCAGCCAAAATGGCTGCTGCAGGAGGCAGAGCCAGCCCCAAAGTGATTGCCACAGCTAAACTTCAGTAATACAATGCAGATCCGTGTGTTGCAGTGGTAGCTCCTGCTAAAGCTGTGTTTTAAACAATCTGCATGGACCATCAAATCTCCAATAGCCAGTCAGAAGTCTTACTGGGCAAAAGCTTTCCTTGGCCCTACCCAATTTTTAAGGAACACTTGGAAAAGGTGCTGGTGGACACACTTGGTTTTAGGAGTTGAGCTAGTCATTATGGCAGGGGTCCCCAACATGGTGCCCATGGGCATCATGTTTCTTGCCAACACCTTTTTGTGGTACCCACCAAATGTTTTTAGGAAGTGGGCGATTCCAGGTGGGACTTTTGCTCAGCAACGCTTTTGATTGGTCAGTGGAGATTTGATTGGCCATGCAGATTTTTTAAAACATTGCTTTCGTATCAGCTGCCATCACAGCGCAAGGATCTTCAGTGTGTGACTTGGAGGCCATCGGGGGCAACAGCTTTGTAACTGGTTCCACCTTCTGGAGTAGGCATTTTATGGCAGCCACTTTGCGGCTGCACCCCTCCATGCTGTGCCGGCAGATTTTTAAAAGCTTCTGAACCTTGCAGTATGCACTGGGAAGAAGTTGTTCTGGTTAGACCTGAACTGTGCTAGACTGAATGATTGCTTTGGTGTAACTAGAATTTGCTGGCTGGATGCTCAGAAAAACATCTGGTTCTAAAGCATTATCAGTGCTACCCACTGAATGTCAGAATTCCTAGCTCCCTGTCACTGAAACCCCTTTCCCTTTTCTGGGGAACAATAGTCAAAAGCAAAACAAACCACTCTGGGTAGAGTCTTGGAAAGGTCCCCTCTCTGCCTCCATAGGTCTCCATGGCCATCCTGTCTGGTCATCTTGTCGCAGGTTGGCATGTGCCCAACTCTGCAGTAGAGGTCAGTGCCATGGATCATGGCTCCCTCCCCCATTTTTGTCTAGACAGCTGTGGCCAGGCTGCGGAAATGCCAATGAACATGGATTGGGGGGCATATCCACACAAAGCCCTCCTTCCCTATGGTCGCCCTCACAGAGAGCCTATCCGAGAGAGGGAGAGTGTTGCTTTGGAGGGGGGAGGGGTCTTTGCTGCATCTTTTGGGAGCCACCACACATCTGCCCATCCAGAGGCGTAAGAGAGTGCCTGAGAGTGCTGGACGGCAAAAGGTGCTCAGTGCCAGATGTGGCACAGTGCAGCATTGCTTTTCCCATCCCTTTATTCTTAATACCTAAATACAATTGTTCTTTTTTTATTGGAGAAGAAGAAGATTCAGTGTGTACTGATATTTAATGGACTGACTTTAAACCATAAGTTCTGTGTGTGTGTGTGTGTGTGTGTGAGAGAGAGAGAGAGAGAGAGAGAGAGAGAGAGAAAGTGAGTGTGTGTGTGTGTGTGTGTGTGTGTGTGTGTGAGAGAGAGAGAGAGAGAGAGAGAGAGAGAGAGAGAGAGAGAGAGAGAGATATGAAGCCAGCATGGTGACTAAGACAGCCGGGTTGAAGATGGGAGTGTGCCTCAAAACTGAATCTAATTGTTTTCCTGTACTCCTCTGATAAACCGAAACTCTCAAACACACACTTTTACTGTTTGTGGTTTTAGAGAAAAACTACCGGTAATTAATTTTACTTTACAAAATTATATGTTCTGCCCCCAAAAGGACCACAAAGGCAGCTAAAAAATAAAGTATACATAATAAAATCATGCTAAAACCATCACCACCACCCCCGATAGGAATACATCATTAACACAACTGAAACCATGGCTAAAATAGAAAGGCATTACAAAATAACAAAACATTTTTAAAAATTAAAAGTGGACAAGAATGAAGGGTCACTGAGGGAATACCAAATGAAATAAAAATGTCTTAACATGTGTAGAGAAATGGCTCCTTCCCCCCCCCTTTTATTTTTCTTTCCTCCCCTCCCCCATCAGGTATCATAGATTTGGAGGACTTTAGAGATTCCAGATGAACCATCAGGAAATGTACCTAACCTAGGGGGAAAAGATTTCTTGACCCAGCCTGACCAGGTTAAAGGAGGGTGGGTTCTGGGATCTGATAAATTGCTGGGAGTGAAGGGGCGAGGTCTTTTCTCTTTCCTTCTGCTAGGGAGCAGACCTCTTGCCTGGGCTGTGAAAGCAGCAGCCATTTTTGGACCATGTGCCCAGACAGGTAATATGAACTATTTCAGAATTGCAACCTTCTAAGTTTTACATGCCTACCCTCTATTCAACAATTCCTAGCCAGGGTATGTTAAGAGATAGGGGCAGGGGATTTGAGTGTATATCGCCTTTGCTTTGGAAACCCTTGCTCAATCTGGTGCTGTGCTAAAATGTGCTGGTAATCGTTTTCTTTTTAATAAATACTTTTTAAACCTTAGATGTGGAGAATGGTTCTCTGTACCACGAATGGCCCACTGTCTTGATTGCGCTATCTAAACAGGAGAGGGAGGAAGGCTGAGCAGCTTTTCCTCCAGGACCTCTGGTCTGCCCTGTGGAACCCAGAGAGAGAGACACACAGGGAAACTGAGGCAGAGGCCTCACGGTTGGAAAGGAAGCTGGGGAATCCTGATCTTTCCCAACGGGCAGTTCTCAAATGATCAGATGGTGGCAGCGGTTTACCCAGAGAGAAAGCTAGCTCTCCCCAGGAAAAGTTGGCAACTCCTGGGACAGTGCAGAGAGCGGGACAGGGCCTGCCAGGCAAAGCAAGCCCGTTCCGCCACAGCATGTGTTAGGTCAGGGGACTGCAACCTGCGGCTCTCCAGATGTTCATGGACTACAATTCCCATCAGCCCCTGCCAGCACGTAGTCCATGAACATCTGGAGAGCTGTAGGTTGCACACCCCTGTGTTAGGTCCCGGACCTTAAGCCAATAAATAGATTCTGGAGATTCTTCAATCAGTAGCGTTTATTGAAAGGCAGCAAGTACCTAGCTTGAGAAAGCCAGTTCTGTTTGACCTGGCTTTCCTGGGCTCCTTCATCCTTGCCCAATTCCCCCCTACCTATTTTCCAGAAAAAGTGTGAAAGGTAGTTGATTGAGGCTGAGGCGATAGGAATAGGTGCAGCCACCTGCCTCGCCTCCCCCCTCAAGCCAACAGGCACATCCTGTCTTCCTGAGCGGAGAGGCTTCTCAGGGTCATTCTGCCTTGTTATCTACAATCGCCTAATTATCTACAATTGGTGTCAAAGCAATAAACATGTGAATGGAATGGAAAGGAAGGGAGAAAGTCTATTTGCATATCAATCAGAGCTTATATCAGACAGGTTACGTGAAAGTTGCAATTGGGTTACATAGACCAGGCTGTGCGCCTGACAACATGCTAGCCGAGGATGGCAACAGAAGGGGAAGAGGAAGCCCCCTGGGGGAAGACGTCCGGAGGTTTGGTGCCTTAATATGCATGAGCAAATTCTGTTGAATATTCAGAAATTAAAGAGCATCAGCTTGGGTTTTCCTAGTTTGTGCCAGTGTGGTATAGAATAGAATAGAATAGAATAGAATAGAATAGAATAGAATAGAATAGAATAGAATCTTTATTGGCCAAGTGTGATTGGACACACAAGGAATTTGTCTCCGGTGCATATGCTCTCAGTGTACATAAAAGAAAAATACATTTGTCAAGAATCATAGAGGTTAGTGTTGGGCTGGAATCTGGGAAACTCCCAAGTTTTCTT
The DNA here is from genome assembly GCF_021028975.2 of Sphaerodactylus townsendi. NCBI lineage: Eukaryota > Metazoa > Chordata > Lepidosauria > Squamata > Sphaerodactylidae > Sphaerodactylus > Sphaerodactylus townsendi. Next base: position 164,008,468 of record NC_059426.1, read on the forward strand.
CCCTTCTTTGTTATGCAGGTTTGCTGAGTGACCAGTCACACAGTATTCAGCCTAACCTATCTTACATGGTGATGGTTTCGAGGATTGCAGTGGCGGAAAAGAGACATATCTAAGCCACTTTAGGTTCCCGTTGGAGGGAAAAAGACAAGATGTAGATGAGACAAACAAACAGTTGAAACAATGTGAAAAACTTCCTGGCAGCAAGGGCTGTTCGGCAGTGGGATTCACTACCTCGAAGTGTGGTGGAGTCTCCCTCTTTGGAGATTTTTAAAGAGAGACTGGATGGCCATCTGTCAAGAATGCTTTATGTGTTCCTGCATTGCAGGGGGTTGGACTTGATGGCTCTTGGGATCTCTTCGAACTCTATGATTCTATGAATTAATTACTGTATATACTCGCGTATAAGTAGAGTTTTTCAGCCCCTTTTTTTGGCTGAAAAATGCCCCCCTCGACTTATACATGGGTCCCCCCCGCGGAGCCACAGCACTTACTAGCAAGTTGCTCCAGCATTGCCCTTTTAAGAAAACAATAGAGACAGGCTGCCCCGAGCGGCCGCTTCCCTAAAGCCAAGCCTTAGACTTAGAGCCTGCAAGAAAGAAAGCGTGAGTTAGTGGGGACGAGGCATTCTCTGCTTCGCTTTCTCCAGCTGCTTTCCCTCTCCCCAGACCCGTGCGTGCCCGCCTTGCCCCTCCTTAAAAAACCTCCCAAAGGCTTCTGGGACACTCCTTTCCTCCAGCAGTGGCTCCTTTGCCGGCTCAGCACCCTGCCTCCTGATGGACCTTTCCCACCCTTGACTTATACGCATCAATAAAATTTCCCAGTTTTTTGAGGTAAAATTGGGTGCCTCAACTTATATGCGGGTTGACTTATACTCGAGTATATACGGTAATGACTGTTGGTTTTCTGTTTTTTTCCCCTTCTCAGAATGTATGACAACATGTCCACAATGGTGTATCTAAAGGAAGAGAAGTTGGAGAAGCTGACCCAGGATGAAATTATTTCCAAAACTAAGCAAGTGATTCAGGGATTAGAAGCACTGAAGAATGAGCACAATTCCATCCTACAGAGTTTACTTGAGACACTCAAGTGTTTGAAGAAAGACGATGAGACCAATCTGGTGGAAGAAAAATCAAACATGATTCGCAAGTCTCTCGAGATGTTGGAACTTGGACTTAGCGAAGCACAGGTAAGAATAAAGAACAAAATAAACCTTATTTTCAATGTGGGTTATTAGTGTTACCTGCCAACGGTAGATTACAAAAATAATGTTTTGTTGTTGTAAACCAGAAAGCAGTTGATGATAAATTGCAAATACCGAAGAAACAGAATAATACCTTCCCTGCTACATTGTAGGTAATGATGGCCTTGTCAAATCACTTAAACGCAGTGGAGTCAGAGAAGCAGAAATTACGTGCCCAGGTTCGCAGGCTATGCCAGGAAAATCAGTGGCTGAGGGATGAGCTGGCCAATACTCAACAGAAACTGCAGAAGAGTGAACAGTCTGTGGCTCAGCTGGAGGAGGAAAAGAAGCACTTAGAATTCATGAACCAGTTAAAGAAATACGACGATGATATTTCCCCTTCAGTAAGTAGCTGTATATTAAAGTCTGTTCCTTCCAATCTCCTCTTGCTCTGCTAAAGAAGTTGCCATTTTTATGCTTGCGGCGTAACATTTCATCAATAGCAAAGACGAACAGGAGTCTTCGTGGCGCCGTTGAAGGCTTATTTGTGGCACAAACTTTTGTGGACTGTAGCCCAGTTCATCAGAGGCATAATCAATTGGCTTAGCCTTATATAATGCATTTTTACCACTTTCCAGCTCCAGCAAGATTGTGAAATCCAGGAAGTGTGGTAATATTTATATGAACCCCAGATGCAGTGGTGGGATCCAAAAAATTTAATAACAGGCTCTGATGGTGGTGGGATTCAAACGGTGGCACCGCCGCACACTCACCTCCAGTCCCTATTGGGCAGGGAGGTTGCTTTAGTAACCCCTTCTCGGCACTCAGAAAAAATTAGTAACCACTTCTAGAGAAGTGGTGAGAACTGGTTGGATCCCACCTCTGCCCAGATGTATTCTGGATAAGCATTGTGACCACAGTAGTATCTGAGTGACTGGAAACTACTGGTTCTGCTAAGTTGATTTTCACCTTCAGTGGATTAGAAATTCTTGGCACCACGAGACTCCTAACCTGGCAGCTACTTTGGAAGTTCTGTCCATAGATAGATTGTGTGGTTATTTATTATGAAGGGGTAGCCCTATTCGTCTGTTGCAGCACATATATGAGTTTTCTGACTAGCAATTTTTTATTCCAGTGTAGATTTTCATGGTGGCTAACTTCCGATTCACTGTACTGGATCCTCATAGGTAGATTAGACAAGAGGGGAAAAATAAACAGTAGGTCAAGGGATTGTATACGAAAGTACAGCATGGAGTGTGAACATTTAACATTGCTGTGGTGAGTTTTCCGGGCTGTGTGGCCGTGGTCTGGTGGATCTTGTTCCTAACGTTTCGCCTGCATCTGTGGCTGGCATCTTCAGAGGTGTATCACAGAGGGAAGTCTGATACACCTCTGAAGATGCCAGCCACAGATGCAGGTGAAATGTTGGGAGCAAGATCCACCAAACCACAGCCACACAGCCCGAAAAACCCACCAGAACCAGTTGAATCTGGCCGGGAAAGCCTTCAACAATACACTTAATGTTGTATTTTAACCAAGAAAATTGCAGAGACTATTCACCTAGTTTTGGTAAGCTCGTTGACACTTGTAATGGGAGGGAGAATCCTGGTTTTTGCCACGATGGTTAACACCTGTAACAAGAAAGAAATCCCAGGTTCTTGTCCAGAGGTAAAACCTCTTGATGAACTCCAGTCCAGCAGTTTCACACCAGAATCTTCTTTTGAAGTTCTTTCATTGAAGAACGGTGACATTCAGGTCATCCGCATAGTGCTTGTGAGTTTCCGTTACACAAATTTAGTGTTGCTTTGAAATAACTTGAAATTGACCTTCCACGCTGCACATAAATTCCCAGGAGAGTCAACAGAGGTACTGAAGTCTGTTGCCAGAATGGAAAAGTAGCTTGTCCCAAATGTAAGCCTGGAGCAAGAATGAAGCGGGTCCCCGATAACCTCTTCGTTCAAGACAGTGTGCAGCTGACTTGTCCTGTCACTGTTGCTCACGAATGAAATATCCCAGATTAACCTGCAGCATTCCAATCGGAAGCACCTGAAGAAGGCTCTTCAAAATAAGTGTTGCTTCTTTGAGAGGTCCCAAGGCCGCTCGGTCTTTCTTGACTGTAGCCAGTCTGGAATCCGATGCGTTCTCAGCACATAAGCCTGTCAGGGGATGATGGGAACTGTAGTCCATAACATCTGGAGGACCGCGAGTTTGACACCTGTGCAATACACAGTCCTGTGAGATGGACAGCAGCAAGAAGTTTGTGTTACGTAGTCAGGCTAGAACGATTGAAAACCATCCACCCAATTGTGGCAAGTTAAGGGAGCTTGTATATTTTATGTGTTACGTTTGTGAATACGTAACACTAATAATAGATACAAGGGATTTTATCTTTTCATCTGTGTCACAGCAGTCCATCACAGGAGCATATTGCCCCAACGCCCAGGTATCATAAATGTTTGGATCACTTTAAAATAATCTGTTGGATGAAGCTACCCTGTTTCCCCGAATATAAGACATCCCCTAAAAATAAGACGTAGCAGAGGTTTTGCTGAAGTGTGAAATATAAGGCATCCCCCGAAAGTAAGACATAGCAAAGTTTTTGTTTGGAAGCATGCCCGACGAACAGAACACAGAAAAATAAGACATCCCCTGAAAATAAGACATAGCGCATCTTTGGGAGCAAAAATTAATATAAGACACTGTCTTATATTCGGGGAAACACGATATGCAGATGCATTGGTGGCAAGGGAATAAATATCTCATTGCTATGGGATTCCTGAATATTGAGGGTTATTCCTCACAATTTTCTGCTGCAGAAAGTACTACTACCAGCAGAAAACTGGGTGTGTGTGTGTGTGTGTGTGTGTGTTTTAACCCAGCACCCCACCCCATGGTACTGCAGGTCAACAATTTACCCTGCCTTCCATATTGTTCCTGGGATTCTGTTGTTTTGAGCAATGCAGCAGAAGGAAGGAAAGTTGCCTTCTCCAGTAGACGTAGGAAGTCTGTGATGGGTTCTCCTGTTGTCTGCTACCAGGAGGCAGGACCTTCTTAAAAGAATTGCTTCCCGTTGACCCTTCGTCCGGGTTAAGATCCCCAGTTGACTTCCTGCCTCTACAGGAGTGCAAGGCTTTTATTAGAGCTCCTCAGGTTTTTTCAAGGACTCTAGGTTTTCTGCTTCCCTTATCTTTATTTCCTATTGTACTCAAGCCTCCCAGCCGAGCAATTGTTTACAGGGGACTTCGACGCAGGCTATCGGAGCGCTAACGCTCCCCTTCCGTCGAGGGCGAAACGAAGCCACTAAGCGCTCGCGATTTTCTGGCTGCGAAACAAGCGCCATCATCCAGTTTTGGCGCTGACGCTGACGGGCGCCATTTTGAAGCCGCTGCTGCCGCAGAAAACCGCTTCCCAGAGCTCCAAGGTTGTTTTTAGCCCAGCGATCTATTAATGGCGACGCTGTTCTCCCCTGAAAGGGAGACTCTTTGCCCCTCAACAGCGCGAAGCCACTGTCGCGCCAGAGTTTCCACTCTGTCAGAGACAGGCAGGAATGTTCTTCCAAAGACGCCGCAGCTTAAGTCCAGCCGCTTCAGTTCAAATCCGGCGCTTCTAAACGGCGACTAACATCCCCAAACGCATGAGGGCACAGTCCTTAACGCTGGGGCTCCCCCCTGACACTTCCCAGCCGGGCGAATACCAAGAAGCGCAAGCACATCGGTGACTGAAGCATAACCAACTTCTGAACCACGGCAAGTAACAGTCTCCCAGGGAATGTTGATGCTGGGCAACCAAACTCCGGGTTCCCTTCAGGAGGGAGGCCAGGTCACTTTCAGATAACCCAAATGCCTGGAACTCTATCTCTCCCCTGCAGTTTGCTAACTTACTTATCCAACAACTTCAACATCAGGGCACGCCAATACATGCACCACACTGCCCGGCTGGGTCAGTTCAGCCCACTATAACACATGAATCAGAGAGCGAAGCAGGCATCAGCGAGGGGGAGTGTATAGAAGAGGAGGAAAAGTTTTCTGACACAGAAGACGGTCAGATCGAACCCAGTGAGCAAACCCCCAGGTTTTTCAAATTAGAAGACCTGCCATTCCTGATCTCTAGAACCATCTCTGCCCTGGACCTCCACGATTCTGCAGAGGCAGAGGAGGTTCCCAATCCTCAACAACTCAAACTTATCAAGGGCAGACCCAAGGGAAATCAGGATTACTTCCATCAGGATGGAACAGACAAATCATGCTTCCCCATCCCAGAAGCTTTTGAAAAGAGAATTAGGAAAGAGTGGCAGAATCCCACATCTAGCAAAAACCCTCCTCCATTAGCTAAGAAGCTTTACGCTCTCCCTACTTACGTTCACCAATCCCTGCAGGTCCCCCTGGTAGATGCACCCGTCGCATCCATCCAATCAGGTAGCCTAGTCTCCAGGGATGGAGACGGCTCTATCAAAGATCCTCAAGATAGGAAGGCAGAAGTGCACCTCAAAAGGGCACACGAGTGCTTAGCTATTTCCATGAAGGCACTTCTCCCATCCGCCACCGTGGCCAGAGCACTCCTGGCTTGGCTCAAAAGAATCTCAGAACTTCTTCCACCCGAGCACAGAGCCATCAAAGAAGGGATCGACAGGGTGAGAATAGGGGCCTCCTTCCTAGCGGACTCCACCCTGGATGCCCTGGCCATGGCGGCCAGATCAATGGCCCATTCAGTCGCAACCAGACGCACCATTTGGCTGCGCTCCTGGAAAGCAGATGCCCTCTCTAAGGCAGCCGTCACAGGCTACCACTTCCAGGGAGAGAAACTTTTTGGCCAAGAACTTGACCAAATCCTAGTGAAAGATAAAGATGACAGGAAACTACTTCCACGCTTCGTCAGACAGGACAACTCTTCCAACAGGGGCTCCTCCAGTTCTTTTAGATCCCGGCTCCTTTCGCCTCGAACGGAAGAGCTGTGGTCCAACTGGCAACAGCAATATCACTCAAGGTTCTTCCAAGGGATCCTTTCGGCCCTTTAAGAGAGGAGACCGGTTCACCAAATCTGATAAGTTCAACAGACAATGACTGCTCTCACATCCCAGTGGGGGGGAGGCTGTCCCACTTCAGCCAACAATGGGACCAGTCACCTGCAGATGCTTGGGCCAGAGAAGTAATTCATTTAGGCTACACAATAGAATTCTTACACTTTCCAAAACACAGATTTTTCCCGTCTCCACTGAGCCCCATTCCAGAAAAGAGTCACAGAACCTTGGATGCAGTACACCATCTACTCTCCATACAAGCCATCGAACATGTTCCTGCACAACACAAACACACGGGAGTGTATTCCCACTTTTTCACCGTCCCGAAAAAATCAGGGGACTGGAGGGCGATCCTCAACTTACAATACGTAAACCGACACATAAGGATCGCAGTAATTCAAGATGGAACGCCATGCAACATCACGCATCCATCAGGAAGGAGAGTTCCTAACCTCACCTCACCACACAGAGGCATAAATTTCCATGTCCCCATTCACCCAAGACACAGAAATTCCTCCGCCATGTGGAGTTAGGAACACTTCCAATTGTTTTGGCTCGGCTTGCATCTGCACCCCGAGTTTTCTCAAAAATCCTGTTGCCTCCCATAATTCAGTTAAGGCAACAGGGAATCCACGTCCATCCTTACTTGGACGACATTTTAATTCGGTCCAAAACCAAAATCACTGCACTAGCAGACGTCAAGTTAAAGCAATCCAAACCAGCCCAACAATTCGGGTTTTCTAATCAAACAAGTCCAAAGTTCATCTCCAGACCCACATGCAGAATGAAACACCTAGGTGTAATTGTGGACACAAGGTTAAATTCCCTTTTCCTTCCCAAAACCAAGGCTCTGAAAATCCAGAAGGAAGTTTCTCGACTCATCTCATGCAAACAAATGTCTCTAATGCACCTATCGAGCATCCTAGGTCAGATGATAGCAGCCATCGATGCGGTCCAATGGGCAAGAATGCATGCGAGACCACTGCAAGAACTTTTCTACGCCAGTATCAATGGGACATCTCCCACAAAGGGATCTACTACAAATAACCATCCCACTCTCATTTGAAAACCAATCTCCAGATGGTGGATGACCAAATCTCACAACCTTCTTCCCCTTGGAGGGAAGGTCTACCTGATCCGGGAGCGATCCAGATTTTAATGACGCCTTCCAGCCTAACCGCTGGGGGCCACCTCCTAGGGTCCCAGACGGTCCAAGGACACTGGTTTATTCTCAGAAAGCTCTTTTCACATCAACCTGCTAGAGACACGCATCTATCTCTTCTTTAGCCCTCACCCATTTTCAAGGACCAGATGAGTACACAAACACGCATTTCTAATCCAAAGGCAGAACAATATAGCCGCCGTGAGGGCATACATAAATCACCAGGGAGGGTCCAGATCGCGACTCCTACAGAAGGAGGCCGACAAGATTATGAACTGGGCCGAGTCCAACCTCGCATCCATACAAGCAGAGCACATCAAGGGTCAGTTGAACATCACGGCCGACTGGCTCAGCCGGCAGACCCTGGACAATGCAGAGTGGACTCTTCTCCCGGAGATCTTCCAGCAAATAATGAGCTTCTTTCCCAGCCCAAAGATAGACCTCTTTGCATCTCAGAACAACGCTCAACTGCCCCACTTCATGACTCGCTTCTTCTGCAAGACAGCTGTAGCAACCAATGCACTTCTCACGTCTTCTGGCCCCCCCAGAGACACTCTGTGCATTCCCACCCATTTCCCCTCATCCCAAAACTTTGGAGAGGGCGCCTGTTCCAGGAACAGACTACCGTTAATCCATTCTAGCCCATACAGCCACGAGGCCCTGGTTCTCTACCATTCTGGAGCAGGTGGGGGAACCAACTCCTTACCGTCTGTGCCAGATTCTCCTCAGTCAGGGACCGTATGGCACCCGGACCCAGACCGACTACATCTAACCGCTTGGAAATAGAGAGGGCAGGGTTAGAGGAAAAAGGCAACTCGCCTTAGGTCATACAAACCATACTAAATTCCAGGCGTAGATCCACTACTAGAATTTAAGATTACACATGGAAAGTATGAGTTCGCAAGTGAGCGGGCCTCCAATGTAGACAATTGAACCCCAAAACCGGGATTGGCACACATCCTAGAATTCCTTCAGAGGTAAGTGACAGAGGGGCCTCAAGAGCATCAACCGCTTCGTGAACCAATTGGCAGCCCTCCTCAACGGGTTCTGGCCCAAAATGCAAATACAGTCACCGCTGCCTCAGTGCATCCAGACATCCTAAGATTCATGAAAGGGGTTTCCCAAACACAATCCCCCAAAATTCATAGGTTTCCCTCCTGGAACCTACACACAGTATTATTGGCTCTCACTAGAGGCAGCTTTGAACCAATCCAGGTCAATTCACCTCCTGCTGGTTGAGAATGAAACTCTTATTCCTTGTGGCATTAACATCAGCCAGAAGAGTCTCAGAACTCAGATCGCTTAACATCTCCCCAGAATGCTGCACAATTTATCCGGACAGGGTCACCCTAAGATCAGATCCTTCCTTCCGACCCAAAGCCGCATCCAACTTTCATTTGAAACAAGAAATAAGTACTCCGGTATTCTACCCCAAGCCTTCCAGCGACAGGGAGAAATTGTGGCACAAATTAGACGTGCGCAGGTCACTTAAAATGTTCCTGACCCGCACAGAGGACATCAGAAAGTCTAACAGTCTATTTATCAATGTTGCCCACCCTAGACTGGGCGAACAGATGTCGGGTGCCGCTATAAGCAACGCCATTCGCACCTGCATCTCCGAAGCTTATGCTTCCACCAAACTGTCAGTACCAACTGGAATTACTGTCTATTCTGTCCGCTGGCGCCAAGCTACTAACGCAGTTGTTAGACAACAAATCCCGTTGAGGGACATTTGTGAGCCGACTATATGGTCATCCTCGCCCACATTAGTTAAACATTATAGGTTGGATTCTTGAACCGCGAAGTTCAGACTGCTTCGGCACCAAGATTCTGGATTCTGGTTAATGAAAACTGAACTTCCCACCCAGGGAGCAGGGACACGCAGTTGTAGGTCTCTTATCACAGGATTTCCTACGTCTACCTACTGGAGAATCGGCAATTGGTCTACTTTACCGCGTGAATAGCCTTTCGCAGATGAAGACGTAGGGAAGTCTAACGCCTCAACACTTTTGAACAGTTTTCCATCCAAATTCTGAATCATCCGTCCAGTTATCCCTCATGTTAGTGGGTTAGTTCAAGATTGTTAAGATTGTTAAGATTGTTTTTTCTTGAGTGTTGTTTGTTTAAGACTACGTGGTCAGTTCGCAACTGGGGATCTTAACCCGGACGAAGGGTCAACGGGAAGCAATTCTTTTAAGAAGGTCCTGCCTCCTGGTAGCAGACAACAGGAGAACCCATCACAGACTTCCTACGTCTATCTGGAGAAAGGCTATTCACGGTAAGTGAACCAATTGCCGATTCTGCAAACACCATTTGTCCACACTAGAAAGCTCCTCCCACCCCACAATGAACTTATGCTGAGTTGGACTCTTCCTGAAGGTTCTTCCATTCTTGTTCTTGTTCTGTTGGTCTTCCATTCTTCATCTCAGCTACTTCATTTGCTTGCAGTCTTTTGTTTACACTGTGGAGCAACATGAGCTCTAGTGAACGTAACAGAACTTTTTGGAGCTATTGGCCACTTGGATTGGTCATCTTTTTATTTTAGAGGCTGACTTGGGCATTGTCACTGCAATCTGGAGTAGCAACTGTTAAATCTCCAGGGATAGGTCGAACACAAATTGGATCCATCTGCTGCCAGAAATGGACCTTCTGAAGGCCTCACCAGTCATGCAAGCTGCAGGCTGCTCGTCCTCTGAAATTCACCACGTAATGATCTAATCTTATCCCAATATAAACTACTACATTGAGAGCGTGGCCCTGGCAGCACGTGTGTCCGCTCCAGTGCTTTCAGGGTAGCCATCAGGTCTTCAGCTGTACCAGCACAAATGATCTTAGCAGAGATATTGAACTCACTCAGGACTGATAACTTGGACCAGATTTGTGAAACCCCAGATTCTGAGACCACCCATAGTAGTTCAGTCAGGGATCTGCTCGGTATTGAAAAGCAGTACCAAATCGGTATTCTCAATTGGTTTTTAAAATCCAGCATCAGGTATGAACACTCCACAGGTATGTTCTGAGAAGGTAAGAGCCTAGAAAACGAAATAGCATCCTTGTACTTTCAAGTTGCTTCTTTCCTTACCCCACCTGTCAGTTTTCCCTGGATAGAACCCATGCCTAAGCCAGACCAGCTCTCAATGATATGTCAGGTTTGTTTTTCCAAGAATAAATACTAGATAAGGCTAACTTTTTTGTGATCAGTTCCTTCCTAAACATAAATTATGGACAGTTGATGCCGTTATCAGGAAAGACGCCTCCTTACTAAAGATTAAGGGGAAGGTACACCCACAATAATGATAAGAGAAAATTTGTACCCACCAGGCTGAAGACTAAAAAATCACAAGGTATTTTATAACATCATAGCAATGTTGAAGAATTATTTCAAAGCAATTTTGTACAAACAGGTACATAGGAACACAGTAAATATTTTTTTCTTTTTTAACACAATAACAGCAACAGCTAGCCAGAATCTAGATAATTACTGGCCTCGTGAAACCTTCAAGGCTGTTCTGTAAAACAAAATAAAAAACATGTTACACAAAACATCACCATATACAGGGAGAAAAAAATCCCTGTTCTTTGCTTGTAAGTATTTTCATGTTTTGGAATTGGTGTTCCCAGTATATGGTGATGTTTTGTGTAACATGTTTTTTATTTTGTTTTACAGAACAGCCTTGAAGGTTTCATGATGCCAGTAATTACTTGGATCTTAGATCCTTCATGATTACATTCCAGGAAATAATGTGTGAAATTCTCCCTTAATAAGGGTCTGGGTTTCACAGGTGAAAGGGAAAATAGAGAGGCAAAAATATATATGCGCACACGGGCATCTTTTGACTTGACACAGAACAGATGTTGCCTTCTGAAATCCACACATGCTTAATCTGCTGTGGTTTGATCATTGTAACACTCTGTGATTTCTGGGGTGATGTTTAGGAGGATAAAGACTCCGACTCAACCAAAGAACCACTGGATGATTTGTTCCCCAATGACGAAGATGACCAAGGGCAAGGAAGTAAGTGGATTTGAAATGAATTAATGTTAAATATGTTGAAGATACTACTTGATCTTTAATTCCTAGCTTGCTGTAAGACATTGTTCATTGTACCCTAGCATAAAAAGATAGGTGCATCGTCCAGGCATGATAATAGACTCACCTCAAAGAATAGAATAAATTATGGCCAGGAGTTTGACGAGCAAAACAGTTCTAGCGAGCATATAAAACAGTGGTGGCAAACCCATGGCACGGGTGCCAGAGGTGGCACTTAGAGCCCTCTCTGTGGGCACACGCAAACAGAGTGCCCCCCCACACATCTAGGCTGGCCTGGGCTGTTGGGCTCGATTATTAGCATTAAACCAAAGACCTAGTTTTGGGGAAGCAGTGTAGGTCATCCTTTTAAGCGCTGTTAAACCCCATTGATTTTCATGCAAAAAACTAAAGCGTGATCCTTTCCCTGGGAGTAAGTTCGGTTTCTGGCAATAGGGCTTGCTTCTGAGTAGGGTCATAATTCACCCATTGGAAGAGTTGCACGGTTGCTTCAAAGCAAGGCCACTGACGACCACCAAGCTTACTCCTGAGTAATGCACGCCTCAGAGCCAACCGTTTTTTCTAAACTAAAACCTCAGTATTCAGGTTAAATTGCTGTTTTGGCGCTTTGTGATAAATAAGTGGGTTCTGGATTGCAGTTTGGGCACTCGGTCTTGAAAAGGTTCGCCATCACTGATATAAAAACTACTTCCTTGTGAAATTTTTGAAGATAATGTGAATGGGTGACCCCATGTGGCCATAGTTTGACAGTGCACTCCACTGGCTTCACTTGTCTCCACCCAGCCCTCCCCCAATGTCTTCCATTTTTCTGACTATTGGTAGCTTCAAGTGTATTGTGGTGTTTCATTGGGTGGGAGCATGGTTTCCACTAACCATAATTCTGTCTCATGAAAGATCTTCAAGCTGCCATTTGTCCGAAAATCTGGTTGCGGCAGGGTGAGTTCCTGCAGTCTCATCGCTGGGGTAAAAAGAAAGGAGACTTGTTCTTGGTGCCATGTTATCTTGGGCGAGGTAGTATAGATACCTGCCATGGCAATTAATTTGTCAATCTTTGCTTTTCCATGAACTGGAAGAGATTTTGTGTTTTTCTCATAGGATTGTTGTTTTGTGGTCAACAATAACTGTGAGGAGGGGGAGGGAATCAAATGTTGCCTACAAAACATGAGCCAGAATCACAAGTAGATATGTTCTCAAATAGGAATAGAATCGTTGACTTTAATGGGCTTACGGAATTCAACCACATCTTTGATCTAAAACCTTTGAAGTATGCTTTTTAATGAGGTCTTTGGTGTTAACACCCCTTGAACATGTGCATATTTCTTAGTAACGTCGATTTTAATCATGTTTTTGTGATTATTTTTCACCCCCAGTGCAACAGCCACATAGCAGTGCGGCAGCTGCTGCCCAACAGGGTGGCTATGAGATCCCCGCAAGATTAAGGACCCTTCATAATCTTGTCATTCAGTATGCATCCCAGGGCAGGTACGAGGTTGCCGTACCCCTCTGTAAGCAAGCACTTGAAGACCTGGAGAAAACCTCGGGCCACGATCACCCTGATGTTGCCACTATGTTGAACATACTTGCGTTGGTGTACAGGTTGGTACTCTGATATACTTCGTAAGAGAGAGTTATGTTTATCAATTAGCCGCTGATGGGACTTTCAGGATGTATTTTTGTCCTTCTTTCAAACTACTTCCATCTCCTTGGGCGGGAGTCAGTTCCACAGTCATCCCTTGAATCACATTTATGGGCATTTTGAGGTGAGCGGCAGGCAGTTATCTCCGGAACTGTGGTCGGCAGCCAGGGTCCCACGAACTGAATCCAGGCTGCTCTTGCTTGTTCTGTGGCTTGGCTCAGCCTGATGCTTACAGTGACCCTTGACGAAGTGGGCAGCATATTTACAGTACCTCATAGTAGCCTGTAGTTCATGTTCTGTAGAGATGTGATTGTCAACCTCGGCTTGTCATCTTAATCTGGGTTCTAGCTTTGTACCATTCACTGTAGCTGCCTGGCACTGTTCTGTAGGTCTGTTGAATAAGGCAGCTTCTTGGATAGAGATTTGTAAAGAGCAGATTTTGTACCAAGTCCCGAGCAGTGTCTTTGGTATGCTGAAGTTGGTTCTGACTGTTAGTGACTATTGTAAAGTTTCAAGACTGCATCTCCCCATACTGCCCTCAAAGGCCCCTCCATTTGTCGGAGGGGAACCTTTTGATGATCCCTGGCCTGAGAGACATCCAGCTGGCTTCCACAAGAGTCAGGGCTTTTACAGCCCTGGCTCCAGCCTGTTGGGACAGGCTGCCAGGTGAAATCAGGGCCCTGCATGAGCTATCACAATTCTGCAGGGCCTGCCAGACTTGGCTGTTCCACCAGGCCTTTTCTATCTAGCCAGCCAGATTGAATGATGTAAGGCCATCTCCTTTCGGCCTCCGGGGGATAGGAGTGGGAAATGTGGTGACGGGGATTTATATTATCTGTAGCCATCTGTTATTTATTAGGCGTTGGAATTTTACTGTTTTAATATTTGTATTGCTGTTTTAATGGTTTATTTATTGTATACTTTTAAGCTGTGACCCGCCCTGAGCCCTGCAGGGATAGGGTGGGAGATACATTTGATATAAATAAATAAGGAAATAAAAAAGTAAATAAATAAATAAATAAATAAATAAATGATGAGCAGCAGTTTTATAAAATATCTTACTCATAACACTTTATTTTTTCTAATGTAGGGACCAGAATAAATACAAAGATGCTGCAAACCTGTTGAACGATGCCTTGGCTATTCGCGAGAAGACCTTGGGCAAAGATCATCCAGCGGTTTGTATATCTGTTCCTTTTTGTTTTTGTCCTACCCCTTTCCCCCTCTAGTAATGATTCTTTTTCCCTCCTCTTTGAAACTCCCTTTAATATTAAAGTAACAGGAGGTTTGTTAAAAGTCCTGGCTTATCATTTCACGTTGTTCACGAAGGGGACTGCAATAGAACGTTTTGCATTTTTAATAATAAAAAAAATTATGCTCAGAAATTATGTAACACTTGTCTGGTTCTGAGTCAGTTTTCATCATTTGAGCTTGCTCCAGATTTCCAAGGAACAGAAGTGCTGCTGATCTCCTGTTGGAGATGCTCATTTATAAATTATGGCGAAACGTTTATTCAGCTTAAGTGGCTCGCTCTCCAGTTGCCTCTCATCCAGTGATTAGATACTGCAGAAGGAGATTTAGAAATTGCCTCAGTCAGTTTTCTGCTGTCGATACTTCCGCAAATAGCATTTTGCTGCCCATTCAGCTATCTTGTGCGTTTAATGTTTTAAGGAACTAGCCCAGTGCTCCCCATCCTGTGACTGACAGCTGGTGTGTTGACAAGTTTCTTAGTCTCTGGGATAGCCGTTTCAAGATCTTAGCTCATGTCCTCTAGAAAGTCTTACTCCTTGCGTGCTGCAATATGAAAGATACGCAGGAGGTGTCAGGTCAAATTTAATATTCTGAGCCTTTGTTGTCTGCCAGCTTCTATTTTTTAGGATGAAAAATAGAACATAACATTGTCTTCACTTCTGATATATACAGGTGTCTGAGATTGAGCATCATTGTGCTAGTTCAGAGGTCTGCAACCTGCGGCTCTCCAGATGTGCATGGACTACAAATCCCATCAGCCAATTGGCCATGCTGCCAGGGGCTGATGGGATTTGTAGTCCATGCACATCTGGAGAGCCGCAGGTTGCAGACCCCTGTGCTAGTTAGACACATTTTATGCCTGTCACTTGCTATTTTTTCTTAAGTAAACTGTTCAAGAGTACTGTGGATTGAGTCGTTTGTGGCACCCGGGGAAGGCACTGAAAGAGCCAGATTTTCCCTCCCTTCCCCAATCGCCACCTATGAATTACCCAATAGGTGATGCTGGCATGGGGGTGGGGAGGTTCGTGGGTTAAAAGCCATGCACTGTGGCTGGCTGCAGCAAGAAGAAAATGGGTGAAATTAACCCTCCTGACTCTTGCACCTGAGAAAGGGTCTTAGTATGGGAAGAAACGATTCATAAGTTCCAGTCCCATATATATGAACTATAAACAAACGATTAAACTAAATGAGAAACCAACGCCTATCTTTATCCCTTCGGCAGCAAATGTTTTAGCCTTCTATTTTTGCAGGTTGCAGCAACTTTAAACAACCTTGCAGTGCTTTATGGGAAAAGAGGAAAATATAAGGAAGCGGAGCCTTTATGCAAGAGGGCTTTGGAGATCAGAGAGAAGGTAACAGTATGGTTGCATTATTTTTTTTCCTTCTGATTGCACTCCCATGGCTCACTGTTTTGTACCAGCTGTGTGTGTGTGTGTGTGTGTGTGTACTGGTTATTTCTTTATTTCAATTGATCAAGGAAGAGGTTAAGGAGGAAGGTTCCCCAAAGTTTTCTGAGGTTAAGGCAGCCAGAAAACTCAAAGGAGTAAGAACTGGGTGATGTCCCCCTTCGCTGCGACTCTTGCCAAAGAAGCTTGCAGCTCACCCTGTTCCCTTTCCTCACAGAAATATCTACATTGAGCACTTCTGGTGGAACAGAGTCAATAGCCTAGTTTAAAACAGGGAATGCCCAATCTGCTGTGGAGATAACTTGATCTGAATGCACTGTGTCAGAACTGCTGCAGCTTTGAGTTTTCCAGATGTGCTGGTTTAGAGGCTGCTAGTCTCAGGTGTTGGCTCGTCACAGTTGTGTGGTTGGGCCTGCCCCTGGGGACTTCACTATTCAGGAATGTTATCGTGACCATATAAGTGCATAATTTTGCTGTAAAAATGCTAAGCTGCCTTGTTAATTATTATTTATTTATATGATTTATGATTTATAGGCCCTTCCCCATTAACGGGCTCAGGGCAGTTCACATCATATAACATATAAAAATGTGATCAACCATCCCATCCCAGACACAGTACCGGTGTACATATGTTAGGCAGGTGCTAAGCAACTCTGCCTTTTCTTTCTAGGTATTGGGAAAAGATCATCCAGATGTTGCCAAACAGCTAAATAATCTGGCCTTGCTGTGTCAGAACCAGGGTAAATACGAAGAAGTGGAATACTATTACCAGCGAGCACTTGAGATCTACCAAACAAAACTGGGACCAGATGATCCAAATGTAGCAAAGACAAAGAACAATTTGGTATGTATTGTCAAAGGCTTTCACAGCCGGAATCACTAGGGTGTTGTGGGTTTTCCACGGTGTATGGCCGTGTTCCAGTAGCATTTTCTCCTGACGTTTTGCCTGCATCTGTGGCTGGCATCTTCTTGAAATGTCAGGAGAAAATGCTACTGGAACATAGCCATACAACCTGGAAAACCCACAACCCTAACAATTTGGTATGTTTGCTCAGTATAGTTAGAGAATATGAGAAAGGAGCTGCTGCAGATAGTTCTCATTTCCTGCAAATATGGGTGCTACAGCCAAAGATTAGGCAGCCTCTGCTCATGTTACTGAATAAAAATGTGTGCAAGCGCTAGAAGAGCTGTCTGCAGTGCTAGTCAAGCAAGCAAACCACAAGGAAAAAGATATACGAGATGACTGAGGACAGCTTTATTGTCAGTCAGTACAGCCCCCGCATGTTTCGAGATAATGTTATCTCGAAACATTATCTCGGGACTACAATAAAATACCGTTGCTATTGCTGTTTTAATGGTTTTAGTTATTTACCTATATTAATATTGTATTTATACTGTACACCGCCCAGAGCCCTTCGGGGATGGGGCGGTATAAAAGTCCAAACAATAAATAAATAAATAAATAAATAAAATAAAGCTTCATCAAGGGAATCAATGTTCTTTTTGCTGAACCTTTCCACATCAGTCTAGTTCTAGTTGCTTTGCTGATAACGTCACTTGGTGTAACCCTGTTTTTCCTTCTCCTTTTGGTGTTCTGCTTGAGCAAGAAAGATAGTACGTTGCCAGTTGTAGTTTCTTTTTCCTCGCACTGTTGCAGATGTCCCTAACCTCTTTGGGCCTGTGGGCACCTTGGAATTCCGACATATGGTAGTGGGTAAACTACCAAATGGCTGCTGCAGGAAGCAGAGATGCCCATACAGAGGCGGCCCAGTGCAGCTAAAAAGAGGGACAGTTTAAAAATGCCCCGGGAAAGAGGATGAGAAAATAAAACGAACGCTGTGGTAGAAGCTGCCACTGAAACAATGTTATTTTAATCTACCTAGCCAATCGGATCTTCAGTGGAAGATCTGATTGGCCGGGCAAGAGTCCCACCCACTTTCTAAAACACTTGATGAGCATCAAAGTGTTGACCAGTGCCACGGTTCCCATCAGCACCATGTTGGGGACCCCTCCTCTAGTGCGCAATTGCAAAATAGCCCTTCTGTGGGATGAAAGGCACCACTGGATCAAATCCATTTTTTTACTTGCTCAGTATAACCTGTAGATCTTTCCTATATCTGAACCCTGAGGGGGAAAAAATCTAAAACTTACTAGGTTCATGTTGTGTTTTTCAGGCATCCTGCTACCTGAAACAAGGCAAATTCAAACAAGCAGAAACTTTATACAAAGAGATCCTCACTCGTGCCCACGAAAGGGAATTTGGCTCTGTGGATGGTAAATATTGTGTGTTGTACACCTGAAACTTTAGAGAGGTCCCTAGTGGGTAGGAGATATTC
The DNA here is from genome assembly GCF_021028975.2 of Sphaerodactylus townsendi. Lineage (NCBI taxonomy): Eukaryota > Metazoa > Chordata > Lepidosauria > Squamata > Sphaerodactylidae > Sphaerodactylus > Sphaerodactylus townsendi. The sequence continues at coordinate 164,026,504 of NC_059426.1, forward strand.
AGATGCCGCTGTTTAAAACTAAGAACAGGGATAACGTCTTGTTCAGTAGCATAGTATAACGCAGTGGTGGCCATGCTGGCAGGGGTGTATTGGCCATGCTGGCAGGGGCTGATGGGAATTGTAGTCCATAACATCTGGAGTGCCAGAGGTTCGCCACCACGGGTGTAAGGCATGGGTCTGCAACCTGCGGCTCTCCAGATGTCCATGGACTACAATTCCCAGCAGCCCCTGCCAACATGGCCAATTGGCCATGCTGGCAGGGGCTTGATGGGATTTGTAGTCCATGAACATCTGGAGAGCCGCAGGTTGCAGACCTCGGAAGGGTTTCTAAGATAATGACTTCTGTTCATTTGGACATTATTTGGACTGGTTCTGAAAAACCATGGCACTCATATGAACCCTACAAGGTATGTGTCTGTCAGTTCTCTGTGGGAGCTTCATGGCAAACTGCTTTTGCAATTGAGGGGAGTTTAAAAAGCAACTCAGTGTAGTTAGAAAAATACGAGAAAGGAGCTGCGGATAGTTCTCATTTGCTGCAAATATGGGTGCTGCAGCCAAATATTGGGCAGCCTCTGCTCATGTTACTGAATAAAAATGTGTGCAAGCGCTAGAAGAGCAACTTTGATGCAGTGATGGAAAGGGGAAGAGAGGGAAAGGTCACATCCCACTGAACATCCTTACAGTTGGTCTGCAAATATGTTCCCTGGTTTCAGCACAGGATTATAAATGACAGTAAAGAGTGGGTCAGAGTAAATAAGTACACATGTCCTTCCAACTATCAGTGCGCCAGCTGAAGCTGATTTTCCTTTTCCCCAACAGTTGCTTTTGACCTTGCCAAAGCTGATCCCTGAGGCTTTGTGTGTCGTGGTCTTGTAGTGTGGGAGAGGACTTAGGCAAAGTTGCCGCTCCTCCCAGCCAGTGTGATGTAGTGGTTAAGAGCAGGTGCACTCTAATCTGGAAAACTGGGTTTGATTCCCCGCTCTGCCACTTGAGATGTTGAAGGTTAATCTGGTGAATCAGAGTAGCTTGTGCTCTCCAACACATGCCAGCTGAGTGACCTTGGGCTAGTGACAGTTCATTGGAGCTTTTTCAGCCCCAGCCACCTCAAAGGGTGTTTGTTGTGGGGGGGGGGGAGGAGGGAAAGGCGATTGTAAGCCCCTTTGAGTCTCCTTCACTGGAGAGAAAGGGGGGATATAAATCCAAACTCTTCTTCTTCCCTCCTGCATTATAATTTAAGTTACATGCATCCCACCTCACTACAGATTTCTGACTAAAGCAGCTTTTTGACTGTGTGGGTCTTGCAATCTTCAGTATAAGCTTGGCACAGGGTGGGGGTGGGGGCAAAGGGAGAACATTGAAGGAGGAACGCATCAAAGATCTGTAACTGCCAGTAATTGCAGCGCAGTGGTTTCGTTGTGCTGAATTAATTATGTAAGTTGCATGCACAAGACGTCAGAAGTATCACTGAGATGAAAGCAAACTCTGAATAGATTCCAGCTAATAGCACAGCTTCTGTCAGGACTTGATACGCGCAGCCTGGCCGACATCAAAGCCTCTTAGAAATTTTGTGTTAACAGTTTTGTAACTCTAATTTTAAGTACTTTTTTCTGTTGCCGTCTGCGCAAAGCGAACGTCTATTTTTAATATGTCCTTATCCAGTATGATGACTGTCTTGCTTCTGTTGCTAGTTTTCAGCTTGTGTCAAAAAGTCAGAATGTGCCTTTTTTTGCTTACAGGAAATAGAGATATGAGTGGTTACTAGAGAGGGAATGTGAATATCCCTAGAACTGCATATTTTGGTCTGAGTGGGTGGGTATTTCTGTACAAGTCCGCTTGGCCATTTCTTCAAAAAGCGCCTGCCTATTCGAATGTGGCAATTCTGATATGTCACGTGGTATCCATTGTCCTGTTTTTACGCAGATGAAAACAAGCCCATCTGGATGCATGCTGAAGAGAGAGAAGAGTGCAAAGTAAGAAGAAATCTGGAGCAAAAAAATTCCCTGTGGTTTTTTTTTTTATATACATAGCATTAAAGATAAGCTTTAACATTCTCTGCTCTCCATTTAGGGAAAGCAAAAAGATGGCACGACATTCAGTGAATACGGAGGCTGGTACAAAGCTTGCAAAGTTGACAGGTAGGTATAGTTTGTGAAAGCATTTAAATTTAATACAATAAAATAACGGCAGAATGATATGCGAGGCAGCATGGCGGTTAAGAGCAGCAGTCTCTCATTTGGAGAACCGGGTTTGATTCCCCACTCCTCCACCTGAGTGGCAGAGGCTTATCTGGTGAACCAGATGTGTTTCCGCACTCCTACATTCCTGCAGGGTGACCTTGGGCTAGTCACAGCTCTTTGGACCTCTCTCAGCCCCACCTACCTCACAAGGTGTCTGTTGTGGGGAGAGGAAAGGAAAGGAGCTTGTAAGGCACCTTGAGTCTCCTACGGGAGAGAAAGGTGGGGTATAAATCCAAACTCTTCTTCTTCTTATGGTAGAGAATAGCAGGACATAAAAAACAATTCTTCCTTTTTCCAGTTCCAGCTGTGTCAATAAATGCTTTTTGAAAGTGTGGTTAAAATTGGCCCAGGTTTTTGATATGTCCTACCCAGAGATAGTTCTAGTTGGCATGCTGTTTTCTAAGGCCGTTTTTGCACAGCCAGCAAGTAGGGGTGCATTGGCATAAATTATGCCATTGCACACACACACACACACACACCCCGGGACCGTTTGCACAGATGGTCCCGGTAGGGGCGCAGGCGAAGGCACAGCCTTCGCACAGGCTGCGCCTTCCCCAGCTGGCTTACCTTCTCCTGCTGGCTGCCGTCGTGTTGTGGAGGCCAGGGGACACGCCCCCCTGGCCAGAGCTACGGCTCTGGAGACGGATGCCAAGGGGGCGTGTCCCCTGGCCTCCACAACGAGACAGCAGCCAGCAGGAGAAGGCAAGCCGTCTGGGGAAGGCGGGAGGGAAATGCTGCCTTCCATCCGCTGCCATAAGCACGGCAGCGGGTGTAAGGCGCCACTTTTGAAAAACCTCGCTCAAGGAGCCCAAGCGGCACAGCAGGCATTGCTGCAGCGCCAGCTGTGCGAACTCCCCCAGGGATGCCGTCCCTGGGGCGCTGTATTCCGCCCGTGCGGAAACAGCCGAAGAGACTGTGAAGATAACTTCTTTTACAGCAATTCTGGACCTTTAAAATAGCAGCATACTTGAAAAAGGCAGTAAAATTCAGTAAGATTACAGAAGTACCATTTAATTAGGCTGAACTGTTCAGGATATTATGCTTATCAGGAAGTAATAATAATTTTGATGTTCTCATGAGTGAGTCATACAGTAGGATCTGACAGTCTTTATTAGAAAAGCCATTTTTAAAAATATAGTTCACTGTGAATCTGGAACATCCTGCTGCTGTTTGATGTACCGGACTCTTTTTTTCCATTGCAAGTTAAAAAATGGAACATAACAATAGTTAATTTAATTCTTTATTTCCAAGAGTGGGGGAGTATTCTACCCTTGCTTTCCCTCAGGCAGATCTGAAACTTTTGCATTAACACTATGGCAAACTTGTAGGCCTTAAGACTTGCAGATGCGGTTATAAATTTTTCTAATAGCAAAAACGTTCTTTTTCAGAATATTCCTAGATAATACTTGTTGGGGTAGTTCCTTCCATTCTGTCTGCTGGCACAGGCGAAATACTTTGGCTCAAAGATTCTTCCGCTAATTCAACATTGGAAGATTCTTTGCACTCGTGGAACATGTTGGCAGCGGCTGAGAGGAATGGCAGGATCCCTCTCTTTGGCCCCTTCCGCACATGCAGAATAATGCACTTTCAATCCACTTTCAAAATTGTTTGCAAGTGGATTTTGCTATTCCGCACAGTAAAATCCAGCTGCAAAGTGCATTGGAGGTGGACTGAAAGTGAGTCATTCTGCATGTCCGGAAGAGGCCTTTGATTCTCAGGTGAAAGCTACTTAAATCAACCAGCCCGAACTGAAATGCGTAGCACTGTTTCCAGGAGAGACTAGGACTTTTGTAAACATTTACTGTTTTCAAGTTTAGGCTTCTGCTGTTCAAAACTAACCTTAATTTGTATTTTTACAGTCCAACAGTCACAACTACCTTAAAGAATCTCGGAGCACTTTACAGACGCCAAGGCAAGTACGAGGCAGCCGAAACATTAGAAGAAGCAGCAATGAGGTCCCGTAAACAGGCAAGAATCTCACCCCTTTCATTAAAATTGTTTGTGATTTGTCTGTCGGGCTTCTAATTTTTGTCAGAACTTTCAAGTTATTCCTGTTCTTGAGGGAGGGGATACAAAGAATGTTCATAGACTTCAACATAAAAAGCCAACCCCTAGGCTACTGGTATCAAGGTGGTGCTAGCTGCAGTATCCTTGTTCACCCAAGACAGACCTCTCGGTAGGGATTCACATAGGCAAAGCGAATATTCTTAGTGTGATAGGTTCTTCTCCATCTGAGTTAGGAGGACATAGTTCACAGCTTGAGGGAGTTCCTGAACTGTGAATCTCTGGGTAACCCCCACAGGATACAGGAAGCAAAAAAGTTCTAGTTCCTGCCTCCCAGGTGAATGGCAGGAATTACCCAGATAGATGTCCTTCAGTGCTCCGATGAGAAGGACCTTTCACAGGTAAGATCCAATGGTCATTCTCACTCAGAAGAGGAGGACAACCTGATTGACTGATGAGTCTTTCCATTGGTTCTACAGGAAAGCTTTGTTCAGTTTTTTTCTGACCACAGGTGTGAGAAGCAGCCTCCAGTTTCAGTTTGCACCCTGCCTTCAGGTGGACTGCAGGCTTTTGATTCAGATCCACATCAAAAGGCTTTTAAACAGGATTTCCCCCAGATCTCCCTCTTAGATATGCTGATTCGACTTCCCTGTTTCTATTTTAATTATAGCCTCTCCCTGTTTAGTTCTTTTTAAAAAAAAACAAGGAAAAACTACCACTATCTCTTACCAGCACTTTTTACTTGTTGCAGATTTTGCTGTTTGATATACTGCTTGTTTTGTTTGTTTTGGGCTGTTGGTCCAAAAAGCAGAGTAGAAAGGCATGGTGGGTTGTAATAGTGAGAGCAAGCTCAAAATCGCATGAAACTTCCATTTTGACTATATAAATCAGTGGTGTCCAACTCGGGCCCTCCAGATGTTCATGGACTATGATTCCCATTAGTCCCTGGAGGATCAGAGTTGGACACCCTGATATAGATATTGACCACCTCTTCCTTGTTCTCTCAAGTTGCTGCTAGGGGGTCACAAAAATAAATGGAAACCGTCCCACCAGATAACAGTAAGCTTAAATGTAGCATTTAGAAGCCTTTTGTGGTAGATGTAAGCAATCAGTCTCTCAGGTTTACCCTGCGTACAAGGTCCTCATTTCGTAACCATTTGCAGAAGTCTTTGTTTAAACTCTCGGTGGTTAACTTAGCTTCAAAACTCGTCCAGCTTTCTGCAATGGTTGAGAGCGGTGGACTTTAATCTGGAGAACTGGGTTCAATTCCTTGTTGCTCCACATGAAGTTTGCTGGGGGACCTTTGGCTAGTCACAGTTTTCTCAGAACTCTCTTAGCCCCTCCTAACTCACAAAGTGCCTGTTGTTTGGGGGAAATAAAGTGATTATAATCTTCTCTGAAACTCCTTATGGTAGAAAAAAAAGCCAGAGTATAAAAACCAACTCTTCTTCCCTAGAAATTGATCTGTTCAGAGGTAACATGAATCATAGCCTTGTAAAAACAAAGGACAAGAAACTATTATTCTGGCCTCTAAGCAAAATGAGTCCTACTTTTGTTACCCTTGAGCTCTTTCTAGTTTCGGAACAAACTACAGAGAAATAAACAGGGTCCAACCCCAAATTAATATCTGAGCATTCTGTAGGCCAGTTTAGCTTTCTTTTTCTGCCGGGAAATAAAAACCTGGCGATGGCACAATCAACTCATGGAGGCGGGGAGGGGTGTGTGTGTTGAGCTCTAAGCGTTCCCCCAGTCATAGTGAGTGAGGAACACAGCACAGGAACAAGATCTCTGAAAACAGCATCCAGTTCAGAAGCAGGTGCAAATCTAAAATGGACACAGGTAGTAGCTGCTGCCAAAATAATGTTATTTTAATCTGTGCATCCCGTAAGTGTGGCTAGGTCCAGAAGTTACTGACATAGACAAACGCATTTAGTATGTGGGGAAATTGTTCGTTCAAGAATTATTTAGGTGAAATACGTGGAATAGAAACAGAACTTTCTCCAGCGTGGTGTAGTGGTTAAGAGCAGGTGCACTCTAATCTGGAGAACTGGGTTTGATTCCCTGCTTGGCCACTTGAGCTGTGGAGGCTTATCTGGTGAACCAGATTAGCTTGTACACTCCAGCACATGCCAGCTGGGTGACCTTGGGCTAGCCATAGTTCTTCGGAGCTCTACCTCGCAAGGTGTTTGTTGTTGTGAGGGGGGAAGGGCAAGGAGATTGTAAGCCCCTTTGAGTCTCCTTACAGGAGAAAAGGGGGGGGGAATATAAATTAAAACTCTTCTTCTTCTTAAACATAACTTTGACTTGAATCCTGTGCTCTGCTTGTGATAGTCTTCTGGTATAAGGAGCAAGTGGAACAGATATCTGAATCCAACCCTTTATCATTCTTTGTGAAGTATGTGTTTTGTTAGGTGAATGTTATGCTGACATATGAGTGTGTGTGTGTGTGTGTATGAAAAATAATGTAGACTATATTATATATGAAGTATTTTTCAGATTTTTTATTAACTTGATGAAACTCTCTGTGCGGTTCCATGCTGTTCTGTGAGTAAAGTAACAGCTCTGTTATTAACCTGGATTCAAAGTAAAGTAAAAAATGTCAATTTCCCTGGCTCACAGGGTCTTGACAATGTTCACAAACAGAGAGTTGCAGAAGTCCTGAACGACCCGGAAAGTATAGAGAGAAGGCGAAGCCGCGAGAGCCTCAATGTCGACGTGGTAAAGTATGAGAGCGGCCCTGACGGAGGAGAGGAAGTGAGTATGAGCGTAGAATGGAATGGGGTAAGTACAGTACACAGTGTAAGAAAATAATCTGGGTCGGTAGACCACCCTGGCAGTTCAGTTGTGATTCTGTCGTGTGTTTTGGGACATTCTTGGCTCATATACAGATTTGAGCAAAAGAGACAAGATCTCTTTTTTTTTGTAATTTCCTTACAATTGAGTAACTGTAGTTCCAATAAGGGAAAAACTTATTTAGGAATTAAAATGGGATGCTGGAATGCTGATTGAATGTCCTGGTTAATGCCTGGGACCTAATCCTCCACCACGGTTTATTTGCTGGTGGCAGCACAAAGACTGTAATTGCTTTACTTTTCCCGTGTTCCCCCTTCTCCTTGTGTCTCAAAACGTCTCCTTTTACTCTAGTGTGGCAGCAAGAGCTGTTGTGTAATAGAATGGGATGGGAATGGAAGGGTAACCCAATCGTTCTCTTTAAGAAGAATGCTTCTGTGTATGAGGATACACCCCTCCTCTACTATCACCCCAGCTTCTGTGTCATCATGAATGATATTGCCAAATTTGGCTATTGCGTACAACGCTCTTGCTGTTTCTCGGGCTCCTGGTGGTGCAAAAACAACATTCACCAGCTTGGTTATAAACGACCGTTCCCATTACCTAGGAAGGTCTGCCGAGTCCTCGATTAAAGTGAGACCTTTTCTAGCCTGTGGTGTCCAGCTTTCGTTGCTTTAAATGTAAAATGAGCACCTCATGAGGGGCAATAACGACAACCTTTTCCTTAAACTGCCATCAACGCATTAACATGCAGCTGACCCTTTTCTGCCTGTTCATTGTCTTACAAGCGAAGTCAGTTAAAGCTTTTAGTAGTACTAGAATGGTTTCACTGTTCTTCTCTTACATTAGGTACTAGTTACCTGTGTTAGCTGCCCAGGATTTTCACTTTACCTGTCTTACCTTCAGATTATTTCAACTTTATAGAAGTTTTTAGTCGGATCTCAGTAGCTACAGGGTTTTCTAAGCTCTCTTGCATTTGGATGGCTAGTCCGCTGGTTTGCTTCCAAAAAACCCTCTCTCGTTACAAATTCTGTCGATACCTGCTGGATCTATAGGATTCTAATAGGTGCTGTAAGCAGCTTAAATTTTTTCTCGCTGTTTTGATGTAGAATATGTTTCTGTATCAGAATAGTTCTGGTGTTCGCAGTGCTAAGACAGTCAATCAGCATCTAAGGAAAATATGGCCACCTCATTATTGCTTTAATTTGCCCACTTGACATTAGAACTGTGTACTGTACTCTTCCCTGGTTTCCTCCTATACTTGGCATGCCTGCACATTTCTCAAGTATGAGAAAAAAAGCTTTAAAAATGTTTCGGTTTGACTATTAATTTAAAAAGCATGCAGGCTTGGGCCTGATAACGGGCACGCAAGAAAATGACGGAACAGTATTTCTAGGTCAGTGACTCAGACACCCCCCCCCCCCCCATCAAATACAGAATGGAATCCTCCACTTTGAGAAGGATATGGCATTGATATATTTTTATTTCTAGTTGCCTTTGTGTTGATTCTCATCCACTTTCTTTTATGGAACATTTTATGTTTGTGTTCTGATTTGAAATTGATTTTGCCTCCTTCCATTTTTTCCCCCATTCATGCCTTTCTTTGCTAAGAAAGAATTATTAAGTATTATTGAATACTCTCTGTGCTCCTCCCCACAATAGTAATCTTCTTATTGACGTTAAGCAGGAACAAGTGTGGTGTATCATATTTTAATCCTTCCCTTCCTCCGTGGAGCTTGGACAGATGCATGGGAGTTGACCCTTTTTCTTAATTTCTGAGGAATCCCTGCAGCTAGCTGCCTTTTTGTGCTGCTCCTGGGTCGTCCCGTTCCCTAGGAGCAGCATGTCAGGATTCATTTTAGGCTATAACCGGGGAAGGAGACGAGAAAGTCAAGATTTTCCACGGGATCCAAGATCCAGTGTTAGTTGCATTGTTTCATTAAAAACAAACAAACATGGTAGTCGCAGAATGCAATCCCACAGTTGTTTGACTCGATTTTCAGTTGCATTTCACATGCTACTGACTACAGTTTGTTCCTGTGGCTGAAATGTGCCCTGCCTCATTTTTCACAATCAAAATTTGGAGTTAAAGGCTGAAAACATGAAAGGGGCAAATCCTTAATGATGCCTGTCCATAAACATGTAACAAACAGCAAGGGTGAACATACCTGGTTCGTTCATTGGATGTACATGTTCACTTCTGGGCTCAGTAGAGAATATGTTTGTGTAGGGTATGTGTACTACCCATGCCTGGACAATATTCAAATGCTGCATTGGAGTTCAACATTTTACACCTCTCAAGGTGGGGCCAGTGAACCTACCTAAGAGGGTGGAATTGTCCCCCCCCCCCCCCCCACCGAGGTAGGCTCCTACAGCCTTTTTAAAAATACTTGCTGAGTACCCCTGTCCCTTCAAAATTAAGGCAAGAGGAAAGGTGGGATAGAAATATTTTAATAAATAAATAAAACTCATGCTGATTCTGAATTGAACTGGTCTTCAAATTCTTGGCGATAGAAAACCGCCCAGAGCCCCTTGGGGATTGGACTGTCTATCAAATATAATTGAAAGGTTGCTTTTGCCTGTAGAACGAAAGTTCAGAGATCTACAACACTGTTGTTTGAGGGCCCACATTGATTTCAGACTATTTCTGATAAAATTCTAAGAAAATGTAGTTAATGAGCTAACCTCACATTTTATTTGGGATGTTTCAGTTTAAAGCTTTGGCAGTGTTACTGCAATACCGCCCGCACACAGCCTCTCAGTAAGTTCACTTAAAGTGGCTTAGCTGCACGCCATGGGCTCTTGTTATCCTGGCCACGGATAGCAGTCCTCAGCTCTGCTTTGCGGACAACCTGAGTTCATCTCAGCACGACCTTTGCATCCTTTCACGCAATGGCTTTCAAACTTTTTTGCTTCCCAAGGAAGCTTTTCCGCAACCTCTTCTCAGCTGAAGAATCTGTAGGTGTCCACTGTGGAACATCTGAGTTTTACAGAAGATTCTGGTGCATGTTCTGGGGCGTAGGCTTCATTAGTATGACATAGTAGACAGACCTGGTGGATGCCATTGTTTAAGCCAGACTTAGAATTTCACCCAGTACTCAACTGCTTGTCGCTGTGTTGCGGGGAATATTTGTGGTTCTACACAACTTATCTTCTCAGTAAGGAACTCCTGATGGGCTTCTGAGTAAAGCTAGGGTTTGTGAAAGGAGCGGTTGGCTGAATTTTTGGCAGGGACGCATCTTCTTTACAGACGATAAAAGCTTAAAACTGCTGCATGTTGTTCCAGTTCTTTTCTTGTCTCTTTATTTTGCCTTGTGCCCTTTTTTGTTTAGTTGAAAACTCACCTGTCATGCCTCGTCATTGTTTATCTTCCTGAATTATGCATGGGCATAATTTCTTTAAAAGGTCTTATCAGAACAAGAGAGTTCTTTCTGAAGCCCCTACAAAAACAGCACTGTAGTTTAAAACCTAGAATTAAGATCCTGATTTCTGCCCATGGGCTTACGATCTCCAAGGTCTCGTTGGATCTTATGAACGTCAGGGGAATTACTGCAGCAGACCCGAGGGATTTGTACGTAACACCTCACAGGAAGGGGAGACCTAGCATAAACGGTACGACCTAGAAATACTGTTAATGCCAGACTTAAAAACTGTTGACATCTCTCCCTCCTCCAACAGTTTCATTCAGATTTTTCTCTCTTTCTCCCCATTTCTGTCCGACAGGCCTAGATGCCTTTTCTGATTCTTACACTGTCTTCTGCATGGCCGGGGCGTGCACCGTCTTGAAGCTCTAACTTCTCTTCACTACTGACTGCTGTGTATTTAGCAATCCTTTAAGATATTCTTGTCAGAGCTACACTTCTTTTTTTTAACACGGCCATTCCTTCAGTGCTGGTGTCTCTTTTTTTGGTGGGACCGAGGAGGTTTCCTCTTTCTTTTCCTGTACATGTAGCCAGCTTTGTTGTCAGACAATGTTGCCTAGTCTTACAAAATGTGGTGTCAATAACCATTTGCTGTGTAAACAGATGAGAGTTAGCAAATTAAAGAGTGAAGTTCACAAGTAGCTGTTTCTCTCTCAGAGGAAAGGTAGTTTTTTTAAAAAAAGTATCCTGTAAGGTATTCTTCAAATAGCATGATGGTGACCTTTACGGAACAAATTGTTTATTAAGAAATAATTATTACAAAAAGGCATGTGCTCACAGTGCATTTAGTGTTTTTAGAGGCCTATAACATGGTTTAACATCAATATGGAACTCTGGATGTCTTTGCTTATGCTTACACTAAAGTAGCTACACTGTTTAGTCTGTGTGTGAAACTTCAGCGGTTATGCTTTTCTCTACTAATCTTGGTGTTGGGCGACTGTGTATTTGTCTTTCTAACTTCTAATAAACTCACTCCAACTGATGTCTGTCTCTGTCTGCTATGCTACTCCCTCCCCTCCCAATCTTCTACAATAGCTACATAAGATTTCTAGAAATAGGCTTGTAGTTACATAAACATGGATTTTCCCCTTCAAATCAAGGTATGTAGGTCTCTGCCATGCAAACTGGTATAGCAGATCCTCGCCAATTGTAAATTCGTGAATATTTATTCACTCATTCACTGTCCGATCATGTCTCCAGCCTCTTTTGACTCCCCATCACACCGTTATATTTCTTACATCATTATATTTGTGGAAAATCATAGAATCATAGAGTTGGAAGAGACCCCAAGGGCCATCAGGTCCAACCCCTTGCAATGCAGGAACACACAATCAAAGCACTCCTGACAGATGGCCATCCAGCTTCTCTTTAAAAACCTCCAATCCACCACACTCCAAGGTAGTGCATTCTACTGTCAAACAGCCCTTACTGTCAGGAAGGTTTTCCTGATGTTTAAGTGGAATCTCTTTTCCTTCACCCTGAACCTATTACTCCTGGTCCTAGTCTCTGGAGCAGCAGAAAAATGTCACTGCGTTGCTGTTGGGAGGCAGCAGAATTCTGCCTCCCAGTATTTGGAGGTTTCGCTATTCATGGTGCTTCCAGGAGTGGATCCCCCGTGAAACTGAGAGGGTCTGCTGTAATAGAAAAACAAGAACCAGAAAAAAGTATTCAAATACCATACTGTGAATTATCGGTGTTACATGAAGAAAACTGTAACCTGTCATCGTGCCCGTTGAAAACAGTGTTTAAGCGCAAGAGCTTGGTTAGAGAAGTTTGCATTGTAAATATCCCGTGCCAGCATAAAGCTTATACAGATTGGACAGTTCCGACAAAATTGCCCGTTCAGATCTTCGTGCCGTTGGTTCCGCTTGGTGGTGGGCTTTTGCTTTGTTCACACGACTGCATCTTGGTTAGCATGGAGTGTTTTGGGGTGGCTTCTGTATCTTGCTCACGATAACCTGCGTTCTCCCAAGAAACCGCACCTACCCATAATGCTTATGTACACATTTGTGAATCGCTTACTGGATCTCTGCAGTTTTGGCCTTTTTAAAAAACGGAGTGGGAACAGTCTCACGAGGCCTTTTTCACTGGCAAGCTTCACATAAACATGCGGAAACTGGACAATTTTCATCTTGGCGAAGCTGGCCTAGGAAAAAACTGTTGAACTGCGTCCAGTGTGTTTGCCTGGAATGCTGTGGACAGCGTTTGTAAAAAATACATATACTTTCACCTGCTAACCTCAGAATATTGGAGAAGCTGATATTGTAAGAAGCAAACATAACTTTGATTAACTGTACTCAACATTAAGTGAGATGGGAAATCTGTAGTTGTGCTTATTATGCTCACCTGTAACAAAGGTCAAAGGCTTTTTTTTTTTTTTAGCAGTTTTCAATGTGCTCATTTTCCCACCAGGATGGCACGGGATCCCTAAAACGCAGCGGCTCCTTTAGCAAACTTCGCGCTTCAATCAGACGCAGCAGCGAGAAGCTGGTTAGAAAGCTGAAAGGAGGAAGTTCACGAGAGAGTGAACCAAAGAATCCTGGGTAATTATTTATTTCTAGATGTGATGGAACGTTCAGCCTGTCCTTATTGTGCTGTGTAATGGGTTCCTTCCGCTTGTAGGCACCTAGTGTGTGGAACGGCAAAACACACATACCCACACATAAAATCTGATGGTGGTTCTTACAGACATAATACAGAGAATGTTGAAAGTTGGGACAAACAGCTGGGAAAGCCTGATCTCTTTACATATTCGGTGGTGGGATCCAAAAATTTTAGTAACAGGTTCCCATGGTGGTGGGATTCAAACTGGCGTAGCGCCAATGGGGCTGGGCGGGGCACAACGAGGGCGTGGCTGGGCACTCCGGGGGCGGGGCATTCCTACGCGGAGCTGTGGCAGGGACACAGCTGCTGCGCCGGTCCTTGGGCGGGAAACGAATGCATGCAGGCGCAGGCTGCCACGCACACCGGTGCACCTCCTGCTAGACCGCTTCAAGTTCTGCACGCTACTGCTGAGAGGAGGGGCGTAACTAAGGCAAAAATCACGTGGCAAAATCACCAATTAGTAACCCCCTCTCGGCACTCACAAATAATTAGTAACCACTCTCGGGAACCTGTGAGAACCTGCTGGATCCCACCTCTGCATACATGTGATGGTAAACTGTTTCATGGCTTTGTAAAAGCAACATTTTTGACATCATATAAAATCATAGTTACCTATTCTGCTTTCTCCTCTTAGACACAGGAATAGCATCAGTGCTACTGATTGCATTTCAAGAGCCCTCCTCCCCCTCTTAATTAATTCTAAATAGGGTGAGGGCAAAGAATGTGATATGTGGGTTTGATAGAAATAAATAGATGGACAAATATTTCCAACATGTGATGACATGTTAATTCAAAATCTAACTTACTAACTGGATACATGTTTGCACTTTTTCATTCTTGGGGATGTTTCGATATAGTACTTAAATGGACTGCCCGAATGATTACTATCTGGGATGCATTTTAAAGAGATGCATTTAAAATAAAATTATTAAGGAAATGAAAGGAAGTGTAATACAGCCACCCTTGCAGTACACAGTAGGTGAGCTTTGTGGAACGGCTTCCCCTTTCTTTAAAAAACTGCTGATTTTTCATTCACGGATATTGTGATGGTAATTATTGCACTGAAGCATGGGATACCCAATTTTATTATCCAAGAGTGTAACTATGCAGAGACTAGTTTCATAGGAATTTCGGTGGTATATATATATATTTAAAAATCTGTCTTCTAAAATCACTTTTACATGGAGACGTGACCGTATTAACAGTTTAAAACAGCTACAGTTTAAAAAGCTTGGAAATAGCAATAACTTAATTTGTGCTGCGTAAACCTGAGATGTTACTACAGTGCAGCATAGCAGTATTGACTGCTGGTAACAAAATTAACAGCGTCTAGCAATACTGACAATGCCGTTACGTCAGCATCATACAGAATTCTTTCTACAGATTTGGTGACTTTTTAAAAAGGGGAAAACAGATTCTTCAGTCCATCATTATTTGCAGACTGTTTTGGTCTCATTGATGGAAGAAGTTCTAACGGATTTTATTTGATTTAAAACTTATCCGAGTATTATCAGGTCCACGGCCCATCAGTAATGGAAGAGCTCCCTTTGAAAACATTAAATCAAAGTTACTTGGTAACCACATCTAGTACTGCGTGGATCATGTGGGCCTCTTGTAAGGCAGATAGTGATAATAAGGGAAAAGAGTTCTTCTTGCGCTGGAAAAGTAGGAGATTAATTCAGGTGCAGTTCCCTAGCATAGTACAACATTGCCTCCTTATTTAGTTGAATTTGGGATATCACTTCTCATTTATGTTCTTCCTCTTGTTTTAAAATATCCCTGTTAGATAAGAATGGAAGACGAACTGTGCTAGATCTGGCCATAGGTGAATCTAGTCCAGGGGTAGGGAACCTTTAACACTCAAAGAGCCATTTGGACCCACCCCCCCCCCCCCCCACCCCCCCCCCCCCCCACCCCCCCCCCCCCCCACCCCCCCCCCCCCCCACCCCCCCCCCCCCCCACCCCCCCCCCCCCCCACCCCCCCCCCCCCCCACCCCCCCCCCCCCCCACCCCCCCCCCCCCCCACCCCCCCCCCCCCCCACCCCCCCCCCCCCCCACCCCCCCCCCCCCCCACCCCCCCCCCCCCCCACCCCCCCCCCCCCCCACCCCCCCCCCCCCCCACCCCCCCCCCCCCCCACCCCCCCCCCCCCCCACCCCCCCCCCCCCCCACCCCCCCCCCCCCCCACCCCCCCCCCCCCCCACCCCCCCCCCCCCCCACCCCCCCCCCCCCCCACCCCCCCCCCCCCCCACCCCCCCCCCCCCCCACCCCCCCCCCCCCCCACCCCCCCCCCCCCCCACCCCCCCCCCCCCCCACCCCCCCCCCCCCCCACCCCCCCCCCCCCCCACCCCCCCCCCCCCCCACCCCCCCCCCCCCCCACCCCCCCCCCCCCCCACCCCCCCCCCCCCCCACCCCCCCCCCCCCCCACCCCCCCCCCCCCCCACCCCCCCCCCCCCCCACCCCCCCCCCCCCCCACCCCCCCCCCCCCCCACCCCCCCCCCCCCCCACCCCCCCCCCCCCCCACCCCCCCCCCCCCCCACCCCCCCCCCCCCCCACCCCCCCCCCCCCCCACCCCCCCCCCCCCCCACCCCCCCCCCCCCCCACCCCCCCCCCCCCCCACCCCCCCCCCCCCCCACCCCCCCCCCCCCCCACCCCCCCCCCCCCCCACCCCCCCCCCCCCCCACCCCCCCCCCCCCCCACCCCCCCCCCCCCCCACCCCCCCCCCCCCCCACCCCCCCCCCCCCCCACCCCCCCCCCCCCCCACCCCCCCCCCCCCCCACCCCCCCCCCCCCCCACCCCCCCCCCCCCCCACCCCCCCCCCCCCCCACCCCCCCCCCCCCCCACCCCCCCCCCCCCCCACCCCCCCCCCCCCCCACCCCCCCCCCCCCCCACCCCCCCCCCCCCCCACCCCCCCCCCCCCCCACCCCCCCCCCCCCCCACCCCCCCCCCCCCCCACCCCCCCCCCCCCCCACCCCCCCCCCCCCCCACCCCCCCCCCCCCCCACCCCCCCCCCCCCCCACCCCCCCCCCCCCCCACCCCCCCCCCCCCCCACCCCCCCCCCCCCCCACCCCCCCCCCCCCCCACCCCCCCCCCCCCCCACCCCCCCCCCCCCCCACCCCCCCCCCCCCCCACCCCCCCCCCCCCCCACCCCCCCCCCCCCCCACCCCCCCCCCCCCCCACCCCCCCCCCCCCCCACCCCCCCCCCCCCCCACCCCCCCCCCCCCCCACCCCCCCCCCCCCCCACCCCCCCCCCCCCCCACCCCCCCCCCCCCCCACCCCCCCCCCCCCCCACCCCCCCCCCCCCCCACCCCCCCCCCCCCCCACCCCCCCCCCCCCCCACCCCCCCCCCCCCCCACCCCCCCCCCCCCCCACCCCCCCCCCCCCCCACCCCCCCCCCCCCCCACCCCCCCCCCCCCCCACCCCCCCCCCCCCCCACCCCCCCCCCCCCCCACCCCCCCCCCCCCCCACCCCCCCCCCCCCCCACCCCCCCCCCCCCCCACCCCCCCCCCCCCCCACCCCCCCCCCCCCCCACCCCCCCCCCCCCCCACCCCCCCCCCCCCCCACCCCCCCCCCCCCCCACCCCCCCCCCCCCCCACCCCCCCCCCCCCCCACCCCCCCCCCCCCCCACCCCCCCCCCCCCCCACCCCCCCCCCCCCCCACCCCCCCCCCCCCCCACCCCCCCCCCCCCCCACCCCCCCCCCCCCCCACCCCCCCCCCCCCCCACCCCCCCCCCCCCCCACCCCCCCCCCCCCCCACCCCCCCCCCCCCCCACCCCCCCCCCCCCCCACCCCCCCCCCCCCCCACCCCCCCCCCCCCCCACCCCCCCCCCCCCCCACCCCCCCCCCCCCCCACCCCCCCCCCCCCCCACCCCCCCCCCCCCCCACCCCCCCCCCCCCCCACCCCCCCCCCCCCCCACCCCCCCCCCCCCCCACCCCCCCCCCCCCCCACCCCCCCCCCCCCCCACCCCCCCCCCCCCCCACCCCCCCCCCCCCCCACCCCCCCCCCCCCCCACCCCCCCCCCCCCCCACCCCCCCCCCCCCCCACCCCCCCCCCCCCCCACCCCCCCCCCCCCCCACCCCCCCCCCCCCCCACCCCCCCCCCCCCCCACCCCCCCCCCCCCCCACCCCCCCCCCCCCCCACCCCCCCCCCCCCCCACCCCCCCCCCCCCCCACCCCCCCCCCCCCCCACCCCCCCCCCCCCCCACCCCCCCCCCCCCCCACCCCCCCCCCCCCCCACCCCCCCCCCCCCCCACCCCCCCCCCCCCCCACCCCCCCCCCCCCCCACCCCCCCCCCCCCCCACCCCCCCCCCCCCCCACCCCCCCCCCCCCCCACCCCCCCCCCCCCCCACCCCCCCCCCCCCCCACCCCCCCCCCCCCCCACCCCCCCCCCCCCCCACCCCCCCCCCCCCCCACCCCCCCCCCCCCCCACCCCCCCCCCCCCCCACCCCCCCCCCCCCCCACCCCCCCCCCCCCCCACCCCCCCCCCCCCCCACCCCCCCCCCCCCCCACCCCCCCCCCCCCCCACCCCCCCCCCCCCCCACCCCCCCCCCCCCCCACCCCCCCCCCCCCCCACCCCCCCCCCCCCCCACCCCCCCCCCCCCCCACCCCCCCCCCCCCCCACCCCCCCCCCCCCCCACCCCCCCCCCCCCCCACCCCCCCCCCCCCCCACCCCCCCCCCCCCCCACCCCCCCCCCCCCCCACCCCCCCCCCCCCCCACCCCCCCCCCCCCCCACCCCCCCCCCCCCCCACCCCCCCCCCCCCCCACCCCCCCCCCCCCCCACCCCCCCCCCCCCCCACCCCCCCCCCCCCCCACCCCCCCCCCCCCCCACCCCCCCCCCCCCCCACCCCCCCCCCCCCCCACCCCCCCCCCCCCCCACCCCCCCCCCCCCCCACCCCCCCCCCCCCCCACCCCCCCCCCCCCCCACCCCCCCCCCCCCCCACCCCCCCCCCCCCCCACCCCCCCCCCCCCCCACCCCCCCCCCCCCCCACCCCCCCCCCCCCCCACCCCCCCCCCCCCCCACCCCCCCCCCCCCCCACCCCCCCCCCCCCCCACCCCCCCCCCCCCCCACCCCCCCCCCCCCCCACCCCCCCCCCCCCCCACCCCCCCCCCCCCCCACCCCCCCCCCCCCCCACCCCCCCCCCCCCCCACCCCCCCCCCCCCCCACCCCCCCCCCCCCCCACCCCCCCCCCCCCCCACCCCCCCCCCCCCCCACCCCCCCCCCCCCCCACCCCCCCCCCCCCCCACCCCCCCCCCCCCCCACCCCCCCCCCCCCCCACCCCCCCCCCCCCCCACCCCCCCCCCCCCCCACCCCCCCCCCCCCCCACCCCCCCCCCCCCCCACCCCCCCCCCCCCCCACCCCCCCCCCCCCCCACCCCCCCCCCCCCCCACCCCCCCCCCCCCCCACCCCCCCCCCCCCCCACCCCCCCCCCCCCCCACCCCCCCCCCCCCCCACCCCCCCCCCCCCCCACCCCCCCCCCCCCCCACCCCCCCCCCCCCCCACCCCCCCCCCCCCCCACCCCCCCCCCCCCCCACCCCCCCCCCCCCCCACCCCCCCCCCCCCCCACCCCCCCCCCCCCCCACCCCCCCCCCCCCCCACCCCCCCCCCCCCCCACCCCCCCCCCCCCCCACCCCCCCCCCCCCCCACCCCCCCCCCCCCCCACCCCCCCCCCCCCCCACCCCCCCCCCCCCCCACCCCCCCCCCCCCCCACCCCCCCCCCCCCCCACCCCCCCCCCCCCCCACCCCCCCCCCCCCCCACCCCCCCCCCCCCCCACCCCCCCCCCCCCCCACCCCCCCCCCCCCCCACCCCCCCCCCCCCCCACCCCCCCCCCCCCCCACCCCCCCCCCCCCCCACCCCCCCCCCCCCCCACCCCCCCCCCCCCCCACCCCCCCCCCCCCCCACCCCCCCCCCCCCCCACCCCCCCCCCCCCCCACCCCCCCCCCCCCCCACCCCCCCCCCCCCCCACCCCCCCCCCCCCCCACCCCCCCCCCCCCCCACCCCCCCCCCCCCCCACCCCCCCCCCCCCCCACCCCCCCCCCCCCCCACCCCCCCCCCCCCCCACCCCCCCCCCCCCCCACCCCCCCCCCCCCCCACCCCCCCCCCCCCCCACCCCCCCCCCCCCCCACCCCCCCCCCCCCCCACCCCCCCCCCCCCCCACCCCCCCCCCCCCCCACCCCCCCCCCCCCCCACCCCCCCCCCCCCCCACCCCCCCCCCCCCCCACCCCCCCCCCCCCCCACCCCCCCCCCCCCCCACCCCCCCCCCCCCCCACCCCCCCCCCCCCCCACCCCCCCCCCCCCCCACCCCCCCCCCCCCCCACCCCCCCCCCCCCCCACCCCCCCCCCCCCCCACCCCCCCCCCCCCCCACCCCCCCCCCCCCCCACCCCCCCCCCCCCCCACCCCCCCCCCCCCCCACCCCCCCCCCCCCCCACCCCCCCCCCCCCCCACCCCCCCCCCCCCCCACCCCCCCCCCCCCCCACCCCCCCCCCCCCCCACCCCCCCCCCCCCCCACCCCCCCCCCCCCCCACCCCCCCCCCCCCCCACCCCCCCCCCCCCCCACCCCCCCCCCCCCCCACCCCCCCCCCCCCCCACCCCCCCCCCCCCCCACCCCCCCCCCCCCCCACCCCCCCCCCCCCCCACCCCCCCCCCCCCCCACCCCCCCCCCCCCCCACCCCCCCCCCCCCCCACCCCCCCCCCCCCCCACCCCCCCCCCCCCCCACCCCCCCCCCCCCCCACCCCCCCCCCCCCCCACCCCCCCCCCCCCCCACCCCCCCCCCCCCCCACCCCCCCCCCCCCCCACCCCCCCCCCCCCCCACCCCCCCCCCCCCCCACCCCCCCCCCCCCCCACCCCCCCCCCCCCCCACCCCCCCCCCCCCCCACCCCCCCCCCCCCCCACCCCCCCCCCCCCCCACCCCCCCCCCCCCCCACCCCCCCCCCCCCCCACCCCCCCCCCCCCCCACCCCCCCCCCCCCCCACCCCCCCCCCCCCCCACCCCCCCCCCCCCCCACCCCCCCCCCCCCCCACCCCCCCCCCCCCCCACCCCCCCCCCCCCCCACCCCCCCCCCCCCCCACCCCCCCCCCCCCCCACCCCCCCCCCCCCCCACCCCCCCCCCCCCCCACCCCCCCCCCCCCCCACCCCCCCCCCCCCCCACCCCCCCCCCCCCCCACCCCCCCCCCCCCCCACCCCCCCCCCCCCCCACCCCCCCCCCCCCCCACCCCCCCCCCCCCCCACCCCCCCCCCCCCCCACCCCCCCCCCCCCCCACCCCCCCCCCCCCCCACCCCCCCCCCCCCCCACCCCCCCCCCCCCCCACCCCCCCCCCCCCCCACCCCCCCCCCCCCCCACCCCCCCCCCCCCCCACCCCCCCCCCCCCCCACCCCCCCCCCCCCCCACCCCCCCCCCCCCCCACCCCCCCCCCCCCCCACCCCCCCCCCCCCCCACCCCCCCCCCCCCCCACCCCCCCCCCCCCCCACCCCCCCCCCCCCCCACCCCCCCCCCCCCCCACCCCCCCCCCCCCCCACCCCCCCCCCCCCCCACCCCCCCCCCCCCCCACCCCCCCCCCCCCCCACCCCCCCCCCCCCCCACCCCCCCCCCCCCCCACCCCCCCCCCCCCCCACCCCCCCCCCCCCCCACCCCCCCCCCCCCCCACCCCCCCCCCCCCCCACCCCCCCCCCCCCCCACCCCCCCCCCCCCCCACCCCCCCCCCCCCCCACCCCCCCCCCCCCCCACCCCCCCCCCCCCCCACCCCCCCCCCCCCCCACCCCCCCCCCCCCCCACCCCCCCCCCCCCCCACCCCCCCCCCCCCCCACCCCCCCCCCCCCCCACCCCCCCCCCCCCCCACCCCCCCCCCCCCCCACCCCCCCCCCCCCCCACCCCCCCCCCCCCCCACCCCCCCCCCCCCCCACCCCCCCCCCCCCCCACCCCCCCCCCCCCCCACCCCCCCCCCCCCCCACCCCCCCCCCCCCCCACCCCCCCCCCCCCCCACCCCCCCCCCCCCCCACCCCCCCCCCCCCCCACCCCCCCCCCCCCCCACCCCCCCCCCCCCCCACCCCCCCCCCCCCCCACCCCCCCCCCCCCCCACCCCCCCCCCCCCCCACCCCCCCCCCCCCCCACCCCCCCCCCCCCCCACCCCCCCCCCCCCCCACCCCCCCCCCCCCCCACCCCCCCCCCCCCCCACCCCCCCCCCCCCCCACCCCCCCCCCCCCCCACCCCCCCCCCCCCCCACCCCCCCCCCCCCCCACCCCCCCCCCCCCCCACCCCCCCCCCCCCCCACCCCCCCCCCCCCCCACCCCCCCCCCCCCCCACCCCCCCCCCCCCCCACCCCCCCCCCCCCCCACCCCCCCCCCCCCCCACCCCCCCCCCCCCCCACCCCCCCCCCCCCCCACCCCCCCCCCCCCCCACCCCCCCCCCCCCCCACCCCCCCCCCCCCCCACCCCCCCCCCCCCCCACCCCCCCCCCCCCCCACCCCCCCCCCCCCCCACCCCCCCCCCCCCCCACCCCCCCCCCCCCCCACCCCCCCCCCCCCCCACCCCCCCCCCCCCCCACCCCCCCCCCCCCCCACCCCCCCCCCCCCCCACCCCCCCCCCCCCCCACCCCCCCCCCCCCCCACCCCCCCCCCCCCCCACCCCCCCCCCCCCCCACCCCCCCCCCCCCCCACCCCCCCCCCCCCCCACCCCCCCCCCCCCCCACCCCCCCCCCCCCCCACCCCCCCCCCCCCCCACCCCCCCCCCCCCCCACCCCCCCCCCCCCCCACCCCCCCCCCCCCCCACCCCCCCCCCCCCCCACCCCCCCCCCCCCCCACCCCCCCCCCCCCCCACCCCCCCCCCCCCCCACCCCCCCCCCCCCCCACCCCCCCCCCCCCCCACCCCCCCCCCCCCCCACCCCCCCCCCCCCCCACCCCCCCCCCCCCCCACCCCCCCCCCCCCCCACCCCCCCCCCCCCCCACCCCCCCCCCCCCCCACCCCCCCCCCCCCCCACCCCCCCCCCCCCCCACCCCCCCCCCCCCCCACCCCCCCCCCCCCCCACCCCCCCCCCCCCCCACCCCCCCCCCCCCCCACCCCCCCCCCCCCCCACCCCCCCCCCCCCCCACCCCCCCCCCCCCCCACCCCCCCCCCCCCCCACCCCCCCCCCCCCCCACCCCCCCCCCCCCCCACCCCCCCCCCCCCCCACCCCCCCCCCCCCCCACCCCCCCCCCCCCCCACCCCCCCCCCCCCCCACCCCCCCCCCCCCCCACCCCCCCCCCCCCCCACCCCCCCCCCCCCCCACCCCCCCCCCCCCCCACCCCCCCCCCCCCCCACCCCCCCCCCCCCCCACCCCCCCCCCCCCCCACCCCCCCCCCCCCCCACCCCCCCCCCCCCCCACCCCCCCCCCCCCCCACCCCCCCCCCCCCCCACCCCCCCCCCCCCCCACCCCCCCCCCCCCCCACCCCCCCCCCCCCCCACCCCCCCCCCCCCCCACCCCCCCCCCCCCCCACCCCCCCCCCCCCCCACCCCCCCCCCCCCCCACCCCCCCCCCCCCCCACCCCCCCCCCCCCCCACCCCCCCCCCCCCCCACCCCCCCCCCCCCCCACCCCCCCCCCCCCCCACCCCCCCCCCCCCCCACCCCCCCCCCCCCCCACCCCCCCCCCCCCCCACCCCCCCCCCCCCCCACCCCCCCCCCCCCCCACCCCCCCCCCCCCCCACCCCCCCCCCCCCCCACCCCCCCCCCCCCCCACCCCCCCCCCCCCCCACCCCCCCCCCCCCCCACCCCCCCCCCCCCCCACCCCCCCCCCCCCCCACCCCCCCCCCCCCCCACCCCCCCCCCCCCCCACCCCCCCCCCCCCCCACCCCCCCCCCCCCCCACCCCCCCCCCCCCCCACCCCCCCCCCCCCCCACCCCCCCCCCCCCCCACCCCCCCCCCCCCCCACCCCCCCCCCCCCCCACCCCCCCCCCCCCCCACCCCCCCCCCCCCCCACCCCCCCCCCCCCCCACCCCCCCCCCCCCCCACCCCCCCCCCCCCCCACCCCCCCCCCCCCCCACCCCCCCCCCCCCCCACCCCCCCCCCCCCCCACCCCCCCCCCCCCCCACCCCCCCCCCCCCCCACCCCCCCCCCCCCCCACCCCCCCCCCCCCCCACCCCCCCCCCCCCCCACCCCCCCCCCCCCCCACCCCCCCCCCCCCCCACCCCCCCCCCCCCCCACCCCCCCCCCCCCCCACCCCCCCCCCCCCCCACCCCCCCCCCCCCCCACCCCCCCCCCCCCC
This sequence comes from Sphaerodactylus townsendi, assembly GCF_021028975.2. Taxonomy (NCBI): domain Eukaryota; kingdom Metazoa; phylum Chordata; class Lepidosauria; order Squamata; family Sphaerodactylidae; genus Sphaerodactylus; species Sphaerodactylus townsendi. The sequence continues at coordinate 164,049,792 of NC_059426.1, forward strand.
CACCCCCCCCCCCCCCCACCCCCCCCCCCCCCCACCCCCCCCCCCCCCCACCCCCCCCCCCCCCCACCCCCCCCCCCCCCCACCCCCCCCCCCCCCCACCCCCCCCCCCCCCCACCCCCCCCCCCCCCCACCCCCCCCCCCCCCCACCCCCCCCCCCCCCCACCCCCCCCCCCCCCCACCCCCCCCCCCCCCCACCCCCCCCCCCCCCCACCCCCCCCCCCCCCCACCCCCCCCCCCCCCCACCCCCCCCCCCCCCCACCCCCCCCCCCCCCCACCCCCCCCCCCCCCCACCCCCCCCCCCCCCCACCCCCCCCCCCCCCCACCCCCCCCCCCCCCCACCCCCCCCCCCCCCCACCCCCCCCCCCCCCCACCCCCCCCCCCCCCCACCCCCCCCCCCCCCCACCCCCCCCCCCCCCCACCCCCCCCCCCCCCCACCCCCCCCCCCCCCCACCCCCCCCCCCCCCCACCCCCCCCCCCCCCCACCCCCCCCCCCCCCCACCCCCCCCCCCCCCCACCCCCCCCCCCCCCCACCCCCCCCCCCCCCCACCCCCCCCCCCCCCCACCCCCCCCCCCCCCCACCCCCCCCCCCCCCCACCCCCCCCCCCCCCCACCCCCCCCCCCCCCCACCCCCCCCCCCCCCCACCCCCCCCCCCCCCCACCCCCCCCCCCCCCCACCCCCCCCCCCCCCCACCCCCCCCCCCCCCCACCCCCCCCCCCCCCCACCCCCCCCCCCCCCCACCCCCCCCCCCCCCCACCCCCCCCCCCCCCCACCCCCCCCCCCCCCCACCCCCCCCCCCCCCCACCCCCCCCCCCCCCCACCCCCCCCCCCCCCCACCCCCCCCCCCCCCCACCCCCCCCCCCCCCCACCCCCCCCCCCCCCCACCCCCCCCCCCCCCCACCCCCCCCCCCCCCCACCCCCCCCCCCCCCCACCCCCCCCCCCCCCCACCCCCCCCCCCCCCCACCCCCCCCCCCCCCCACCCCCCCCCCCCCCCACCCCCCCCCCCCCCCACCCCCCCCCCCCCCCACCCCCCCCCCCCCCCACCCCCCCCCCCCCCCACCCCCCCCCCCCCCCACCCCCCCCCCCCCCCACCCCCCCCCCCCCCCACCCCCCCCCCCCCCCACCCCCCCCCCCCCCCACCCCCCCCCCCCCCCACCCCCCCCCCCCCCCACCCCCCCCCCCCCCCACCCCCCCCCCCCCCCACCCCCCCCCCCCCCCACCCCCCCCCCCCCCCACCCCCCCCCCCCCCCACCCCCCCCCCCCCCCACCCCCCCCCCCCCCCACCCCCCCCCCCCCCCACCCCCCCCCCCCCCCACCCCCCCCCCCCCCCACCCCCCCCCCCCCCCACCCCCCCCCCCCCCCACCCCCCCCCCCCCCCACCCCCCCCCCCCCCCACCCCCCCCCCCCCCCACCCCCCCCCCCCCCCACCCCCCCCCCCCCCCACCCCCCCCCCCCCCCACCCCCCCCCCCCCCCACCCCCCCCCCCCCCCACCCCCCCCCCCCCCCACCCCCCCCCCCCCCCACCCCCCCCCCCCCCCACCCCCCCCCCCCCCCACCCCCCCCCCCCCCCACCCCCCCCCCCCCCCACCCCCCCCCCCCCCCACCCCCCCCCCCCCCCACCCTCCCCCCCCCCCACCCCCCCCCCCCCCATTTTTTTTCCCATAAGAGCACTTTTAAGAGATGTAGTTCTATAAAGGCAAAGTTAAATCGGAAAATGTCCAGAGTTTAAGCACTCCTCCGAATGCAACCGCCATGCTGTGTTAAAGTAACGTTTAAGCTAATATAAATAAAATATACAGAAGAAGCACTGAATTTCTGCTAGCGTCTGCAGGACGTAGTGTGACAACGGACAAAATCGGCGTGTTAACTTTGTAGATAGTGTTCAGTTTTTTCCCTGTTAATACTAACAAACAAAGGCTGGAAACTTTTAAGGAATGTTTGGAGTTAAAACTGTAAAAGTTTTCACCAACTTCTGGACATGAAGTATGGTTATGTTGTACATATGAGTTGAAAATGAAACGTGTAGCGCTTGACTGCAATTGTTTACAATGTTGAGTTGAAATGCACAAACGTTAGACCATTTTTTTTCCTTGAAAGCTGCTATGTTGTGTTGAAAGTAATGAAATAAGAGACTTGTGTCAGCAAGTTGTGTTGCGTCTGACCGCACTATCACGTACGTCCTTTACCTAAAGCCCTTGTGTTCTGCTCTATAAGAATCTGGAACTTTTATTTCATGCCACCTCTAAAATCAAATTATAGCATTAGACTCAGAATTTGGAGTGTTTTTGAACTATGAGAAACACAAAGCTGCTGCTGGATTTGGGAGCTTCAGGTAGAGTTCTTCCTTCCGTAAGACATCCGCAACTTAGTTGGAATTCTCTCAGTTAAGCTGTGTGTTTTCTCTTCTATAGTATACCCACTTCACAACATCAGCTGCAGCTGGCGGGGCCCAGGAAAGGCACAGGATGTAGAGCAGGGGTCTGCAACCTGCAGCTCTCCAGATGTTCATGGACTACAATTCCCATCAGCCCCTGCCAGCATGGCCAATTGGCCATGCTGGCAGGGCTGATGGGATTTGTAGTCCATGAACATCTGGAGAGCCGCAGGTTGCAGACCCCTGATGTAGAGGAATGAAGAGAAGTTCTAAAAGCAAAAATAGGAGAATAGACACAAGGCTGCCCTTTTTAAGGGCAGCCATGTGCTTTAAAAAAAAACCCTACTTCTACCACTAGCGATTTATGTACGATATAGCAGTTATATACAATTTAAGAAACCATTGGACTGAAGCATAAGCATGAGCTCATTTACCTTTTAAATAGCACTGAAATTTTTTTTGTGGGGTGGGGGAAAGCAGAATAAAAACATTTAACTGAATGAAAAAAGCACAGATGAAATTGACTTAAAAGCACTGAGGCTACTTGGGTTGGTGAAGGTTTGACAAAGTAGTGTGGATATTAAAAAAGAAAGAAAGAGGAATCTTTGATCATTGAATGTGCTAGAATTACCCTCTTGCTTTACATGAGAAACATCATAAAACCAAAAATCGAGGGTTTAAAAAAATGTGTTAAGTCAAACTTGGATGCTAAAAGAACTCTTTGGACTCCATTCTTAAAAGAAATATGGTTTTCCATTCAGCACCAAAAACAACCATAAGTGTAGTTTCTGGATTTTCTGCTAAACCAAGTGTGCTTGCAGCTTAGCACTTCAGCTGCCCAAATAAATTCAGAAAAAGCAGTACTAGAATGTAGAGAAGAGGGCAAACATGCCCATTCTGCTACTTTAAACCAGCAACATGATTCCCCAAGTGCACAGCACATTTCCACTGAATAACTCCTGATTTGTTTGTTTTTTTAAAAAGCCTGTTACAGAACTGTGGTGCATTCTGAAAATGTTAACATATAAAGCTTCTGTGGCATTTTCAAAGTATAAAATAAAATATTGAAACCAACCTAATGGTGTGTAAAACTGGCTTTTTTTAATGCTTCTTGGGAACGCAAACCTGTCTGTGAAATGGTTTATCCCTTTATAAACACAAAAGGAGGGAGAAGACTTGTCCCTTCTCAGCTTGGCTTCCTATCCTGTTGGAATCTCCATCTGTATTCCTTTCACTCCTTCCGGGTTCACTGTATAACAGCAAGCAGACTGAGGCAAATGGGGAGCAAAAATCACCCTCATTGTCCGTAATGGGCTTCCAGGGGATCCATCTTCAGCAGGCTGCGCTAGTCGGTTTGTACGGCTTACCATCAACCTCATCAGCAGCTGGTTGGACCAGGTGATTCCAAGTGCTGGGACGACATTCTTGCCAGCAGAGCTGAAATATAGTGTTTAGTGGATGCTGAGTTATTTAATTTTTATCCCACACCAGTCTAGGAATTCAAAGTGACTCTACACCTCCATTTTAGCCTCCCCCACATACGACCCTATAAAGTAGGTTAGGCCAAGCAGGCATTATTGGCCCCAAGTTGAACAGAGAGCTTCACAGCTGAGCATAGATTTGAACCCAGGTTTCACTAGCCCGTGTCTGACACTGCTTATGGCAGTCCAGCAGGATTCTCATTAGGACAAAGTTTAAATAACTAATTTAACTGGGGGGGGGGGGGAGAAGAAGAGTTTGGATTTATATCCCTTTTTCTCTCCTGTAGAAGATTCAAAGGAGCTTACAATTCCTTTCTTTCCTGCTTTTCTCTACATTTTGAGTCTCAAAGCAGCTTACAATCACTTTCCTTCCCCTCCCCACAACTGACATCTTTGTGAGGTAAGTGGGGTTGAGAGAGTTCTGAGAGAACTGACTGGCCCAAGGTCATCCCAAAGGCTTCATGTGGAGGAGCGGGGAATCAAAACCCGGTTCTCCAGATTAGAACCTGCAGCTCTTAACCACTGTACCAACCTGGCTCTCAAGGGCTATTTCAATGGAACAGAAACAGCTTAAAACTCACATTTCCCTTTGAATAGGGTTTGCACCCTGCACTGACACTCAGAAACAGCATCTCCTGTTCTACTCACCAAGGACTGCTGGGATCACCACTGGCGCCTTCGCCCATTGTATCAGTCACCTGGGTTATAAAAGAGACGGTAGGTATAGAAGCCCACTTTTTCCCACAAGGAAGTGATCGAGAAGAAGATACTCATGGGAGGTGGTGAAGTGATTATGGATCAAGGGAGCAGAAAGAACCATAGAGTTGGAAGAGACCCCAAGAGCCATCGAGTCAAGGGGCACCTGGTGGGCCCGCAGCAGGCTACTTTCGGCCTGCCCCCCCTCCATTGGAGCCCGCACCTACTCGAGCGAGGCAGGCACAGCCTCCAATAGAGGTGGGTGACCCCCAACTGCCTGCCGTGGGCCCAGCAGCTGCTCCCCACCGCCCCCCGGCCCAGCTCAACCTTCATCAGCAGCCGCCTGCCTCCCTGATGCCTCATCTTTGGCCTTTTCCTCTGTGGGGCCAGGCCGAGGGGTGCACAGTGGAGAGGTGACTCTAGCAGGTGACGCCCCTGCTAAGAATATATTGATGACAAGCATACCCAGCCAAAATTTTCAAACCCAGCTCGGGAATAGTGGTGGCACACAGAGGAGCTGCAGGAGGTGATTTGGCCAGAAGCTCCCCACTGATTCCTACTTCTCTGTGCCTTTCATGGGCAGAAGGAACACAGCTATAAATCATGCCTCTGTTGTGGGAAAGAAAGCATGGCTAACTACTAGGCGATCATCTCCCTTTCTGGAACTTCAGTGAACATCTTCCAAGTGCAAGATTCAAATCTTGTAGCACCTTAAAGACCAATAAGATTTCCAGAGTATAAGCTTTCCAGATTCAAAGCTCCCTTTGTCAGATACTTTCAAAAGTTTATACCCTGAAGAAGAGAGAAGAGTTTGGATTTATACCCCATCATTCTCTCCTGTAAGGAGACTCAAGGTGATTTACAAGCTCCTTTCCCTTCCTCTTCCCACAACAGACACCTTGTGAGATAGGTGGGGCTGAGAGAGTTCCGAAGAACTGGGACTAGCCCAAGGTCGCCCAGCAGGAATGCAGAAGTGCGGGAACATCTGGTTCACCAGATAAGCCTCTGCCATTCAGGTGGAGGAGTGGAGAATCAAACCCGGTTCTCCAGATTAGAATCCACCTGGTCTTAACCACTACAGCACGCTGGCTCTCTCAGTAAGTGAAGACCAAGATGTTCCCCCTTCTTACCTGATTAATGCACACTACCGGGGTCCGGAACGCGCTGCTTAACCGAAGAAGTTTTGCTCCGAATGTCTGCAAGTACTTGGCCTTGAGGACGGAGTCCTTAGCTGCAAACTCGCACCGGAATAAGGCAGCAATGGAATCGACGACAATCAGGCGCACCATGCCTCGCGCAAGCAATGCGTTAATCTTTTTTGCAATGCACTCGTGGAAAGTCTCCTGCAATAACCAGGAAGATTCAGGCGGCAGAATGAGGAAGAACTATAAAATTCTTAGAGAATGTTCTATAGCTTCCTGAGAGAGAATTACAGGCAGTAGCGTGGCGGCGGGGGGGGGGGGGGTTTCGTGTGCAAGCTGAGCATGTGGCTCTAGGTACCTGTTGAAGCCACAGTTTGGCTGTTGAAGATGCTTCTAATGCTAGCACAAGATCACAGGCGGATTGTCAACCCAGCATGCTGCGAGTTAATGGGCTCATACAAGGATTAAACTGAACGTTAAATACCTCTTTGTCTCATTTGAAGAAGAAGAGTTTGGCTTTATACCCCACTCTTCCCTCCTACAAGGAGACTCAAGGTGGCTTACAAGCTCCTTTCCCTTCCTCTCCCCACAACAGACACCTTGTGAGGCAGGTGGGGCTGAGAGAGTTCCTGAGAGAACTGTGACTAGAACTGTGACTGAGCCCTTCGGGGGAGGGCGGTTTATAAATATAATAAATAATAATAATAATAATAATAAATAATAGATCAAGGTCACCCAGCAGGAATGTCGGAGTGCGGAAACACATCTGGCTCACCAGATAAGCCTCTGCCACTCAGGTGGAGTAGGGAATCAAACCCGGTTCTCCAGATTAGAATCCACATGCACTACATCACCTTGGCTCTCAAATTGGCTGAAGCCAATTTTAAGACAGCTGGGAATTCGAGAAGTGGAGACCCACAAGAGTCACATGGGGGTCCCGTCCTCCTCTCAGCTAACCCACCAATCCACCATGAGGATCACACACACACCCCCGTGTGGGAAGGTATAATGGTGGTCCCCGTTCTCCCCCTTTCCCCACCTTCCTACAGCACTGCTGCCTCTACCAGTCTCACAGGGTGGGGGCAGCAGTTGCCCATCACTGACGGTACAGGCCAGTGGCTCCATGTCCCCACAGTTGTGGCTCCAAGCCTCTACCTCCATATGACTCCCTTCCCCCAATTATCACCACTGCTGAGACTTTGATTGCTCTTGGTCTCTGCCATGGCAAAGAAGGTAGATGCGTTGTCTGAGTGAACAAAGACCACTGTCTTGTTTTGGGGAGATTTCAACTCTTCCCCCCCCTCCCCCGCCGGTATATGTTTTCAGATTTTCTACAAATCTTGGGAAAATCCCCCAAATTTGCAGAACTACCTGTTTTCGGTCAGCATGGCCCCAATCTGCAGATTTACCTATCCACAGATATGGTCACACTTCACCATTGGAATATATGATCCCATCGCCCAAAAGCTATTCAAAAGGGAAGTCTAGCAGCATTCATATAATTCCATATATAAGACAATCTACTTCAAAGCAGCATTGCCAACAACTGGCATCGTTTGTTTAAAAAAAACAAAACGCAAAACAGATGCAAGCAAGTCTAGAGAAGAAGGCTGAGCGTAGCTGGAAAATTAAATTGATCTCTTCGTTGCGCTGATGGATGACAACATTGGAAACGCCGACGGGAAAACAGGACGGCTTTTGCAAAGCGATTGATTAAGCAAGGTCAATCTATCTTTCAATGCGGAATACAATCCGCGCTGCAGTTGGAAAGCAGCAGTTGTTTGTGTAGCCCAGAGGACTAAGGATACTTCTGTGGAATGTGACCCTGGGCCCCGAAACCCCACTTCACCAGCGCTGGATTCTGTCCATAACAAGCTTCCACGCATTTCTAACTATTACAGCTTGGAAACATACTTGGAAGCATTTTGCACAATCTATCCAAGTCACAAGGAAGTCATAGGAGCGAGGAGCAGTTCTGGAACCCACGGGCAGCCAACCTGTTCCCTGCCTTTTAAAGATTTCAGCAGCATGACCTGCACATTTTCTGTCTAGTACATTTTTATCCCACTGTTCCTCCAGGAGCGCGGGGTAGATCAGGTGCTCCTCTTTCCCCCGTGTTAGCTTCACAGCAATCCTGCAGGGTCAGCTAGACAGGGAGAGAGCGTGACTTCTCCAAAGTGAAGCAGCAAGCCTCAGAGAGGAGTGGGGATTTGAGAGAGAGAGCCTGTGCGTGCTTTAAAAACTGAGCCGCCACCAGTACACCTTGCCTTTATATAGATAGGTTTACATTAAGATGAAGAAGAGTTTGGATTTATACCCCTCCCCCTTCTCTCCTGTAAGGAGACTCAAGGGGGCTTACAATCTCCTTTCCCTTCCCTCCCCCCACAACAAACACCCTGTGAGGTGGATGGGGCTGAGAGAGTTCCAAATAGCTGTGACTAGTCCAGGAGTCTGCAACCTGCGGCTCTCCAGATGTTCATGGACTACAACTCCCATCAGCCCCTACCACCATGGCTAATTGGCCATGGTGGCAGTGGCTGATGGGAACTGTGGTCCAGGAACATCTGGAGAGCTGCAGGTTGCAGACTCCTGGACTAGCCCAAGGTCACCCAGGTGGCATGCAGGAGTGCAGAAACACATCTGGTAACCATTCCACCTGGACCTTCCAAGAGTCAGCTGGGTACTTACAATATCGGCCACGTGTTCCACAAAAATACAGTTTCCGAATTTTATCTTCTGTATGACGGGGTGAGGAACGTCACCTCTCAGCTGGGATTGGTGTTCAATCAGTTGCTGGAGGCGTCTGTGGGGGAAAGCGTCTTCCGTGCAAATGTAAACGGCACCTGCCATAGAGTGAAACTTTCCTTGCTGCAGTCCGTCTCGAAAAGACTGCCACCACCGTGGTTTTGAGGCACACCTGCAGAGAGTTTTCTCAACAGGTTCTTCTCCTCCCCACACCCCCAAATCTGTTCTGACTGCTGAGCAGAAGTAGCCAGACTGGAAGAGAGACTTTCATAGCGAAACCCTAAGCAAAGTTGTATACCGAAGTGAATGGGTGTAATTCTGCCTAGGATCACACTGTTAAAGCTTGTTTGCCCTTAAATACCTTAGGCCAGTGGTTCTCAACCTGTGGGTCACGACCCCTTTGGGGGTCGAATGACCCTTTCACAGGGGTCGCCTAAGACTCTCTGCATCAGTGTTCTCCATCTGTAAAATGGATAAATGGATGGGGTCACCACAACATGAGGAGCTGTATTAAAAGGTCACAGCATTAGGCAGGTTGAGAACCACTGCCCTAGGCACTAAGACCAGGGCTGTGTGAACACAGAAATAATGGAAAACACAGAAAAATCACGAACTGAGATCTAAGATGCAGGATTTATTTTAGAGGGGGGGGGGATGCAAATTTGCCTAGTTTAGACTCCTCATAAAACTTTTCTCTGTATCCAGATTTTAAGAGTGTAAAATGGTAACTTTTTTCCTAGTGCAAAAATACACACAGCCTTGATTAAGCCTTCCATCGCTGATTGATTTCTACCCTCCTCTTCTCCCTGGTGGGGCACAAGGCAGTTTACAAACCATTTTTTCCTCACAAAAACAATTTTGTTAGGTAAGTTAAGCTGGGAGCAGGTGACTGGCCTGAGATCACCCAATCAGCTTCCATGGCAGAGTAGGGATTCAAACCTAGATCTCCCAACACTTTGCCCACTGCAACATAATGGTTCTTAAGAAGAAGGAGGAGTTTGGATTTATCCCCTCCCCTTCTCTCCTGTAAAGAGACTCAAGGTGGCTTACAAGCTCCTGTCCCTTCCTCTCCCCACAACAGACAACTTGTGAGGTAGGTGGGGCTGAGAGAGTTCCAAAGAACTGTGACTAGCCCAAGGTCACCCAGCAGGCTTCATGTGGAGAAGTGGAGAAACACATCTGGTTCACCAGATAAGCCTCTGCCACTCAGATGGAGAAGTGGGGGATCAAACCCGGTTCTCCAGATTAGAGTCCACCTGCTCTTAACCACTACATCAGATCTTGAGCCTCAACATCTGGCAACGACACAATCAAAGGAACCTTTCTTACCACATTCCAGTCCACCGTATTCGTACGGGTATTGCACAGAAAGGCAGAGCTGCAAGCCAATTTGGGTCTTCCCAGCCGAGCTCTCGCCAGCAATTTCAGTAATCCCCGTCAGCGGAATGCCGCCTCTTAGCAAACCATCCAGAACGCGGCAGCCCAGGCTCAGCTTCTGGCGTTGGGAAGTTGGGCTTTCATCTTGGAAGAGCTGCAACGCTAAAGGGCAGATTTAGAAGAGAGGAAGGGCAAATGCAGCATTGACTGCTGACCTGACAGGAAGCCCTGCAAAGAGCTACCACACCTGTTTTGACAGGAAGGAAATGCCAGTCAATGACCCCAGCACCCTTTTTGGTAGGCAGCTTTACCAGCTACAAATGAGACCAGGGGACACCGGGCTGGGATGGGGAGACACAGGGACCTGCTGGGAGAAGATCCACTTCCACGAACGCACTCAAGCTCCTGGTTCATACAATCCAACCCTATATATCAGTGATGGCAAACCTTTTCGAGACCGAGGGCCCAAACTGCAACCCAAAACCCACTTATTTATCGCAAAGTGCCAATGCGGCAATTTAACCTGAATAACCCCCTTGAGCAGGGGCCAGCCTCTCTGCGCCTCTCTAGCATCTCTGCCGCCTCTGCCCCTCCCCTCCGGGCAGCAGCCACCTGGAGCACAGGCACCAGGCCCGCCAGCCGAGTCCTCCCTGTTTGCTGAGGTGCACGCACATCAAGTCCAGCAGCCCAGGCCAGCCTAGATGTGGAAAGGGGAAATCACCCCCCACATCTAGGCTGGCCTGGGCCACTGAACTTGATGTGTGTGCACCTCAGCAAGCAGGGAGGACTCAGCTGGCGGGCCTGGTGCCTGTGCTCCACACGACGAACTCTGTGCACGCGTGCTCACAGAGAGGGCTCTGAGTGTCACCTCTGGCACCCGTGCCATAGGTTCGCCACCACTGCTATATATACTCTGTTTCACACAAAGATATTAGTTCAGTCAATTGAGCTGCCGCAGTGGAGAAAATTGTATGTTTCTGCATTACAATATAGTCCCGAACAAATGTGAGAATTGTCATTCATTTTTACACACTGCCTTTGTCAAAACCATTATTTTGTGCATTGCTGAACATGGTACTTTGATACAAGAGCATTTATGCCAAAATGATTTTTTACTTTCTAATGGATGGGGGGAGTAGGACTAGATAGGCACTAGGACCCAAGCATTCTACAACAAAGAAGGTCCAACATGCTTCATTCTGGGCCAGAGGATCATACAATGTACTAACATCTTCAGTGGGATCCAATAGTTATATTCCCTCTCTGTTATCAGATCACTTTATTTCAGAATGGTATACTTTGATCTTTAGAAAGGTTGAAACTATTGGTTTCCCTTTGGAAACTCTCAAAGGTGGAAGCCTTCCGACTAGTTAAGAATAGGCTCTTGGATCTTGATTTTCATTATTTGACTCTTGCAGCCAAGACAACCTGCTCCCTGACTACATTATTAATCCCATGCGAGCGTGGAATTATGGCAACATATCTTCGTCTGCTGATTAATCCCACCCAGAGGAGAGCCGTGGCTACTGCAAGATGTAATGTGTTGCCCTCAGCTCTTCTGGAGGGAAGATTTAAGAATATAGAACGTTCTAAAGGGGTTTGTCCTTGTGATCTGGTTACGGTTGAAACACTTGACCATTCTCTGTTTGTATGCCCTAAATATGATAAGATACGCATGAAATACACGAATACCATTTTCTTGCAATGTTCTCAGTGGCAAGAGTGTTACAAGATACCCAACCTCCTGAACAGCTCTGATGTGCTCTTTTGTGAGACTGTTGCAAATTTTATACTGGAAATTAGTAATTTTAACTGTGTTTTTAAATCTTGTTTAACTTTGAAATTTTGTCCTGTTTTGTATTTCAATAAAGGCTTGTTGTTGTTACTAACATCTTCATGTGAAACAGAGTATAACTTTGTAGCCAAGATCTGGGGACTTCTACTTGAAGATAATTATTCTGAGATATCCACAGCAGCATCTGCAACCCAACAAATCCCAGGTTGTTAGAACTGCTCTCCTCTCCATTCAGGATAGATTGAGAGGAGGAAACCCAAGTACCTGCTGTAGCTGGGGCACACAATCATCAAACATTTCCCATGATATGCACCAGTGGCTTTCGGTTATTAAAGAAATCTCTTCTTCAATATTTATGAAAATATCGCTATTGGTACCGATTCCAGAATAACAATAACACACGCAGGGAATTCAGAAGTGATCCAGCAGCATGTCAAGCCCGAGTTATGCAGATCAATGGGGACTCTAGGACAATATAGGACTGTCTTTATTGACAGACATCGGTAAAGGCAAAGAAGCCAGTTCTAAATAACTGACTTTGGGGACAGTCTTTTATCCGCCAAGGTTCCCCCTTCGAACCTTTCACACCCCACATCAAAGGCAAAGTAAAATAAGACAGGAATGTTTCGATCATTAGGGTTAGGTTAGTAAAGTACAACATCAAGGCCGGAGTAAAGAGGAACCAGCACTTGGGCACTTAGAAGAAGAAGAGTTTGGATTTATATCCCCCCTTTCTCTTTTGTAGGAGACTCAAAGGGGCTGACAATCTCTCCACCCTTCCCCTCTTTATGAAGCACCCATGTGCGATGGAACGGTGGGGCCGACAGAGCTCAGAAAAAGCTGCTTATTGGCTAACCCAAAGGTCCACTTGCGCAGCTGGCGTGTGGTGGAGTGCACAGGCTAATCGGAATTCCCCAGATAAACCTCCACAGCTCAAGCGGCAGAGCGGGGAATCAAACCCGGTTCCTCCAGATTGGAATGCACCTGTTCTTAGCCACTATGCCGTTGCAGATCCATAGATTGTTACATGTTGCAAATCAAAGGAATGTGGGAAACTGAAAGTAGAGGAGAGACAGGAGGCCCGTCAACATAACAGAACACAGGTCCGCTTTGATTAATCTGGAAGACCGCTACAACTTACAGCACCATTTTCTTGCCACGGCTTCAGAAACCAGTCTGTTCTTTCAACCAGTTCCTGCAGGCCATCATAGATTGTTCTCTCTCTATTTATGTCATTTCCCATCATCTTTTTACTGACAGTCAAAGTTGGTTACAAAATGCTAGCCAAAAAAAATCAATCAGACAGTAGAAGCTAACCAATGAACAATGCCAGGATTACTAAATTAGAAAACAATACAAGCAGAAAGCCGGCTAAAGAATGGCATATACCATAATGCAGTGAATGTACAGGCAGTACCCCCAATTTACAATGATAATCTGAGCCCCTGCTTCACACTAAGATTTTTACCTTAGCTTTCAATCCTCTTCAAACGAAGATAAATACTTTCTACTATATAAGCAAATCAGAACCTGAGAAGAAGTGATTCCTTCTCTCAAGGTAACTGACAGTGTAATCCTAAACGGAGATGAAGCCAATGGGCTTAGGATGGGTGTAATTCTACACAGGGTTAGGATGTGGATAACCAACAGATCATGCTAGGCCAAGCGTCTCCAATCTAAGCCTCTTGCCACAAAAGTTCCACTGAAAACCTACACAGATTTTTGTTTTCAAGCCTAGTGAAATCAAAATTCCACCAACATCCCTCTCCACCAAACAGTGATTGATCAAAGTATATCTTTTTCCCCAGACAAGGTAATTCTTACCTGTAAGGCCTGAGTACTTCCTCAAGGCACCAGAAACGGCTCTCAGTAGGTATTGCACATCTATACAGGACAGTTTGGTCAACCTTTGTAAATCTGCTCCTGAAAGATTCAACACGTCTTTGATGGATCTTAGGTTAGCTGGAATGAGAAAAGTGATTAAATGTAAGCAGTTTCATTGCCTTCCCCATATATAAAATGACTGGTAGCCAAAGGAAGTTGTTGCATTTATTTCTTGGTAGATGCAGACCTGATTCCGAGTATTTCAGCTTAAGCTGTGGTCTCGTTTTAGGCATGATTTACTGAAGAGGTGCCACTAATTTTCACAGAACTTATACTTGAAGAAGGACACAAAAGGGTTGTAAGTCAGTGCAATCTGAAGCATTTATGTCCTTCTATGCCTATTGACTTCAATAGATTTAGAATGGTATGACCCTGCTTGGGATCATATTAAACTGCAATATTAAGAACATCTTGCAGAGAATAAGCCATATTGATACTAACTTGGGTGGTGCAAACTAGCTCGATCTTGTCAGATCTTGGAAGCTAAGCAGGGTTGCCCCTGGTTGGTTAGTACTTAGATGAGAGATTGCTATGCAAATGCACTCAGTGATAAATTGCCTCTGAAGTCCCTTGCCTTTAAAACTCTACTGGGTTGCCCTAAGTCAGTGATGACGAACCTATGGCACTCTAGATGTTCGTGGACTACAATTCCCATCAGCCCCTGCCAGCATGGCCAATTGGCTGATGGGAATTGTAGTCCATGAACATCTGGAGTGCCATAGGTTTGCCACCACTGCCCTAAGTCAATTGCGACGTGATGGCAAAAAGCCAACAAGCCCCACTGAACACACCTGAACCAAACTCCAAGTAGACCTGCTTAGAACTGCTTTTTTCATCAATTAACTGCCTCCTTCACTGGGATTAGGCAGACCTGACTTTGCCTAGAAGTCAACAGCTGGCAACTCTCTGCTCCTGTATTAAAGAAAAGCCTTAGAAAGGCATGGGATTTATTTTTCAGTAAACATAACCAGACTGGAAAGGTAAATGAACATTTAGAACAGGGGTCTTCAAACTATGGCCCTCCAGATGTTCATAGACTACAATTCCCATGAGTCCTACCACTTGGCCATGTGGCAGGGGCTGATGGGAATTGTAATCCATGAACATCTGGAGGGCCATAATGTGAAGACCCCTGATTTAGAAAGTAGCTTAGTTGCCAACTCTGGGCTGGCAAATTCCTGAAGCTGGGGAGGGGGGGTGAAGTTTGGGGAGTGGCCTCAGTGGGGAATAGTGCCATACAGTCCACCTTTTGAAGCAGCCATTTTCTACAGAGGAACGGATCTCTGTAATTTGGAGACAAGTTATAATTCTGGATGATGTCCAACCCTGCCGGAGACTAGCAACCATAAATTACTGCAGCCTACCCAGCTGTGAACTCTGCGGATGGCTTCCCCCAGCCAAACGAGAACATAGCAAAACTCAAGTCTAGAACTCTAATCTACGATCACAAAGTGTGGAAATATGAAGAAGAGTTTGGATTAATACCCCACCTTTCTCTCCTGTAAGGAAGCTCCAGGTGGCTTCCAAGCTCCTTTCCCTTCCTCTCCCCACAACAGACACCTTCTGAGGTAAGTGGAGCGGAGAGAGTTCCTGTGACTAGCCCGAGGTCACCCAGCAGGAATGCAGGAGTGCAGAAACACATCTGGCTCACCAGATAAGCCTCAGCCATTCAGGTGGAGTAGTGGATAATCAAAGCCGGTTCTCCAGGTTAGAATCCACCTGGTCTTCACCACTGCACCAAGAGATGAGTTACCTTTTTTAACCGCTGCAATCACTCTGGGGTTCACATCGAGCTGATCCCAGTCCATTTCTTGAAAAGCACTGTGCCACACAATGACCTGCAATAGGGCAGACATAGCAAAGACAGATAAAGCATAGAGCCAAAGGACAACTGGCATAAGAACATAAGAACTAGCCTGCTGGATCAGACCAGAGTCCATCTAGTCCGGCACTCTGCTACTCGCAGTGGCCCACCAGGTGCCTTTGGGAGCTCACCTGCAGGAGGTGAAAGCAATGGCCTTCTGCTGCTGCTGCTCCCGAGCACCTGGTCTGCTAAGGCATTTGCAATCTCAGATCCAGGAGGATCAAGATTGGTAGCCAGAGATCGACTTCTCCTCCATCAATCTGTCCAAGCCCTTTTTAAAGCTATCCAGCCGAGGAGACTGGCCCTTTCAGTTAGTGGGAAAGTTTTTAATGGGTTGCACAGGGCTGTTGTGATCAAACCAACTCCTAGAAGCATCTCAGGAACTGTTCAGCTTGGACTTGGCCAGCACCAATGACATGTCACTTACAATCACCACCTGTGGTGCTCCAGTCTGAGCAGCCCTTCCACTTGCCCCTGAGCTGTTTTCATGACCCAATTTACCCCAATGAGGAGGCAAATTGTAAGCCACACTCCCTGATCTGAATGGATAATAGTCATTCTACCTGTCTTTTAAAAGTAAGTCTCTACTACTTTTTTTACCATGCCGCTGTAAGAGGAAATGTGCTGCTTGTACCTTTCCTACGATAACTCAGCAGTGAAAAGGGTTAGAGACTTACCTTTTTAAAAAAATGAAAGCTATGCACTAATAAATTGTTTCAATGGACTCTTGTAACATTACAGCAGTGATGGCGAACCTATGGCACAGGTGCCAGAGGTGACACTCGGAGCCCTCTCTGTGGGCACGTGCACACAGAGTTCATCAGGTGGGGGGCAGAAAATCACCCCCCCCCACACACACACATATATTTAGAATAGAATAGAATAGAATCTTTATTGGCCAAGTGTGATTGGACACACAAGGAATTTGTCTCCGGTGCATATGCTCTCAGTGTACATAAAAGAAAAAGAAAAAGAAAAAAGAAAAAAAAAGAAAAAGAAAAAAAAAGAAAAAAGAAAAAAAAGAAAAAGAAAAAGAAAAAGAAAAAAAATACATTTGTCAAGAATGTAGGTTGGCCTGGGCCACTGAGCACGACGTGTGCACACCGCGGTGAGCAGGGAGGACTTGGCTGGCGGGCCTGGTGCCTGTGCTCCGGGTGGCTGCTGCCCGAGGGGGGGTCATGCAGAGGAAGCAGAGATGCTAGAGAGGCACAGAGCAGTGTGCGTGGGACTTGATGGAGGCTAGAGCAGGCTGGCCCTGCTCAAGCGAGTGGGGCGGAGGAAGAGGGAGCCAACCGGTTTTTTCTAAACTAAAACCTGAGCATTCAGGTTAAATTGCCAGGTTGGCACTTCACGATAAATAAGTGGGGTTTGGGTTGCAATTTGGGCACTCGGTCTCGAAAAGGTTCACCATCACTGCATTACAGTAATCTAACAATGCCCATTTTTAAGGCAGAAAAAGCCCTCTAGTGTGTACATGGGAAATGGCAGCCAGAAGAGGCAAGGAAAATGATGGGTAACCAAGGAGGCTGATAAAAATTCCCTAATATCAGAACGAATAACCAAGGGTTGCATGCGATAAATTAACAAAGCTTTAATACATTCTTTTGTGTGTGTTAAGGGCTGTTAAATTGCTTTTAACTTACAGCAACCTATAAATGTCCTCCAAAAACGTCCGATTGTTAACATCCTAGCTCAGGTCTTGCAAACTGAGGGCTGTGACTTTGTTACTGAGTTGATCCATTTCATGTTGGGTCTTTCTCTTTTCCTAGCATTATTGTCTTTTCCACTGAATCTTGTCTTCTCATAATGTGACCAAAGTACAGTAGCCTCATTTTAGCTTCCAGGGAGAATATGGGCTTCATTTGTTCTAGAACTCACTAACTTGTCTTTTTGTGGTTCATAAATACCCATTAAAATTCTCCTTCGCATTTAAAGGAATCAACTTTCATCCTGTCAGCTTTCTTCATTGTCCAAAGTTCGCACTGTATACAGTAATGCGGACTACTATGGCATGAATTATCTTGCTCTTGGTCACCACTGACACATCATTACACTTAAGAATGTTTCCTAGTAGAATCATAGAGTAGGAAGAGGCCACAAGGGCCATCTAGTCCAAATGCGTGGCATGCAGGAATACACAATCAAGGCACTCCTGACAGATGGGCCATCCAGTGTCTGTTTAAAAACCTCCAAAGGAAGAGACTCCACCACCCTCTGAGGCAGTGTATTCCACTGATAACAGCCCGTACTGTCAGGAAGTTCTTCTTTATGTATAAGTGGAATCTCTTTTCCTGTACCTTGAATCCATTACTCCTGGTCCTGGTCTCTGTAGCAGCAGCAAACAAGTTTGCTTCCTCTTCAACGTGACATCCCTTCAACTATCTACACAAGGCTATCATGTTACCCCTTAACATTCGCTTCTCCCGGCTAAATATACCCAGCTCCCTACGTCTCTCTCCCTAGGACACAGATTCCAGACCTTTTACCATTTTGGTCACCTTCCTCTGAGCATGCTCCAGCTTGTCAATGTTCTTCTTAAATTCAGTGGTTGCCCTAGAGACTTTCGGACCTGTAGTGACTTCCAAGGTCAGAGGATTCCTTGGACCCCAATGCAGAATAGAGTGGTACTGTTACATCCCTCAATCTAGACACTATACTCCTATTGATGCATCACAGAATTACATTGGCTTTCTTGGCTGCCGTATCACTTCTGACTCACGTTGTTTTGTGGTCTACTAAGACTCCCAGATCCCTTTCACATGTACTGTTGTCCAGCCAAGTGTCACCCATCCTATAACTGTGCTTTTTTTGTGCCTAAGTGTAGCATCCAACATTTATCATTTTGTTAGTCTTGGTCCAGCTCTCTAATCTGTTCAGATCAGTTTGAATTCTGACCCTAGGGCATCCTAGGAGGGGTAAGATTAGGACATCCAAGAATTCTTTTTAGAGTGTAATTCCAAATATCCCAGTAAGCAAGAACAGAGTAAATCGTAGTTCCATGGTGTGTATATACACATAGAGGGAGGCTGTATTTTGCTTCCTGAAGCACCACCGTGTATACCTTTTTCCAGTGGCATAGCTAAGGAAAATGGAGCCCGGTGCAAAATCTGAGTTTCAACCCCCCCCACACACACACCCAGCAGTCGCTGTGATGCTGGAATCCACCCCCAAACAGCATCACTTTCAATAGTGTTTAAGCTAGAAAGCCCAGATTCTCCTTTTAAATCCACCTTAAAGGGAGAATCTGGGGTCCCCAGTTAAAACAACATTGAAAGTGATGCTGTTTTGGGGTGTATTCTCCCCCACCCTGAAATAACATCACTTTCAATTTTAAACTGGGGACCTCAGATTCTCCCTTTAAATCCATGCCAAAGGGGGTGGATTTAAAAGGCGAATCTGGGGAAATTTGGAGGGTGCCTGCTGTCAGGCATGAACTGTTAAGCTAGCAGCACCAAAATTTCAGGGTATCTTTAGGAGACTCTCCTGATGATATCACCCAGGTTTGGTGAAGTTTGGTTCATGGGGTCAAAAGTTATGGAGCCTCAAAGGTATAGCCCCCATCTATTAGCTCCCATTGGAAACAATGGGGGATGAGGGCACCCCTTTTGGGAGTCCATAACTTTGGACTCCCTGAACCAAAACTCACCTAACTTGGGTGATATCATCAGGAGAGTCTCCCGAAAAATCTCTGAAATTTTGGTGCTGCTAGCTAGCCTAAAAACTGCGCCCCCTGCAGGCCTAAAACTGAAAAAACACTTTAAAAATACCAAAAACCCACAAATGAACCTGCAAGTTTTGCGCACACACCCCCCCCCCACAAGGGACTGCCCGGTGCAACACGCACCCGTCCCCTTGTAGCTTCGCCTCTGCTTTTTTCCTTTATATCCAATCAGAAACCGCCATGCCCAGATCCCACCAGTGACACCCGCAGTTACCTTAATGTACTTTTTCCATCAAATTGCAATGAACGACTCAATCGCTTTCCCCAACACTCGCTCACAAGAATGGGCGGCATTGGCAGGAAATAACACCTCGCGTACCCAAATCAGCTTTCTAACAGAACAGCCATTAAACAAAAAGTTCCAAACCAGCAATTCGCAACCAAGGCATTTGGCTACGAATGACCTGGGCCCGCGCAACATGCTAGCCAATCACAGAACGCCGACAGGATCTCCTAGCCAATCAGCTACGGGAAAATGTTTTGCACTCCTCTCGCCACTGAACTTCATTCCAGGCTTAAGAGTGGCGACTAAACCGCGCATGCGCTTCTGCTCCACCCATTCGTACGACACGCCTCGGAGCGAACGATTGGCTGAAAGGTCCTCAACGAGGGGCGGGGCCTCTTGTCCGCCCTGTCGCGTGCGGGGCGAAGAACAACAACCTCCGTTCTCAGCTTCCATTGGCGCGTCGTGTCGCCCGTCTTCGAGAGGGTGGCGCTGATTGGCTGGTCCTTAGTGGGCTGGCGGCTTGGGCGCGTCGCCTTGTGGCGGTGGCGGCCGTGAGGTGAAAATGTCGGGCCGCGACGGCAAGAAGTTGGTCCGGTCGCCCAGCGGGCTCCGGATGGTGCCTGAAAGCCGGGCCGCGCGGAGTCCCTTCGGCCTCGAAGAGCCGCCGTGGGTCCCCGACAAGGAGGTAACGGCGCGGGGCAGCCTCGCCCGCATCCCTCCCCGTAGTCGCCGCCCTGACCCCGAGCTCCTCCGCCCCCAAATCGGTCTCTCCCGAGGGCTTTCTCCGTCAGGGCGGCTTTTCCTTGCTCCTTTCTACGCCTCGTCCCTAGGATCAGGGTGTTTCTTTTTGCACAATCTTCCTGCAAGGAGAAAGCTAGCTCTGCAGGGAGAAGTGTTTTTCTCTCCTTTGCTTGCAGTGCTGGCTTTTTGTTTGCAAGGAGGTTTTCTTTTTCGGTTTAAGTAAGACAAAGAACTATCAAGGAATCTGCCAGGGTGTGGAAGTAACGGAGGGATGGGAGGAAAATGGAAATGAGGGCAGTGATAAAGATTCTATTTGTCCATGTAGATCGGGGTCTCCAACCTATGGCCCTCCAGATGTTCATGGACTGCTGTTCCCATCAGCTCAGTTGGCCATGCTGGCAGGGGCTGGTGGGAATTGTAGTCCATTAACATCTGGAGTGCCATAGGTTCGCCACCACGGTCATAGACTATAATTCCCATCAGTCCCACCAGCATGTCCCATTGACAGAGCTGATGGGAACAGCAGTCCATGAACATCTGGAGGGCCATAGGTTGGAGATCCCGATCTACATGGACAAGCAAAGTCTTTATCACTGCCCTCGTTTCCATTTCCCTCCCATTCCTCTGTTACTTCCACACCCTGGCAGATTCCTTGACATTTCTTTGTCTTAAAACAAAAACAATTGGATGTGTTGGTGGGGGCTGATGGGAATTGTAGTCCATGAACATCTGGAGGGCCGTAGGTTGGAGATCCCTAATTATACTTAGACTTTATTTGAGACAAAGAACTTCACAGATGGAGAAGAGAGGTGGTATCGAGAAGGTCTTCTGGGGAGGAGGTTGTTTTGGGGAACAGGACATTCGGGGCTCATGCAGCTGGAACAGCAAAAGTTTGCATGCAAGGTTTAATGGGAATATAGTGGTTTGTTTTCTTATTTGCAGAATTTATATCCTACATTTCTGCCCTCCAAGGTCGCTAACAAGTAAAAGCATACATGATAAAGGGGCTTTTCGAAACGTTTTAAAATCAATCCCCCTCCCAAAACAACGGCATTAAAACCATTTAGAAAAGACAAAAGCACAAACTTTAAAATGTATACAGAACATTAAAAATGGGTAAGGAAGGAGGGATGATTGAAGGAATGGTTGCAGAGGTCCTTTGGAGGGAAAGCCCATCAAAGATCCTGAAGGACAGGATTTGGGCTTTTTGCCTTGTGTATGGATGGAGTTAGAGGGCAGCCTTGTATATAACTTGAGCAACAAGAGGGTGAATTATTTTGGCGGCAGAGTTCTGGATTAGATGGAAGAGAAAAAACAGAGACAGGCCAGCGTATGAGATGAGTAGAACATTGTCTATAATTTTCACTGTCGGGCAGTGGAGAGGACAGGTAGAAGCACATGGACAAAATGTGGTTTTCGAAGGCTTTCATAGTTTGGAATCACTAGGGTGTTGTAGATTTTAGGTTGTATGATCATCGTTTAGTATCATTTTCTCCTGATCGCTTCATTTCTCATCTGTGGCTGGCATCTTCTGAGGATCATCCTCTGAAGATGCCAGTCATAGATGCAAGCGAAATGTCAGGAGAAAATGCTACTGGGACACAGCCATACAACCCAGAAAGCCCACAACACCCTAATATGGCCAGATGATGGATGGGTAGACGAACTATGGGGAACGAAGGAGAAGAACAAATCAAAACAGAGGTAAGGTAGATAGCAAAGTTGTCATTAAATGCAGATTGAAAATATTTAAGGGGAAAGTGAGATGTTTGGCCTTAAGACATAGTGAGCTTGATGAGGGGTTGGAGGGAGGGTGAAGTAGGGCTTGGTTTGTCATCTGTGTACAGAGGGATGGGATTTGCTGAGGTTACCCAGAAATAGCATGCAGGCAACAGGAAGCTTCCCTCTTTAGAAAGGTCAAATGAGTTATTCCATGGGGTGGAGAGTGCTTTGTTAAAACCCATTGCAACCACACGGCCACACAGAGAAAGGGAGTTTTGCTAGAGGAAGAAGAGGTGTTGAGCAGTAAATGCCGAGGGGACCTTGTGAGGCGTCTGTGCAATGCTGTGCTGCTTCAAGAAAAGGAACCTTAAGGGCATTCCCCAACAGCAACAGACCAGCAGAGGAGGTGTGGATTGCCTCAGTCTCCTTCCTCTGACTTCAGCAAAAGAGTTGCCACCAGCATAACAATTTTCCAAGTCCATTAAGCCTTCACTGAGTTATTAGCAGCTGTTGCCTTAAGAGAAGTCTGCAATATTTTTTGTACCATCTGTGGTGGATATTATAGGAATGTGTCGTGTTCACACCTTTGTTCTCAGAAGGCAGCAACATCACCAGGACCGTATTGGTTTGGCCCTATGTTCAGTGCCCGCTCAGCTTATACCTCCCTTTGTTGTTAGCATGGGCAATGCTGCTTGAAATGGTGGAGATGAAAAACGCTGCCCGGTCACAGCTGACTTATGGCAACCCGATTGGCTTTTCGTAACATGGCAAGAGATATTCAGAGGAGGTTTGCCATTGCCTGCATTTGTTAAGTGACCCTGGGGTTCTGTAGCGGCTTCCCATTCAAGATCTGAGGAGGTTGAACCAGCCTTGGCTAACCAGGCTTTCTAAAATGCAATACTGCTATAAGAAACCAGGAAAAGATGGGAATAAATGTAGTTATATGCTCCTACTCTGAGTATATAAGGTGTCGGCCCTGAACATGTTGATTACCGTATATACTCGTGTATAAGTCGACCCGCATATAAGTCGAGGCACCTAATTTTACTGCAAAAAGCTGGAAAAACTTATTGACTCGCGTATAAGTCGAGGGTGGGAAATGCAGCAGCTGCTGGTAAATTTCAAAAATAAAAATAGATACCAATAAAATTACATCAATTGAGGCATCAGTAGGTTAAATGTTTTTGAATATTTATTTCAAAGAAAAAACAGTAAACTGGCTCTGTAAGTGGAAAAGAGGGTCAACAAGAACAATATGGTATCAACAATAACTTTAAAAGTACAAAACCTTAGCTCAATCAGCAACCAAGCTAAAACACAAGAGTTAAAATCCTTCAAAACTGATTCTCCTCATCATCTGTATAACCAAAATGTAACTCAACTTAGATTTTAAAGAGGGATATTTACTCAGAAATGGAAAATCTACTTTATCATTTCCCATTGTAAAACAATGGGGATGGGGCACCCTTTAGATCAATAACTTGGGATCCCCTGACCCAAACTTTACCAAACCTGGTTGGTAATATAGAGATCTCCTGATGAGACCAGCTAGGGTTTGGTGAAGTTTGGTTCAGAGATTCAAAAGCAGGACCCTCAAAAGGGCAGCCCCATCTAATAATAGTCTCATTGAAAACAATGGGGAATGGGGTCACTTCCTTGTATCCATAACCCTGAACCAAACTTCACCAAACCTGGCTGGTATCATCAGGAGTGTCTTCTGAGGGTACCCTGAAAATTTGGTGTCGCTAGCATGAAAACTGTGCCCCCTGCTGGCCAGCAAAGTAAAAACACACAAAAATTTTAATGACCCGCATATAAGTCGAGGGGAGCTTTTTCAGCATTAAAAATGTGCTGAAAAATTCGACTTATACATGAGTATATATGGTAGTACACTTTTCTTATGGTACTCTGTTCACAGGGCAGGTAATATCTATATTGATATTGACAAACTGGAACGGGTCCAGAGGAGGGCAACCAAAATGGTAAAAGGTCTGGAATCCATGCCCTACGAGGAGAGACTTAGGGAGATGGGTATGTTCAGTTTGGTGAAGAGAAGGTTGAGAGGTGACATGATAGCCATGTTTAGATATCTGAAGGGATGTTATGTTGGTGAGGAGCAAGCTTGTTTTCTGCTGCTCCAAAGACTAGGGCCAGGAGTAAAGGGTTCAAGGTGAAAGAAAAGAGATTCCACCTAAACATCAGGAAAAACTTCCTGACAGTAAGGGCTGTTCGACAGTGGAATGCACTACCTCGGAGTGTGGTAGAGTCTCCTTCTTTGGAAGTTTTTAAAGAGAGGCTGGATGGCCATCTGACGGGAGTGCTTTGATTGTGTGTTCCTGCATTGCAAGGGGTTGGACTTGATGGCTCCTGGAGTCTCTTCCAACTCTATGATTCCATGACATCTTGACAGCCAGGTGGTGTGGTGCTGGCTTTTGACCCATTGACTTCCCTTTAGGGTCAGCGCACAGCAAAGTCCCTAAAAATGGGAAACCCCAGTGAAAAGGTAGGTAGGTAGCTTTCAATTCACATTTCTTCATATGTTCCCTGTTTTTCCAAACTGTAGAGCTGAATTTCGGTTTTGTGGGTTCTTCTGCAAGTGGGATGATCTCCTACGCCCACTGCACTAACGTAATGTCACTGTATGCAGCGGGGTGGATCCAGAGCATCACTTGTGGCGCTCTGCTTTTCCAGAGCACTGCTGCCGAGCCAGGATCCAGAGAGCTTCCTGCAGCAGCACTCAGCATGACGATGAAGAAGGAGAGTTTGGATTTATACCCCTCCTTTCTCTCCTGTAAGGAGACTCAAGGTGGCCTACAAGCTCCTTTCCCTTCCTCTCCCCACAACAGATGCCTTCTGAGGTACCTGGGACTGCGAGAGTTCTGAGAGAACTGTGACTAGCCCAAGATCACCCAGCACGAATGTAGGAGTGTGGAAACACACCTGGTTCACCAGATAAGCCTCTGCCACTCAGGTGGAGGAGTGGGGAATCAAACCCAGTTCTCCAGATTAGAATCCACCTGCTGTTCACCACTGCACCATGCTGGCTCTCATGTGGGGCTTTACGCTGGGGGAAGTCCCCTTCTGCTGGAATAAAAGAAGTACTGGGTTGAGCTCATTGTTTCCACAGGGAATTTAGATCATGCACGTAAGCCTACATTCTTCTTCCCTCGTCGATGCCCTCGCTCACGGGAGTTCACTGCCCTTTCTACTGTTTATCTGGGAATCAGTGTGCTGGATAGAGAGCTTGGCTGGTGTCAATAGCAGACAAATCTTGAAAGCTCAGTGCGTTTGTTTTTCCAGATTTAAAACTTTCCTGGCACGTCTGTTTCGTGTCAGGTTAATTTAAATGCCATATTTGAATAGTGACTCCATTATTATGCTGACAAAATGTTCGTGCTCAGTGAATTGAGCAGTGCCAGCAAGTATGTGAAAGGAACACTTTGGAACTGTCAGAAGCATGCCAGAATTCCCATCACAAAAGTCTGGGTGCATTTCTATGCAAGCCAGATAAAGCTGTTAGATGTTATTACTACCCTGCTTCTCTTGGATAGCGTGTTATCATACATGCTAGGCACTATTGAGTGTGTATTCACTGCAGAAAGGTTGCAGAAAACTATGTTGTAATTTGTCACACTTCCGCCAGCCTAAATCACCAGATAAGCGTGAGGTTTCGTTGTATCGGGTTTGTTCTTAGTAGTTTTCTCTGATGCCAGAGTCTAGGGCTGGCATCTCTCAGAGGATCATCCCTGCGATGCCAGCCACAGATGCAGGCGAAACGCCAGGAGAAAATGCTACTGGATCACGGTCGTATAGAAGAAGAAGAGTTTGATTTATATCCCCCCTTTCTCTCCTGCAGGAGACTCAAAGGCTTACAACTTCCCCGTCTCTTCCCCTCACAACAAACACCCCAGAGGTGTGGAGGGGCTGAGGAGAGCCCCCAAGAAGGGTGACTAGGCCCAAGGTCACCTTAGCCATGGTGTTGGAGTGTTTAGGGTAATCTGAATTCCCCAGATAAGCCTCCACAGCTCAGGTGGCAGAGCGGGGAATCAAACCCGGCTCCGTGATTAGATACACGAAGCTCTTAACCTTCACGCCTAATTGCTGACATAGTCCGAACCCTCACAATACTCCTATGTTGTAATTAGCCTTATGTCCTGTACTGGAAAATGCTAATTGGGAATTGATCCACCAACTCGTAGTGACTTATGGTGGGGACCCTTTTTGGTCTTGAAGCAGCGCAGCTAGTTATAATCAGCCAGTGTTCTGTGTCAAAGATGCAGGCATGCATTGTTTTCTCTGACTCGGGTTTTTACTTCTGCAACCGGCAGTGGTTAGATGGAGCTCCTGAAGACAATGCCTACTCTCAGCTGCCTGCTCTGCCTTGCAGCAGAGACATCTCCTTAAGATCTGGCCTGTGGCTTATCACTCTGCTTCTGTAACCAGGCTGTCCCCACCACCATTCTTTTCTATCAGGAATTCATCTGTCAGCCTCTGCCACCACAGAAATCAGCCTGAGGCTTGAACAAATGTTCATGTGAATCAAGGTGGTTTGGTTTTGTTTTATTTACAGCCTGCCTTTTTCACCAAGGCTGAAGGCGAATCATGCATTGTAAGTCAGCAGGAAGGAAGCATCCAGTAAACAGTGCGGTGGTGTTAGGATTGCAGAAATCGGAAGGAAGCCACGTGAATTATTGTCAAGTGTTAACAGTGCAGTGGAATTCCCATATAGTGAGGACTACTAAGAATTTCCTTAAGGAAACAAATTAAGGGATACATGTGTAATGGCTAATTGGTGGACATAGATTCTGTAAGAGGACCTAAGGGCCATCAAGTCCAACCCTCTGCAATGCAGGAACACACAATCAAAGCACTCCTGACAGATGGCCATTCAGCCTCTCTTTAAAAACCTCCAGAGACTCCACCATACTCCGAGGGAGTGCATTCCACTGTTGAACAGCCCTTCCTGTCAGGAAGTTTTTCCTGATGCTTAGGTGGAATCTCTTCACCTTGAACCCATTACCGGTCCTAGTCTCTGGAGCTGCCGAAAACAAGCTTGCTCCCTCACCATTATGACACCCCTTCAAATATCTAAACAGTAGTCTAGTCCACAGCCCTGCCCAGAGCATCTTTCTGAACGATCCCATTCCAATACAGCCAACTCCATGTACATTTTTACCTGTGTAAAAGTACCTTCCATAATAAATTCAGTTTTGTATGGTTTGTAGAAGACTAGGGGAGTGGGAGCCAGACCGCATCAAGCAAACCATTTCTAAAGATGACCTGCTTTTCTTGAAGCTTCTTTGCTCCTGGTAGGCATGTAAAGCAGTGCCAAGTCGCAGCTGACTTACGATTGCCTTAGAGCAACCCCAAGAAAAAGCTGTAAAGGCAGGTTAGAAGGAGAGGAGGTTTGCCATTGCTTTCCTCTGGTCTAGCTTTTGCCTTTGGTTGATGTTTCTGTTTATATAGAGAATACTGGTCCAGATTCTGTTGCTGATTCTCTCTCTTATGATTGACCTGCAGGATTAAAACACTAAATGCTGATTGGAGGGGGCGTAGTTTTGGATAGGGTACAGTTACTGTGTGTATTTGGCAACCGTTTTGCATGTAACCTTGATGTTAGAGGCTGCCTTATCAAGTTCTTGGTGCTTCTAGTGCTGTCAGAGGCAGGACTTATCTCCCATGGTCATTGCACCCTGGCACCTTCTGAAAAGTCCTGGGCTTGTGTTTAAGCGTTTGGCTGACACACGGTATTTTGGCTGCAAAGCAAAGGCCAGCAGGAGCGTTATTGGCAGATCAGCAGGGCACATCTGGACAGAAACGAGACCCCAATCATTGCAGGTCAGCCGTGTCTAGAGTTCACCCTTGAATCAGTTTCGAACTTGTTAACTTAATTACCCAGAGGGGCTTTTAATTCTGTCACGGAGGGTTGAAGCGATTCCGGAATGCGTAGTTTTGAAAAAAAAAAAATCTTTGAGGTGTGGAGGAAGGCCCAATCCAGTAAATTTCTACATAGTAATGCTATAAACAATGCTGGGGTTTGAGAATCTAGTAAAATGTAGTTTTCTTGGTAAGCTAAGGAAGATAGGAAATATTTCGGTATCTATGTTCACTTGTTCTCTTTTTCTTCTCACAGCGCTGCCTATTTAGTCTTCTTTGTAGCCCCTGTATACTTTCCTTCCCATGCCTGGGTTTGTGGATTTCTTTATCTTTGCAAAGCATTACTGAGAGTCCTATTGGAAAAAAAAAGTTCTTACAGTTTTTTTTAATTCTATGAACACTTCGTAGGAAAAAATGACGTTCATCTGGCTGACGCTGTGCAGCTGCAATTGTTCTTTGAAAGAAGCCATCGCTGTTACACTGTTTTCAAATGTGTTTTTCATTTGTAATTTAAATGTCTCCCCCGAGAACAGCTCTCTGCCTGAAATACATAGTTCTTGAAAGAGGAGTTTGGAATGACTCGGGCTTCTTTTCAAGTGGCTGTTTTTCTCCTACCAATTTCCCGATTAGTGTGGTTGTACAAACATACACAATTTCATATGGGGATCAGAGACTGGGTCACAGTAGTTTGAGAAGAAAAATCTATAAAGTATGCCAGTGAAGCATTTTAAGGGGCTTGGGGCTTGCATGCTATATACCAGTGGTGGCGAACCTATGGCACGGGTGCCAGAGGCGGCACTCAGAGCCCTCTCTGTGGGCACGTGCACCATCACTCCAGCCAAAGGTGAAGCTGCCATGGGGACATTGGAACAAATGTCCATGACAGCTGCCATTCAGTCATTTGGGGGAGGGGGGGAATCGCCACCCACATCCCTCTTCCCTGATGCCGTGCTCCAATCCCCGCCCTGCCTTTTAAGACAAAAGATGTTAATGTATGAGTTGTTTTTTCTAAACTAAAACCTGAGCATTCATGTTAAATTCGCCGTGTTGGCACTTTACTTCCATAAATAAGTGGGTTTTGGGTTGCAGTTTGGGCACTCCGTCTCTAAAAGGTTCACCATCACTGCTATATACGTTTACACACACTCTTACTTTTTGGACCAGGTGACTGAGAATCTTCACATCTTTTCCCTTATTGTTTTTTCTAGTGTCCCAGATGCATGCAATGCAGTACAAAGTTTGACTTCATAACCAGAAAGGTAAGGAAGTGAACGTAGTCTTTTACAAATAGCTGATTATGCTGTTGATTAACGAAAACACAACTTTTCCAATTTGCTTGTCAAAGCAGTCGCCGTGAAAATTGCACAGGATACAGATATGGTCATATCACCTATGCCTGGATTTCTCCTGTTGGTCACAGCAAATGGGATGGACTGAAGGCATCTTTGAACCAAGCAAGTTACAGGGATTGATTTCTGCAGTCGTCCCTGAAAACCTCTTTATGCTCCCCGACTCCCAAGCTGCTACTGAACACTGTAGTAAGAAGAGGGAATCAGCCAGAACTCCCTCCCTCCCTCCCTCCCACACATCACTGTGTTGAGTAGAACAAGCTCTTAGAACAAAGCAAAAACTCACACAAGAGGAAACAAGTTTGTTCTGAAATCAGTGTAACAAAACTGGGGAGATCGTTGGTCATGTCTGTAATGGATAACACAACCCCAGCACTTATCCTGTTTACATCTTGAGTCACAAGATGTACTTTCTGCATTTCATTGCCTTTTCACCTTCCTGCTTGGTTTTTTCCCTTTATGCCTCTGATTACGTGTGCGTGCCTGTGTGTGGCAGTTGAATACACTTGAAGTATATAAAGCCCAGAAGAGTTTGTTCTACAGTTTTGTGTTGTTAGATTAGAATTATGTTTTCCAGATGTTCAGGAATCCACACGGCCCATCAGATTTCGTCAGCATGGCCAATTGGCCATGCTGGTAGGGGCTGATGGGAATTGTAGTTCCTGAACATCTGGAGAGCCGCAGGTTCCCTACCCCTGTAGACTAACGTGGCTACTCCTCAAGAATTTGAGCAGATTTTCAGGGTTCTGTACTCTCCCTTCCCCATCAAGTCACAGCTGACTTATGGTGCCCCGAAGGACTTTAAGGCCAGTCAGAGAAGATTTGTCATTATCTGCCTCTGTGTTGTGGTCTCCTATTGAAATACTGACCAGGACTGACCCTGCTTGGCTTCTGAGATATGACTAGATGGGGCTGGTCTGGGCTGTCCAGGTCAGGGGAATGCTATATTACAATTAATAAAACTTTGTCAGAGTACCAGGTTGCGATGATTCTTCAGAAGGCCTGCATGCATTAAGTATTAAGTATATTAACCTCCCAGGAGGTTAATGCCAGACAACATCTATTTATTTTAATTGTGGAAGATCACTGCTGCTAGTGTTTTAATGTTTAATTTATTTATTGTTTTAATTGAAACTTTGCTGTTTTCAAATGTTGATTGTTTTGTAAACCGCCCTGAGCCCTTTGGGGGTAGGGCGGTCTATTAAATGTTGTTGTTAATAATAATAATAATAATAATAATAATAATAATAATAATAATAATAATAATAATATAAAAGGAAAGAAAGAAAGAAAGAAAGAAAGAAAGAAAGAAAGAAAGAAAGAAAGAAAGAAAGAAAGAAAGAAAGAAAGAAAGAAAGAAAGAAAGAAAGAAGGTGTCCGGGAAACCAGTCAGTTTTTGTTTTACCTTCACCTTGCCACGGTGAGAAACACATCTCACCATAACATACCTCTGAGGATGCCAGCTATAGATGCGGGTGAAACATTAGAAGCAAAAACTGCCGGACTGTGGCCACATAGCGTGGAAAACCCACAACAGCCAGTTTGCATTTTTTTTTTGCCTCTAACACCGGGGTGTCCAATTCTGGCACTTCAGATGTTCATGGACTACAATTCCCATCAGTCCCTACTGGCATGGTCAATTGGAGTTGGACATCTCTGCTCTAACATATTGCAAGGTTGAGTGCCTAAACTACTTTCTGTGTTAATAACACGCATCCTAGTCTTAATGAAGCTGACGTGATCATACCGCTCCAGGACAGGTAGACATGGAACATAGTGCATTATGATCTGTCACCCTCAATATAAGCGTGAGGTTTCTCTCTAGCTATATACAACAACCGGAATGGAAAGACACTCCTAGATAAAATTTCTTTCTGACATTTCGCCTGCATCTGTGGCTGGCATCTTCAGAGGATCTGGTGGTAGTAAAGCAAGTGAAGTATATATACCTGTGAAATACCCAGGTGGGAGAAAGAACCATTTGCAAATGTTAAAAGTGATACATTCACAGGCAAACTGCTATGCAAATGCCCTTACTTCAGTGTTACAAACAAATACTAAAATGGGGATATTCCACATATCACATGCAGACTGCACCTTTAACACTTTTTAACAATTGCAAATGGTTCTTTCTCCCAACCTGGATATTTCACAGTTATATAAATTTCACTCGCTTTATTACCACCAGATCCTCTGGAGATGCCAGCCACAAATGCTGGTGAAATGTCAGGAGAAAATACTACTGGAACAGAGCCATACAACCCGGAAGACCCACAACATCCTAGTGATTTCAGCCATGAAAGCCTTTGCCAATACAAACATTCTTTCTCTCCCAGAGTTTTTATTTCATCCGTCCTTATGTCTTTGTGGCACTTCTTGATAAGGCAACTTGTTGGTTATATTCTCTATCTGGCTGATGTCTTGTCGGTTTCAGCTTTGTTGCACGGCGCTACTCATATGCTGCTGTCATTAGTTTCTCACCACAAAGCTCCAGCAGTGCTGAAACAGTTTTTTCTTTGTTCCGCCACGCCCCCCCCTCCCAGCACCACTGCAGGAGATGCGGAAAGTGCTTTTGCGACAAGTGCTGCAGCAAAAAAGTGCCTCTGCCGCGTATGTGCTTTGTGGACCCCGTGCGCCAGTGTGCTGAATGCGCCCTCATTTCTCAGAAAGAAACGGAGTTTTATGACAAGCAGCTCAAAGTGCTGATGAATGGTAAGTTCTGAGCATGAGGCGTTGGTGGTCCATTTTTTTTTTTTTTGCCCGTGTAGTAGGCATGAGATGAGGATCTGGAATTCTTTGGCTATCTTCAAGCCAGGGTGGGGGACTCTGATATCTGGAAGGGCAGTGAATCCGTTGCGTTCTTCACCTGTTATTTGTTTAAGACCGTGGTGGTGAACCTTTGGCACTCCAGATGTTATGGACTACAATTCCCATCAGCCCCTGCCAGCATGGCCAATTGACTCCCCACTCTGCCACTTGAGCTGTGGAGGCTTATCTGGGGAACCAGATTAGTTTGTTCACTCCAGCACATACCAGCTGGGTGACCTTGGGCTAGTCACGGTTCTTCGGAGCGCTCTCAGCCCCAGGGTGTTTGTTGTGAGGGGGGAAGGGCAAGGAGGTTGTAAGCCCCTTTGAGTCTCCTACAGGAGAGAAAGAGGGGATATAAATCCAAACTCCTCCTCCTCCTCCTCTTCTTCTTCTTCTTCTTCTTCTTCTGTTGTTGTGGAAGTTTTCATCAGATGGGACTTTTAAAAAAAATCTTTTATGTGTTATATTCCTTTTGGCTTGATTTGATATTCAGTAAACCAATAAATAGGAGCCTCATGGCACAGAGCAGAAAGCTGCAGCACTGCAGTCCAAGCTCTCCTCACAACCTGAGTTCGATACCGACAGAAGTCAGTTTCAGGTAACTATCTCCAGGTTGGCTCAGTCTTCCATCCTTCCGAGGTTGGTAAAATGAGTACCCACCTTGCTGGGGTTTAAACGCAGATGACTGGGAAGGTGATGGCAAACCACCCTGTAAACACAGCCTGGCTAGTAAACACTGTGGTGTGACATGACCCCGGTGCTTACACATCTTTACCTTTAAACCAATAAAAGCAGAAGGAACATTGGTGGGTCCTTCTATGGTGGAAGGGTTTACGGAAGGCTTTTATACCCCAGTTCACATTCCTGTGTCCAGCATGTACAAATCCCACCAGTTGCTTATAATGCAGATGGAGGAAGTTTGGGGGGTTTGCCATCTTTCTGAAACAATTTGCCCAACTCTTAACAAGGGCAACAGTGCTTAAGGGTGATATGAAATTTGGCATAGCTGCTTTAAGTCTGAACAGGGTCTTTTCTTGATAGTCCTTCAAAATGACACTGTAAAACAAATCAGAATTTCAGTGTCACAATTTTGGTTCTGTGGACAAGAAAGCAGAAGTTAGCAGGTTGTGCATCGGCAGAGAAGGTAATGACATCTTTGTGGGTGCTGAAGGAAACTGCCTCTTGGCTCACCGTTTCAACAGGAAGTAGGATATGGCTCCTTGGCTGAAACACTTCTTTGATCTTGAGGGAATTTCATGTGTGTCTGGGTATCTATTTGAGGTCTTAGAGTAGCCCTGACTTCATACCTTGTTGTGTCTTAACAGTGCTGTCCTAAACAGAATTATGCCTTTCTCGTCCTATTGAAATCAACAGGCTTAGAAGGCACTAACTATGTTTAAGATTGCAATGTCAGTCGTTCACAATTATGCATCGTTCAGCAGTCTTGCTGTTCATGCTCCCCAACTCTCTGAGCCCTTCAGAAACTCTCCTCGTTTTGCCGACTAAATTCAAAGTTGATTAAGACCTTGATCTTCCCACTTTCTACCAAAAAATTAGGGTAGACTGAAGGATTAAACATTTGGCTGTAGCCTAAACAGCAGCTCTGTATCTCCTCCCATGTATCTAGCAAGGAAACATTGTTGTGGGCTATAATTGTGCTCAGAGGCTTTCCCCACTACAGAAGGGAGCTAAGGTCGACTCGGTTGTGCTCAAAGAGGCTTTCCCCACTACAGAAGGGAGCTAAGGTCGACTCGGTTCCCTTCAGTGGAGGGCGATTCCAGGCTGTCCCCACAGCAACTGAGTTGGCCCCCTGGAACCGAGCTAAGTGGGTGGGATCATCTTGGTGCCTGTTTCGTTCCTTGATCGTGATTGGCACTTGTGTTACAGCGGAAAACAGGAGCGTTCTTTTTTTTTTACAGTTTACAGTTACATGCGCTTTCTGCCCACCACGACTCTCCCGTTCTGCACATGCCACAAAAGTGGCTCATGATTGTTTAAACGGATGAGGTGTTGTTTCGATGCTTCCCCACTTCGAAGCGGTATCGACCTTGTTCCAGCAGAATAGTGTAGTTCATAACTGCGACAAGGGAACTGAGACCTGAGGGGATTCACTGAGGTGAACCTAGGTAGAAATCAGTTCAACTCTGTCAGTGGGGAAAGCCCCAAAGTGTTCCTGTCCCCACCAGCAGCTGTCAGTGAAGCAGAGTGGGGAAGCTGGGGGGGGGGTGTGAGGTACAGGTTTATTGTCTAGATACTGAACATGAGAAAGAGATGCAGGGCTACTGTTTTTTGGGAATATCCTTCCACCCCTGGGAGTTCTGTGCTTAGTCTTTCTTGTCACCTTTGCATCATGTCTGAATCCTGCCTTCCTGTATAGCCAAAGGACCAGATGGGCAAAACTTTTCCTGGAAAGAACTCTGTCTCCTTGCCAGAACATGTAACCTACTTACGTAAGGAAACGTGGCTCTGTCTCACCAGGAAGGAGAAGCTGCGTGTGGCTGTTGTGAAATAGTTCTTGGAGAAGCATTTGAATACTTCTGAGGATTTTAGCTGTCACCTCTCTTGCCGCACCTTTAGCTTGGCCTTTCGGTTTGGGTCTGCGGGACAGAGAAGGTTTGCGGCAAAATGTTCACAGCAGCTTCCCTGATTTATTAGAATATTAATATGAAACCTGTAATGATAGACAATTAGTTTTTGTTTACTTGCTTAGCAGTGTTCTGTATCTAGTTTGAAGGTGTCAGTGGAGTAGAATTGGGAAACGACAGCATCTTTTTTTCTGTCAATGGAAAAATGTGAGTTCTTGAGTTTTCTTTATGATGATTGGCTTTTCTCATAACCGAAACTGTTGTGCAAACTCTCCTTTGGCTAAGAAAGAAAAGGTTAAAATACTGTTATCAGATACCAATAAAAATCTAACATATTCTGTTGCCAAGTTTGCCTGGATATCAAGTAAAATCAGGAAGGCCCAGACTGAGCACTACTGGCTCTGCCAGCTAATCCTTATTATTAATTATTATTAGACTGACATCCCACTCATTATCTTGAGCTGATGTTCTGAGTTCCTGAGGCCTATTATCTGCATTTTGTTAACTGTTTTAATCTGTATATTTGTAACATCTGTAAATTTTATGATTTTAATTCTTTTGGATCTTGCTGGTCAATGACCGTAAATAAACTATGATGATGATGAACTGTTGTGCAAGAACTTAAGCTGTTATTTCTTAACCCTTTTCTTGCAGTTAAGACACAGCTGTTTTATGGCAACTCCTTGGGATTTTCAAGGCAGCAGACATTCAAAGGTGGTTTGCCATTGCCTGCCTCTGCGTATCGACCTTGCGGTCTCCAGTCCAAATACAAAGCAGGGCTGAGCCTGCTTAACTTTAACGTCCAACGAGATTGGGCTAGTCTGGGTGATCCAGTTCAGGGCGCTGCCTCCGTTGCAACTATTAAATCCATCTTTTTTTCCCCATTCTTCCTTCGCTGCCAAGGTGCTACGTTTTTTGTAACTCCGGGGACGTCAGAAAAGTCAGAGACCATGGTTTGTCGACTTTCCAACAACCAGAGGTAAGAAACGTGCTCAGGAATTGACTGGAGTTCATGTGCCTGAACTGTTAGTATCCTAACTGTACCAGACTTCCTCTGAAATTATTGTGCAGAAATAATAGGATTCCTGCTTGTTAAGTAAGAAACCAATTGCAACTGAAGTGCCTGGTTCACACAACAAACTTTGGCTCACCGAAGACTTCCTAAATGGCAGTTTTGGCATGTGCCAGATGGGATGGAGCCTGTTTTTTGACATGTGAATGCCTTCTGGAATTTTCCAGACAGGTAAAAGCAGCCCAGCCAGGTGAAGTAACCCACTAGACTAGTAGCTGTCTTGCCAAAGGAAGTGTTTTGTTTTAAGCCCCTTCTACACATGCAGAATAATGCACTTTCAATCCACTTTCAACCCACTTTGCAGCTGTCCGAAATAGCAAAATCCACTTGCAAACAATTGTGAAATGGATTGAAAGTGCATTATTCTGCATGTGCGGAAGGGGCCTTAGTTGAGGGTTGAAAGTATTACACAGTAGAGAAAACAGCGTTTGTTTAAAACTCTGAAGTGTGATGTTTCAAATCACCAGAAGCAAAGCCCAGCACAGACCGTAGTTCTTGCTCTGACCAAGTGTAGGACTGCCAACAGCCTCATGATAGATGAGCTGAGGGTGGTAATTTGTTGGTCAGCTTGAGGTTATTGCAGGGAGTTGGGGGCAATGGTTCTTGGCAGCAAGCTTACAAATGCGCTGGGAATTTTTTCCCCCAAGGATTGGGTAGTTGGGGACGGTGGGAACAACTCGCACGAGGTGGCAGAATTTATTGCCGCTGTTCCCAGATGTTTTTAGGAAAAGTTCAGCTTGATATTGGAAGGATTTTAAACAGCGAGGAACGTCTTAGGCAGCACATCTGGGCCTTTCCACCTGAAAGAACAACTAAGGCTAATGTATTGTCGAAGGCTTTTACGGCCGGATTCAACTGTTGTTGTGGGTTTTCCGGGCTGTGGGGCTGTGGTCTGGTAGACCTTGAAGGCGAAACGTTAGGAACAAGGCCTACCAGACCATGGCCACACAGCCCAGAAAACCCACAACAACCAACTAAGGCTAAATTTCTTACGTTTTCCATTCAGCTTTACGTGCAAATTATTTGAGGCTAGTCCTCAATGGGGCAGTAAACCTGTGTCTGGGCTGGCTGTACCACTTTGCGTGGCAGCTGAGGGCTTAACTAACTGCCCTGTGCTCAGTTCAGAATAATTTCCTGCCTCTGTTCTAGAACCCGATTCTTTAGTGCGTAACTAGTGTGGTGTAGCTGGTTAATTAAAGTGGCGGACTCTAATCTGGAGAGCCAGGTTTCATTCTCCGCTCCTACACATGAAGCTTGCTGGGTGCTCTGGGGCTAGTCACAGTTCTCTCTGAACTCTCTCAGCCCAACCTCCCTCGCAAGTAGTGGGGGGAGAGAAGGGTAGGAGTTGGTAAGCCACTTTGAGACTCTTTTCTGTAGAGAAATGCCGGGTATAGACCTTCTTCTACGTACAGGGACTTTTCAGGAAAAAAATGAGTAACGGTAAGCCTACAGCAGTGGTGGCAAACCTATGGCACGGGTGCCAGAGGTGGCACTCAGAGCCCTCTCTGTGGGCACGTGTGCACAGAGTTTGTCATGTGGGGGGGTGGAAAATCGCACACACACCCCACACACATCTAGGCTGGCCTGGGTCGCTGGGCACGATGTGCAGGAAACCTGTTAAGTGCTGTTAAACCCCACTGATTTTCATGGGAAGAACTAAAGCACAATCCTTTACCTAGGAGTAAGCTCGGTTGCTGGCAGTGGGGCTTGCTTCTAAACCCTCCGAGGATCATGATTCACCCATTCGAAGTGTTGCACAGGTGCTTCAAAGCAAAGCCATCGACTACCACCAATCTTACTCCCAAGTAATGCGTGCCTTGGAGTCAACCATTTTTTCTAAACTAAAACTCAGTATTCAGGTTAAATTGCTGTGTTGGCACTTTGCGATAAATAAGTGGGGTTTGGGTTGCAGTTTGGGCACTCGGTCTCGAAAAGGTTCGCCATCACTGGCCTACAGTCTGATGTAATGAAGTCCAGGTGTGTTCCTGACACCACGTAACTTTCTCCTGTGTGGGAGTGTGTGGTGAGTTCCAGCTTGACAACTGAAAGAAGCTATGCTCTTTCCTTTTGAGCAGATACCTGTTTCTGGATGGAGACAGCCATTATGAAATTGAAGTTGCACAGATTTCAACTGTCCAGATTCTTACAGAGGGATTTACTCCTGGAGGTAAATCTTGCAATGAATTAACTGCTGCGTATGTAGCCCTTCGGCTATACTAGAGGCATGCTGTACCTTGAGAGTGACTGCCCTACATTTTTGGGGAGGGTCAGAATTAGTGTAGATGGCTAATTCTGTGATCTCCAAGTGCGGTGTTTCCCCAAGCCGCCTGGCGCCCTTGGGCGGGTGTGCCATCCCTCCTTCCCTGACCTTGGGGTTGGGCTCCCCAGCCGATGTTCCTTCCACTTGGCCCAGAGGGCCAAGAAACAGTCTCGCCCACAGGGCGCCTATGTAAGGGCGCGCCCCTGACACTCTTCCTGCACCCTGGCTTCGGTGGCGGGGTATCTGCCTGGCAGAGCTACTGGCTCCCCAGGCTCTCCCTCGCCCTGTTACTTCACAGAGTGGGGGCTCTTTGGTCACCCAGGCTCTCTTGCCCCCGCCCTGTTATGCCCTCACAGGGATGGGGCTGGTTAGTGGCAAGTGTGGTGCCGGGGGTCTCCCACCCTGTTACACCGCACAGCTGGGCGGCAGCCCCCTTAGACTTTTCCCCTGTCCCTGCCTGTCCGTCCACGCTCTCCCACCCTTCTTGTTCCCTCCAACCCTCGCTCCCGCCTTCCTGGCACAGCCAACGCCCCCCCCCCCCGCCTTCTCTTTCTCTCCCTTATATCCCTTTCCAGCCCTCATTCCCCTTCCTCGCCTCAGCTGCTCCCCTGCATGCCCCTCCGAATCCCCTTCAGCTGGGGCTGGGCGAGCCCAGCCAGGCTCATGGCTCCGCCCCCTTCTCGCCTCTGCGACGCACCGGCTTTGCCTCCGGGCGAGGCGGGTTACCGGGGTTGGGTGGCGGGATGCCAGGGCCGCGCGGTGCGCCGCCCATCCCGTCCGGCCAGCTCAGCCCCGCCTTCTCCCGGGGTTTGGCTGCTGCTGTCGCAGCCCCGGGGCCCCAAGGGTGTCCCCCCCGTTGCTGCCGCTGGGGTCAGTGCTCCCGCCATCGCGGCCGCCTGAGACGGCCCGAGTCCGGGTGCTGCGCTGGGGCCCGTGCCCGGACACCAAGTTTAGTGAAATGTGCACAATTGTGAATTGGAAGCCTGCAGTGACTCCTATTGGCCAAGCCCGTGTGTCAGATTCAGTCCTACCACTGCTATCCATGTATGGCTTCTGGAGGTCTGCTAGGGCACAGGGTGAATAGCAATCCCTTAATGGGTATAAAACCTTTGGCTAGGCATTTTGCCCCTCTGTCTCTAGCAGTCCTGCGTCGTTGGCTCCCTGGTTCACAGCCCCTCCAAACAACTCCCTTCTGCGTACATCCTTCCTGCTACTTGGCTGTCAGTTTACTTTCTCCTTGACTGCCAAGGTGTCCAAGTCCAGGTCTTCCCCACCTACCATTTCCTAGAGTTAATAGTATTCTGTATCATAAAATAACATACAGCAGTCTAAGCCGTAACTCTAAAACTAGAAATTAACATGCATCTAAAAAAGATGGTGCCCACAATTTTCCCTTAACAAACTTGTCAGCAGCAGCTATGGTAGGTTGCAGACTCCTGATTCTGGGGGGATTTGGCAGTGGTGAACAGGTGATTTTTTTTAAAATCACAAACCTCTCAATGTAGATTATATATATATATCTGTGGCCATCTGGCTCCTGGGCTATTTTGTGACTCTAGGAAGAGAATCTTATGTCTGCTCTTGGACTGACATAACAATAACCATCTAGACACAGCAAATGAACACGATCAACTGCTTTTAGCGAACTCTAAATTGTAAATATTTATTTATGAGGCGTCCGAACGAGGGCCATTACCATTTATTTGTTTGAAATACTATCAGTTGCCCTGCCATTAAAAATCTGTCCAGATTCTGAAAAAAGGTGGTCGGTATGGGCGGGGGCTTAGACTCTGTGGCCCCCAGGTGTTTGAACTATGGCAGGACTATACCTAAAAACAAAACAGTGCATGGGGTTCCAAAGCAAAAGTGTGCTAAAATCCAGGAGTGGATTTCCAAGCTGTACATTCCTCGCACGGTTTTTATTGAGTTCATGCCTATCGCTGACCTGTAACTTGCTGTGTATTTCCGCCCTCTGACTTAACTTTCTGTCTGTCATCTAGCCCTGCAATATTTCAGTAGCTGTTAACTGAACCTTCATTTCTTACTCATTTCTTTTGATTGCTCTCTCTCTCTCTCCCCATTGCTTTCTTGCCTCCTTGATGTAGAAAATGACATTCATACTTACACCAGCCTCTGGGAAAGCGAGCACATAACAGAAGGTCAGCACTGGAGCCCGGTTCCCCTAAGCATGCTTGTTGTAGCTCCTGTCCCACGCATGTTGTCTCCTGCAGTGGAGTGGTGGCAGTTTGCATGGTGACTAGACCTGTGTGCTTTGTGTTTGATCTCGTTGGCAAAGGACTGGGCTCACGTTTATCTACACTCCGCTTCCTCTAGACCCCAGAAGGTCACCCCCAGCCAACCTGTCTTTCTTCCCTTCCTTAGACCTGAGGAAAGTCAACCCACAGGCAGAGAGGACACATCTGAGAAAGTAAAGGGGTGTGGCTTAGAGTTGCCAGGGTTGGGACATGAACAGAGGACACTCGCTCTGTGCCTGTTTAGATCGGTTCAAGAAGAGATAATATGTACCATCCAGGCTGAAACAACTGCTTCAAAAGCAATTACCTCCCATTGGAGTGAAGTAGTTTTTACTTGTAAGTAACAATGATATATTCACAACAGTACGATTAAATATACAACACGAGCAATAAAGCAAAGCTAGTCGGAATCTAGATAAGCCAACTAGCTTCGCTTTATTGCTAGATTCCGACTA
This sequence comes from Sphaerodactylus townsendi, assembly GCF_021028975.2. Taxonomy (NCBI): domain Eukaryota; kingdom Metazoa; phylum Chordata; class Lepidosauria; order Squamata; family Sphaerodactylidae; genus Sphaerodactylus; species Sphaerodactylus townsendi. The sequence continues at coordinate 164,090,220 of NC_059426.1, forward strand.
GCTTTGCTTTATTGCTTGTGCTGTATATTTAATTCTACTGTTGTTACTTACAAGTAAAAACTACTTCACTCCAATGGGAGGTAATTGCTTTTGAAGCAGTTGTTTCAGCCTGGATGGTACCTATTATCTCTTCTTGACCCTGTGGTTGTGTATCTTCCCCTTTTGCTTACTATGTTTAAATTAGTTCCACAGAAGCACTGCATGGTTAAGAGCAGGTGGATTCTAATCTGGAGAACCGGGCTTGATTCCCCACTCCTGCACCTGAGTGGCAGAGGCTTGCCTGGTGAACCCGATGTGTTTCTGCACTCCTACATTCCTGCTGGGTGATCTTGGGCTAGTCACAGTTCTCTTAGAACTCTCTCAGCCCCACCTACCTCACAAGGTGTCTGTTGTGGGGAGAGGAAGGGAAAGGAGCTTGTCAGCCACCTTGTATATATATAGGCCCGTAGAAGAGATTTTCTTATGTATTGTGAAAGCAGGCTGAGTAACTTGCCAAGGAAGGTTTTCTCTGATTTCCTTTAAAAAAACTAATCAAATCTGTATTTGCCAGTGATGTTGAGCAGCGGCAGGGAGAAAAGAGAGGGATCTGAGAGGAATTGCTGAATTCTGTGGATATGTTCCACTAGAAACTGAATGTGTAGAGATGGACAGGCCTTCCCCTGCTGCCAGGCGCTCTTCCGCTCTTGTAAGAGGCTGCACAGAAGACCCCATCGCCAGTCGCTGCCACTTTCCTACGTTCAGTCTTGGCCCAGTTACTGTTTAGGTTGTCGGATCTCAAATAACACAGGAGGCCGGCCTGCATTGTTAAGGCAGCTGCGGACAGGAGGAAGCTGTCTGGCTGGAGTCAGATGAGCGAGATAGTCATGTAAACTATTTCATACCTCCCCTGTAGTTCCCAGTGAAATTAGAACTACAAAAGAAGGCTGGAGAGGCGTGACAAAAGAGGATTGGGACCCCTGCCACTTCCGTGGCTTCTTCCAAAGTGCCGTCACATGATTAAAATCAGAAGCGTGGGTTGGCGTGGGGAACCGGTGGTTCACAGAACCGGGGAAAGTAATAGACCTCTTTATCCAATCCCCATGTATGATACCCAGTAGTCCATGGCTTCTAGAGAGCCTGCGTGGTGTAGTGGTTAAGAGCAGGTGCACTCTAATCTGGAGGAACCGGGTTTGATTCCCTGCTCTGCCACTTGAGCCGTGGAGGCTTATCTGGTGAACCAGATTAGCTGGTGCACTCCACCACACGCCAGCTGGGTGACCTTGGGCTAGTCACAGTTCTTCAGAGCTCTTTCACCCCCACCCACCTCTCAGGGTTTTTGTTGTGGGGCAGGGAGAAAGGGAAAGGAGATTGTAAGCCCCTTTGAGTCTCCTTCAGGAGAGAAAGGGGGGGATATAAATCCAAACTCCTCTTCTTCTTGTGCAGAGTCATTGGTTAGGTTGCGGGACCAGAAGATCCCAACGCTGCCATGAAGCCCGCTGGGTGACCTTGGGCTGGTTGCCCTCATCCTTGCAGGTTATGAGGATAAAATGAGGAAGGGAAGAGCTCTACACACCATCCTCAGGGGAATGAAAACAATGCAGATAGCTGGGTGTGAAAGTGGAGCAGTAGATAAGCCGCCAGAAAGCCCTGGAGCTAACAGACAGCAGTTGACAGGTGCTGGATAAGCTGGCCGTGGTGGTTTTGTGCTTGGAGCAATGCTGTCGGAGAAGCGGAGGGAACCATAAGGGTGGGTCAGCTGCTGGCTGGCATGGCTTCCAGAAATGAAGTCCTGTGAATGCTCCGTTGCTGCAAGGGAGACCTAGAAGCACTATGCAGTGCCTGCTTCCAGATGCTCTTGCAGGGCCAAACTCTACAAATGTTTTGTTTTGCTAAGCAAACCAGGCGGTGAGAAACGCCGTAGGCTCTCTTCCCTGCCCGATTTGTCTCTCCACTCCAGATTGCCTTGCGTAACCTGCTTCTCCTGCTTGCTCTCCCATTTGGCAGTGCTCAAACCAAGGAAGGCCCCTGGGCTGCAAAGGTTCCCAGTACCACCCCCTCGGAAGCTGGATAAAATTGATCGATTTAAATGAGAATGTTTGTGGGGGACTTTATTTATGGATCGATTGGCAAAAAAGAAAAGAAAAGCTGTGCTTGTCTCTCTTTTGGGCATGATCCCTGCATTGTGGTACTTCTGGTGTCCTGTGAAGGACATGTGACCACAGCCCGGAACATGATTCTCAGTGACAGCATCCAACAACTGCACTATATTCTTGGGTCTCGTCTTTCAGCTCCAGCTGGTTCCCAGACCTTCAGCCCCAACAGCCCGGGAACCCCGAAAACACTGGAAAATCAAACTGCATAAAGTGTCTAATCATTGTGTATTTGAAAACTCACAGACTAGGTGGTGGCTCCAGAGGGTGGCTTCTTGTACAGCACTTGAGAGTCCCTAAGGCAGCGGTGGCGAACCTTTGGCACTCCAGATGTCATGGACTACAATTCCCATCAGCCCCTGCCAGCATGGCCAATTGACCATGCTGACAGGGGCTGATGGGAATTGTAGTCCATGACATCTGGAGTGCCAAAGGTTCGCCACCACAGCCCTAAGGTCTCAGTTTTTTGTTGAAGCCGCTGCCTTTGGATTGAGAAATCTAGCAGAGGAGATGTGGTTTACTTGGTCAGGCCTGTTGCCCTCTGAAATCCACTGACACTTGCAGAGGGTTTTTTAAAAAAGGATTAGAATCTGTGACATTCTGACTTTCGCTTCAGTTCCAGTCTGGGGGTAGGTGGAAGGAAGCTAAGTTGAGCAGCTCACAGACTTCTTGAACCAGAAGCGTGGTTGAGTTTTCCAAAGGATGGTAGGTAGGGTGATTTGACAGCGCCGTTCCCATCAAACCTCAGAGACCCCGGGTTCTTGTGATGTCTGAAGAGTCCCTCTTTTTCTGAAAATGTTGCACTTAGTATTTAGTATGAAATTTTGTTATTACTGTACCATAGGGTGGTGGTTGTTCCAAACCACAAGGAGGTGTAAGGCAGTGTTCTAGATTCCAATCGAAAATCAGCAACATTAAAAAGATATGAAGTGTGTAATTTTCTTCACTATAGACTTCCCCCAGTATATTTTCATGTTTATGTTTTCTATAGGGCATGAAGTTAATTGGCTACAATCCAGGTTAACAGAATGTGCCCAGAGCGGGGAGACCAGCGTAATTCTTGCTTGCGTTTGGTTTTCTCCATAACCAGTATTCAACCTGAGTATATCTACGTTGACAAAACGTATCTGGTGTTATGCGGTTATCTCACTGACCGCAGTGAAGAAGGAAATGTTGAGGCCGACCTAGAAATTATGTTAAGGATCTCAGAATCCTTTCATTGATTGTTGGTGTTAAATGTGGTGTTTGTTCCGGGAAAACAGTTACGCCTTTGATTTTTATTGCTTGTCTCCCTTAGGGGGCAATACTCGTGCTACAGGTATGCTCCTTCAGTACAAGGCGCCAGGGTCAGAGGAACTCAAACAGGTGAAATTTACTGCTGGAGAAGACTTCAATTCTAATAAGAAACTGTCAGCAACCTGGCTAGCAGCCATGCACAAGGTAACCGGCTGAAATTTTAAAACTTTGTCTTCTCCGCCTCAAGTCCCCACGTCAGAGTATTTACTGTATTATTCCTTCATGTATCCTGTTTCCCTGAAAATAAGCCCTAGCGTGATTTTTGGAGGATACTTGAAATACGAGTCCAACTCCAAAAATAAACCCTAGTTACAGATTCCCAAGCACAGCTGATCTGGTCACGTGGGGGGCGCAGAATCATGGGGAAAAAATAAGACATCCTCTGAAAATAAGCCCTTACGCATCTTTTAGAGCAAAAAATTGATATAAGACCCTGTCTTATTTTCGGGGAAACACCGTAGTTGACTTCTGTGAGCCCAACTAGACAGTACCGTGTTGCCACCCTGGGGGTGCTGTGCCATTTTACTGCCTGGAGTTTTACTTATCTTGCTGCCATGGGGGCCTGATCCTGCTGGAAACTACAGCACCTTCCCACATTTTCAAAACCTGACTTGAAACTTGTGCAGGGTAGACACTGCTTCCTTTTGGAAGAAAGCTCTCAATACCATTTTCAGAATGGGATAGAAGGATCTGATGCGCAGTTGAGAAGTCTGATAATATACATACAAGGTTTTCTTACTTTCTGAATAATGTTCTAGGACTGTGGTGGCAAACCTATGGCACTCCAGATGTTCATGGACTACAATCCCAATTGGCCATGCTGGCAGGGGCTGATGGGAATTGTAGTCTATGAACATCTGGAGTGCCATAGGTTCGCCACCACTGTTCTAGGACATTTCTCAGCCACATGTCTGAGTTGTTTTGAGTTAACAGGAGGCATAACTTTTAAATAATCTTGACATGATCATTAATGGTTTTTGGCCACATGTTGTGTTTTTCCTAGTGCAGGGTGGAGAAAAGTCCCACCCCACCCATTTCTACAGTCCTCAGTAGCATCAGACCATAGACATCCCCCACCCCGCCCCGGGTATTTGAAGAGTTAAAATCCAGGCCATAAAATGGTGCAAAGTCTTTTGGTGGACAAGGGTGTTACCTGATTTGGCCCCCAGTTGTCCAATTAGCAAGATGAGAAAATGGTAGGAAATTAACTTGCTTGCTTAATAGTACAAAGTGGTATAGTGTATACATTTAACTTTTGGGGTACCAGAAGAGTACCCTTGAGATTGAGTTGTTTTTTCTCTAAAGACAAACTGTTTTCTCTGAAAACAAACTGTTTCATGGCCAGAATCACTGGAGTATTGTGGGGTTTCCGGGCTGTATGGCTGTGTTCCAGTAACATTTTCTCCAGATGTTTCACCTGCATTTGTGGTTGGCATCTTAGATGCCAGCCACAAATGCAGGCAAACTATCAGAAGAAAATGCTACTGGAACATGGCCATACAGCCCAGAAACCCCACAACACCCGTGTTCCAGAATTGCTTTCTGCTAATAAGCTTGCCTCAAATACCACCTGATTGCCTTGATTCCTTATCTTAGCAACTTTTACTTTACTGAAGATGTAGGAAGGAACTGTTCAGCGTAACCAGAAATTCTGGTGAAAATGTCTGCCATTAAGCTTCGTTAAAGATTAAGCACCAGTGCTGAAATTATGAGTGTTTTTTCTCTCTCTCTCTCCTTTTGGTCTTTCAGGCAGCAAAACTTCTCTATGAGTCTCGGGACCAATAACAACTTCCGATCCGAGGGGGAAAGATGACCTCTACGAATAAGCTTCTCATTTCTTGCTAGTTCACATGGTAATAAATACTTGGTAATAGAGGGTACCACTGCCCCCATTCCTGTCCTCTAAATTGTGGTTCATTATGTGAGCACTGGCCAATAACAATGTATTTGAACCATAAGTATTCACTTATTTAGTGTGCAATATGTATACAGTTTATTAATGCTTTAAAAATAGCCTTGTATCGATGACTTTATATTTTGTTAAATCGTGTCTGCACTTAATACGTATGATGAAGTGTGACCTGCACTACGGCTAAATGTATAGCACAACTTTTGTAGTACAGATTATGTATATTGTATAATTCATGATAAAGAGGAAACAAATTCATGTCCGATGCTCCCGAGAATAGCTTTTCAGGTGTGTAGATCTCAGGTTTTTCCCCCACGTATCCAAATGATCTATGAAATCTGCCTTAGGTGTCCTTTTCTAGAAGTTGCTCTTTCTCGTGGTGGGGGATTTGTATCATGATATTAAACACTGCTCTTGTAAAATAAGATTTACCAAATGCCACAAATTGCCCTGTGAAGGTTGACTTTTTCGAATGAAGCTTCCCGCAAAAACTGATTTTTGAAGTTTTATATTCATGCTCTTTGTGGTAATTCTAGGTTTGGCTAATAAAACCTGATTAAACACAATTTAAAGCTGTGAATACTAAGTGTGTTTATTAGGTTGGAAGAATAATCACCCGTTCGGAGCTGCCATTAAATTTCTCACTGAATTCTGAGCAGCAGCTTATAGACTGAAAGCCAAGCAAGTGATCTTGAAGAAGAGGAGGAGTTTGGATTTATACCCCGCTTTTCTCAATCATGAGGAGTTTCAAAGCAGCTTACAAACTCCTTTCCTTCCTTTCCCCACAATGGACACCTTGTGAGGTAGATGGGCCTGAGAGAGTTCTGAGAGAACGGTGATTAGCCCAAAGTCACCCCAGCGGGCTTCATGTCTAGGAGCAGGGAATGAAACCCGGTTCCCCAGATTCACGTCTGTTGCCCTTAACCACTACCCCATGCTGGGTAGTCAGTGTGCAAGTCAGTGTTATTGCTGGGTGATACAGGAACACGAAAACCACGTGCTGCACCATGTTCTGAACTTCTTACCCCTCCCAATCACTTTCTACTGAGCCATGCACTTTGCATTGTGTCTTGTGGCACACTGGGGAAAATAGTACATACACCCAAAAGAAATGGGTAGGAGGGGATATGACAGAGGTTTATAAAAATTTGCATGGATGGAGAGAGTTGGCAAAGGGAACTGCAGGGCATCCAATGAAGTTGATGGTCAGTAGAGTCAGGACAGAGGAAATATTTCCATATACAGCAAGTGATTAACGTGTGGAATTCACTGCCAGAGGCTGTAGTGATTGCCACAGGCATAGTTTTAAAAGGGGATTAGATTCATGGAGAGCCTACCAATGATTACTAGACATAGTGACTAAAATGAACCTCCCATGTTCAGAGGCAGTAAACCTCTCAATCCCAGTGCCAGGGGAAAACATCATAGGAAGGCCTTCTGACCTGTTGCTGGAGCTCCCGAGGATGCTGGTCTGAACAGACCACTGATGTGATCCAGCAGGGCTCCTCTGATGTTCTAATGAAGACCTTAGCTTCTATGCCTTACTGTTGACCCTCCAGAGGAACTCCTTGGCCACTTTGTGAGACAGGATGCTGGACTAGACCGACCAATGATCTGACCCAGCAGGGCTCTCCCATTCTTACTGCACTATTTCACCATTACTGACATTGAGCTTCCAAGGAATCTCAGTCTTCTTTCAAACACAGTTTGAAAACTACAGAAACAAAATTCTTCCTGTTTTGTCAACCTCACTTTGTTGCTGGGCAGTGCAACCCAGATTTTGGGGGGGTGGTGGTGGTGGGGTGGCCATAATGGCATGGCAAAGGCGGCAACACGCCGCCTCTAAAGGTGCTTTGGGCAGCACAGAAAAGAGGGAAATTTAAAAACCCTCCTGCCGCCCAAATCGGCCCATAGCCTGAATAGACTTATGCCACCTAGAAGATTTATGCCACGCTTCTAGGTGGCATAAGTCTACTACCACAGCATTCCCAAGCTGGAAGGTTGGTGGAAGCAGATTTAAGTTTGCTCCATCCCCAGGAACCCCCTGGCTCAACCCACTTCTGGGTTTGGCCACCGCAGAGCTGTGCAGTGCCTGAATTCTGGCGCGGGTGATCTTTGTGTCAGCGGAGGGGGCAAATGCTCTGGCAGAGCCGTCCACCACCCCCAAATCCATTTCAGCCCCCTCCATCTGGATTGGGCCGTCTTTCAGTGACACCAACAGTGGCTTGATGCCACTTTTGCCAAATGTAATAGATCTGCTGAAGAATTCCCGCAAGGTGGCCTACCCTCCCTCTAAGGAAAAACAGTGCAAAGAATGGTAAGACTGATGCGACGCAGGTCACGTTGTAATAGGCTTATCAAATCTGGAAAATAAACTCTTCCAGGCTCACTTCCCCAAAAATCCTTTCAACGCATTTTAAAACACATGTGCAAGCACACCCGTACCGTAGCAGTAGTTTATTGTGCACACTGGATGAGCAGTGTTTCGGACGCTCACATTCATTTAGCAAATATTCTTTTACAATAATATCCTTTTTTCACTTCTCATCACCACAATATATACAATTAATGCTAAAACAGTGGTAAAAGCAACTTACAGCACTGCATCTGTGGATATATAAATTATGCACAACATGGACATGAATACAGCCCATTGGCCTACCGCTGAACTGGGAGTAAATTATAAAATGTGGCTACAGCTGAATGGGAAATTCAAAATAGACTTCTGCGTATAAAATCATGTACAATTGATATTCCAATGAAGTGCTTTTTCTTCTTCTTTTTTTTGCTTAAAACTACATTGTGGATTCAGTTATTGCATAACTCACCCCAGCACTAGATGCAGGGCTGCCAAGAACCAGAGGCACCGTCCCAGCCTGAACGACAAAGCTCTCCTTACCATAACAAGTCTCTCTCCCCTTCATCCTGTACAGCCAACCCGGCCTTTTCCCATCCTCCGCTCGCCTTCTAACTAAAACCTAAAGGCCCTTAAACGGAACCTCTCAACGTTTTTTTTTCCTTCAAAAAAATAACCTTACCCCCTTTCGACCCTTTTTCAACTATTGCACTTTTCTTCCACATAAACGTACAAGTCCCTCGAAATCTCAATGTGGGTTTGTCCAGAAGAAACAATTCAGGGTGTGGTGGGTGGGGGAAAAAAAGTAAGTAGAAAGCAGAATATGGGGAAGTTGAATCGGTGCTATGAGCAGAGCATCGAGAAAAACCTCAAGTGAAGGAAGCAGTGCATTTTGGGTGCAACAAATCCGTCCAGCGTTGACGCTTTTCTGGTTTGTCAATGATGTCTTGATACTAGAGGGCTGTTGGCGACTCCCAGTGGTCAACTCTCAGCAAGATCTTTTAAGGATTTACACGGTAAACTCAACAATCAGCTGACAAGTTTAATAGTAACAGGTCTTGACATGTCAGGATAGTTACTGTGGACGAGAACAGACCAGACAGCATATCTGCATTTTGCAAAAGGTTTTTTTTTTAAAACACGTAGCACATTTGTTCTCTTTACTTTGACTGGCAAAAAAGAAATACTGTAGCCTGTGTTGAGTACCTCTCCCAACTAGTGGGTGAGTTAACATAGAGCAGACCTCACTTAACAAACTGCAGATTGAAAACTTCAAATGCTGTCCATTATATGAACAAGAGCACCATTTAAAACGAAGTAGAGCTTTATTTCTCCTGGTGAAATGTGATTGAAAATGTATCCAGTGTATACTTTTCGTCTTCCAGTTGCCAGCAAGATACCGCACTGCCAAAGGTAGAATTCAGGCAAGTGTTCGTTGCCTAGGTTTTATTCTTGGGTATAACTGCAATGAAATGAATTTCAAGATTAAATTCAGGCTTTATAATGGAAACAGGTGTTGTTGTTTTTTATTTCAAAGATGTTTTATGTTGGAAAATGATATGTGGTCTAGTGGAGCTACAGTTCTCAATCTCTGCCAGTATCTTGTTCTGGCATATAGTACTGTAGGCTGGCATTTTACAAACCATTTTAAGAGAAACAGGACAAATCTTAACTACATTTAGCCCGTGTTAGGAAATGACTGTGAGATACTAGGTTGGATTTTATGAAGCAGAAACATCCTACGTCTTCAGAACGACAAAAAGTGGGGGGGAAAGTCACACAGCATTGGAGTTTGGGGGTTTATTGTGACAATGGACCAAAATGGCCCTCTTCGGACATCTCTGCTTCAGGGTTATTTTAAACTTCAACTAAGAGTCACCACTGCAGTGAAATCCTGCATAGTAATAGTAGTAGTAGTAGTAGTAGTAGTAGTAGTAGTAGTAGTAGTAGTAGTAGTAGTACTACTACTACTACTACTACTACTACTACTACTACTAATAATAATAATAATAATAATAATAATAATAATAATAATAATAATAATAATAATAATAATAAGAGTAGTAGTAGTAGTAGTTTGGATTTATATCCCCCCTTTCTCTCCTGCAGGAGACTCAAAGGGGCTTACAATCTCCTTGCCCTTCCCCCCTCACAACAAACACCCTGTGAGGTCGGTGGGGCTGAGAGAACTCCAAAGAACTGTGACTAGCCTAAGGTCACCCAGTTGGCGTGTGTTGGAGTGAACAGGCTAATCTGAATTCCCCAGATAAGCCTCCACAACTCAAGCGGCAGAGCTGGGAATCAAACCCGGTTCCTCCAGATCAGAGGGCACCTGCTCTTAGCCACTACGCCACTGCTGCTCCTAGAATACTCTTTGTGAAACAGGTTTTTACTGTGCAAAGTCAGCCTTTGGCAAGCATCTGTCAAGAGCAGAGTTCTTTAAAGTGAGCGCAGCCCAGTTCCTGTGCCCTGTAAGCAGTCATGAATGCACGGGATCGCATACTGGCTGCATGACTACTCAACAAATTAGCCTTCCTTCGAAAAACATTTTTGCAGGACTGAAGTTGAGCATAAAAGCTCTCGATTCCCTTTCAAGCAGCTTTAAGGCCCCAGGGTTGAAACTTCTGATCCAGAACTTTCTGAAGCAGACGAACGCTACCTGTGTCTACTCTGCTCAGGGCCTCAGTAAAAACCTAACGCAGACAAGGCCGGTCGTTCTATAAAAACTTTTTACCCTAGCTCCCATTTTAAGGACAACACTTCCTTAAGTATTTGGATCTTACAAAAGCGGATTTTTTCACAAAGTACCAAGGACAAATGAAAGGGCTGATCAGTCACAGGAGATTAAAAATTAGGCCAAAGTCAATGATGCAGAATAGGTACAAATATATTTTGTTACACAGAAAAAAATTCTATGTCCAAGAGGCTTTTCAAGATGAACTCCTGTTTGTCCTGCAGGAGTTTTTCGGAGTATAAGTAGCTATTTTGAAAAACCACTGCAAAACTAACAGATTCCCTTGAAGTTCCTTCATCTGAGCAACAAAATATATTTTTGGTTGTGGTGGGCTTTCCGGGCTGTGTGGCCGTGGTCTGGTAGATCTTGTTCCTAACGTTTCACCTGCATCTATGGCTGGCATCTTCAGAGGTGTATCACAGAGGTGTTACACACTGTGTTCAAAAAAATATATTTTTAAACCTATTTTGTATTCACTGGCCTTGGCGTTCATCACCTCCCAAAATATCAACCATTTATTTAAAAGAAAAAAAGGTATTTGAAGATTTTTTTGTACAACCAAAAATAGAGAAATTGGCTGTTGTCAGTTTTCTAGCCCATATGGCTGAGGTCGGGTAGTTTTTGCTCCTAGCATTTCGCTCACAAATGTGGGCGAAACGCTAGAAGCAAACACTACCTGACCTCAGCCATACAACCCTGAAAACCCACAACAGCCAGTTGATTCCAGCTGTGAAGGCCTTCGATTAAAAAAAGGAAACCACCTGTGATCATCCTAACCCCAAGTGGAGAGAAATGCACCTCTCCCAAATTCGACTTTGAAGTTTAAAGATCTTCATCTCTACGTTTGAATGGATAATTTTGGTTGCCAGAAGGGTGATCTCTGATCGTCACGTATGGGAGGAAATCGATGCATGCTCTGTGAATTGCATTTGACTCTCAAAGTTCATGGAGATGTCACAGCCTCTGATATGACCGACACTACTCATTAGTACCAAAAAAAAGTTATTGGGGGCAGTGACTGAGGCGCCTGGTGACTGAGGGGTCCTCTCACTTCAATGTAATTGTTGCAAGATATATGTTACCTGATTGATATATGGAAAGGGCCTTTCTCTTCCTCTCTCTCTTCTGATCTTTATGGCTTTAACACGGGTTGTAGGCTAAGTGACCCCGGTGAGTTCCTCTCCAAAGAAACAGGATGTGCTTGTTGCCCCGAGGGGGGGGGGGAGATTGCCAGGTGGCTGTACTTATCCCTACTGCGACCTTGGGGCGTCTAAGCCTCCAAGCAACTTTCTTCACACTTTTCCTGGGAAAATGGGAAGGGAAATCGGCTGGGCAAAAAGGGAACTAAGAGAACCAGATCTGGCAGAACTGGCTTTCTCAAGCTAGGTACTACGTTGCCTTACAATAAACGCTACTGATCAAGAATCCAGAGTCTGTTTATTGACTAAAGGTCCGAGACCTAACAAGCAGGGACATTAAAAATGCATCAATTATCATCCCAAGCATCTTCAAAGGTGGCAAAAAGCAACGGGCTACTGTCCTCCCAGAGCTGTATCACTTCAGTTTGATGGGGAAAGGGAAAGAGGAAAATAATGCTTGTCTATTCTGTGGTCTAGAGGAGAAGACCTGCTTGTGACAACCATGATCAAGAAGGTGAGGTTGAAAGTACACGGAAGGATTTAGATCCCCCAGATTGCAGTTTCAACCATCTCTTTTTGCTGGCCATAAGAGAGTGACACAGAGGACAGGGAACTCCTGCACTGAGATCTAGTCACTTTCCTGGTTTAAAAGCAACAACAAAAATATGCCCAATGGTTCCTACTTGAGAAATGCTGACGCTTTCTGAAAAGCATTTCATGGAGCCAGTGCACCAGGTACGCACGCTGCTGGACTTACCCCCAAAAGATTTTTAGGCACGTAGCCTTCTTTGTCATTGAGCCGAGCCCACCACCAGTCCGTCTCGGTATCATCTTTGCGTCTTAGAATTGTAACGGCATCTCCTTCGTGGAAGGACAACTCGTCGTTGTTCTGAGCGTCGTAATCCCACAGTGCGTACACTACCCCTTTGTTCATCACTCCCAGCTTCTCCTGTACACCTGTTTCCAAAAGGAAATTACACACTTTTTTTCAAGATGGTGGTGAAACAATAACCACCACAGGGGAAAGGAGTCCGATGTGGAAGCCGGAGCTCTCTTATGTGACCGGGGCCTCGTTTCCATGGGAAACCCTCATAAGGCTTCTCAGATTCCACTAAACCTGATTCCACAGCAATCAGAATGGGTTCTGAGAGAGCTGGATTTGTGTCGCAGGAAGGTGAGAGCAACCTCCCTTTCTCCCTCCACATATGCCAGCATCCAAGCTTGTTATGCCCAACTGAAAACCCACCCGGAGCTCTCTTTCCAAGTAATAACAAGCAGCAGGCTGGGTTGGGGGTGGGTGGGTGGGTAAAGTTTGGTAATACACTGGCAAGAATGGAAGCAGGCAAGGACGTCCCTGTCTCTTGGAAGCAATCAGCTCCGTGCAGTCTAAAAGCTGGTGCCCCAACTGGACAAATCAATGTAAGCCTCAATGGCACGAGCGTGGCCCTGACCACAGCCCAGACAATAAAAGGAGACCACGAAGCCTCTCCTTTTACGGCTTGAGACGGTTTGTGTTTCTCCAACAGCATCTTTACAAAGGGTTCAGGTTGTACTTTGGAGACCCAAAAATTACTCCTGCTGCTGTTGAAAAAAAGGAATTCATTCTCCCTTTAGGCCACCGTCACGATCTTCACAATTATATCAAGTGCTATTTCCTTGCTGTCAGGTGGCAAAGATAAAACTGGAGAACGGCAGACTGTTTCAGTTTGTGTAATAACGGCTGTGTGTACACTCTTGGACATTCTCCCATTGATGTGTTGCCTCCTATACAACGTTCTCTCACACACACACACGACTAACCCTGCTTTGCTGAGACAACAGTCAACTGTCTCTAGGCCTCCCATGCATACAGGCTTCATAAAACTTCTGAGTCGTTGGAGTGTTCACAAACATCTGCCTCTGGCTGGGAGTTGTTTCAACCAATGACATCCAGAGCCCTTAGAGCTAACAGAGCTATGGAGGCTTCCAAAACTGCAAACCAAAAGTGCAGAGAAGGGCAACGAGGATGATTGAGGGATTGGAGCACCTTCCTTATGAGGAGAGGCTGCAGCGTTTGGGACTCTTTAGTTTGGAGAGGAGATGTCTGAGGGGGGATATGATTGAAGTCTATAAAATTATGCACGGGGTAGAAAATGTTCACAGAGAGACATTTTTTCTCTCTTTCTCACAATACTAGAGCCAGGGGGTACATACATTGAAAATGCTGGGGGGAAGAATTAGGACTAATAAAAGGAAACATTTCTTCATGCAACACATGATTGGTGTTTGGAATATGCTGCCACAGGAGGAGGTGATGGCCGCTAACCTGGATAGCTTTAAAAGGAGCTTGGATAGATTTATGGAGGAGAAGTCGATCTATGGCTACCAATCTTGATTCTCCTTGGTCTGAGATTGCAAATGCCTTAGCAGACCAAGTGCTCGGGAGCAGCAGCAGCAGCAGAAGGCCATTGCTTTCACAAGTCTGCATGTGAGCTCCCAAAGTTATCTGGTGAGCCACTGCAAGTAGCAGAGTGCTGGACTAGATGGACTCTGGTCTGATCCAGCAGGCTCTTTCTTATGTTCTTAATCTGCAGTTACTTCAGGGTTTTTTTAAAGGCCCTTTGTTACTTTTATCCAACTTGGAAAAATCATTCATTTTCTGCAAATTCTGCTCTTTGATACTCCCATGTTCTTCTTTATGACAACAGTATAGAATGTCTTAAAAGATTATACAACCTTCAGAAGCAGATATGGAGATTTATCACCGTGCAGATGTCAAAAACAGTGTAGAGTACAGGTGTCCAACCTATGGCCCTCCAGATGCTCATGGACCACGATTCCCATTAGCTTTGCCAATCGGTCATGCTGGTAGGGGCTGATGGTAATCATAGTCCATGAACATCTGGAGGGCCACAGATTGGAGATCCCTGGTGTCAAGCTTCATAAAATCACAGAGTTGGAAGAGACCCCAAGGGCCATCCAGTCCAACCCCCTGCAATGCAGGAACACACAATCTGTAGTACCCCGTCAAGTTACTTAAGATCGTCGCATTCAAGCAAACCCCCAAATCTTTAACTCAAACCTATATGCATTCTTATGGCTTACCATACAGAAACTGGGAACACTGAATGTAACCCTCTTCCATCTCCTCACACTTTTCAGCCGCCGTTTCTATGTCGCTTATCGTTGAAGCAAAGATTGCCGCTCCGGATTCAACAAGAAGCTTGCAGAGGTGAACACTGTTGCAAGATGCTGCACAGTGCAAAGGAGTCCTGAAATAAAGCGGGTACAGATGACTCAACGTGAGACAAACCAAAACCAACAACGACACCTGCTGAGATCCAGTCCTGGTGAGGGCAAACCAACGGGAGAAGCTACCCAGGATGGTGAATTCTCAGCTTTCTCATTAGTCTCTCACCATCCATCGCTGTCAGCCGCATTCACGTTGACCCCAAAATCCAAGAGGAACTTCACTATGTGGTGATGGCCGGCACACACTGCGTTGTGCAAAGGAGTGATTCCTTCGTCGTTCGGCTTGCTGGGGTCATCCACCTGAAGCCAACAAACAACAGCAGGGACTTCTTGAGCTCCAAGCTTTTCTCCTGAGGCTGCAACAGAGCCCAAGAGACTGACCACGCCCGTAAGCCTACCTCGTAGATGATCCTTTGCACCAAGTCAAACTCTCCTTCCAGCGAGGCGTCCAGCAAGAGGGCCAGCGGGTTGAACTTGACCCTCAAACTGTGACCGGTCCTCTCAGAGTTGGGTTTCTTCAGGTTGGTCCTCTTAGCCTGAGTAATAAGGCGACAGACATGAATGCCTCAAGGTTTTGAACAGAGGCGGAACGCTCACGGGGACATGTGAGGTCATATGTCCCGGGGCACATGCCAGCTGGTCATGGGGGGGGCAGAGAATCGCCCCCACATACCTTCCCTTGGCCCCATCAGGCTGCTCCTTCAGCCTGCGGCACCACCACCAGCCGAAGGAGCAGCCTGGCGGGGCAAGGCCAAGGGGCAGCCCACAGTAGGATCCTGACCCGAAGCCCGAAGGTGGTGAGTACGTGGGGCCTTGAGGCGCCCGGAGAGCAAGAAACAGTGTTGCCCCGGGCACCTCCCCCCTCCCTTATGCCTCTGGTTTTGAATCACATTCCACTCTTAGTCTGTTTTCATTCAAAATGTCAGCCTGGAACTAAAATCCATATCAAGTGGAAATAAGCACTGTCCTAACTTGGTTTCTGCTTTTCTTTAAGGCATATCATATCTGGACAATCACCACCCGGCTGCCTCAAGATGCAACCAAAATAATCCGTTCTAGCATGTTAATGCAGCAGGTCTCAACCTGTTCAGGCCTGGAACTGAACTTTAACCACAACCTGCAGCACCTCAAGAGCCAGGGTTTTGTAGTGGTTAAAGTGCTGCCCCAGTACCTGAAAGACCCAGGAACAAATCCCCACGCATGCCATGAAAGCTTACTGGGTGAACTTGGGCCAGCCATTCCCTGTCAGCCTACCCTACCTCAAAAGGTTGTTGTGAGAATAAAATGGAGGACAGGAGACTGATATAAGCCAATGGGGAGGAAGGTGGGGAGGAAGGTGGGATATAAACAAATACATAAACAAGGAGTGGGTTTCCTCCATACACAGACTGCATCTCTTCCATACGTGCTACCCTCTTTTCCTTTCCTTTCCTTTCTCACTCTCCTGTTGTTTAAACCACTTGAACATAAAATGCAGGTACTGCTGGCATGGCCCACGTTGCTTTGAAGGTGTATCTGCATAACCTGTGACCCATCAAGCCAAAAAGAGCTCTGCAGAGACTTAATAAACCTCCTGTTTTATCTGCCTATCTAAGCATGTACCAAAATGTGAAAGACTGCCAGGGTTCCAGTAGGCAGCAACAACTGGCTGTCTTCAGCTGTGCAGGCCGGCCAGCAGGTACGTCTCCTCCAAACGCTCAGTAGACTCCACCCATCCCACGCTTGCCAGTCTGCAGGACCTGGCCTAAGTAACCCTACTGTGCTACATCCAACTTGATTGGCCAACAGTGTGTACTAAGGTGTGTGTACTACTGTGTAAAGAGACTAAACATTACAGCCCCCAAAAAGGAACAGAGATTTTGTCAGAGCCCTGGGTGACACGTGGAAACAGTGAGCCGTGCCTTTGCTAACCAAGACCCCCACCTGCTCTCCGCAATGACTTACCACAGGAAGAGGAGGGGGAGGGGGAGCAGGGGGCAGCTGCACTTCATCTTCCACTGGGGTGTTGCCTTCAGGTGTGGGGCTCGGGGGGCGCTCAACAGGAGGGGCCACGGCAGGATTGTTGTTGTTATCATCCTCTGTCATTTCAGGTGCTGGACTAGTGGTTTCAGCACTGATTAGTTCTTCCCCCGCAAGGCAAGGGAGTTCGTTGTCGTTGGCATCGGACGAAGGCTCGTCAGGGAGAGGAGGCGGCACAGAAATGGGCTCCTCAAGGTTGCCGTTGGTGTTGGCGTTTCCGTTATCGACATCTGCCAGCGTGCCGATGAAGTCCTGCGAGTTGCTCGGCTGATAAAAAGGGGCCCCTTCGATCCCCCCTGCCAAAGTGTTAAAGCGCTGATACAGAAGCTTCTGGATGTTGGGTCCGCTGGGGCCTTCCGGTTCGGTGATGGAGCTTCGCTTTTTCAGTGGCCGGGGTGCGTTGGCGAGTTTCCTCCTCAGAGCCTCCAGGTCAGCGTCACTTTGGTAGCGAAGGGGGGAATGGACAATGGGGGTCAGTTTTGTGGGGCTGAGGGGGCGGGGAATGTTTTCTACGTTGCTGTTATCTCCGGAGGGGGGGACGTTCTCCAGCTCCTGCTCTCTTTCGCTACCGTCATTCGGAGGCTGAGACTGTGACGCGTTGGCTGGTAAAGGCCCGTGAAGGAATGGCAATGGCGAAGGAGAAGTTGAACCGGACTGTACAACGGGCTTCCCGTAAACTGTGGGGGGAAAACAAGCCATAAGAAATGGTTCAAAAACACGAAGGAATTCATGTCAGTGCTGTGGTCTCTTTTCAAAGTCATACTAAAAATTAACAGTGCCAACTGCAGATATAAACACAGCTCCTACACAACGTTCCCTGTAAGCCGCATGGCCACCATATTGGTGCTACGCAGATAAGGTGCTGCCCAGCAGGGGGAGCTCTCCCGGATGGCTCAGTTCAGTGAACTGTTTGCAGACCACGGCGCTGCCCTGGGGAAGGCTTAGAGCAGGGGTGTCCAACTCTGACGCTTCAGATGTTCGTGGACTACAATTCCCATCAGCCCCTGTTGTCTGGCTATGCCAGCAGGGGCTTATGGGAATTGTAGTCCATGAACATCTGAAGCGCCAGAGTTGGACACCCCTGGCTTAGAGGGACCATTGCTCCTAGTGCATGATGACATTATATCAAGCAACCAATGGTTTGAACAAGTGTAATAATTTTGATAGACCCGTCTATTATTTGTCATCATGTGGTAGAAGTGAAGGTGATTAACAAAAGAGAGAAAGTCCACTTTTCTTAGGGATCTATGCAAGGCTCCTGGAAGATAAAAATCAGGAAAATGACTGGGAAGGATCACAAGAGTAAAAATAAGGCCCAACCATCTTCCCTGTAAGCCTATGGCACACAACCCACAGTGTACTAGAAGCTGGGAAACAAGGGACAGGAGACCAAAATGCCAGCCAAGCCGATACGGTTTTAGATAACAGCTAAATCAAGGCTTACCCTACAGGGAAAGCAAAACACACACACAGACACCCACACACATCACAACTCCCTCCCCGCCAGCAGACAAAATTGCCCCGTTCACAAATACTGTAATCGGATCTATTCAAAAGCTGTTCAGACTAAGGCTTGGCTCCAAGACACTCTGCCTGTGCACTAGGAATTTTCACTTCCTCTTCTCTCCTTGGCTCCCTGCATCTCATAAATGCCGTTCCTGAATGTCAGGGACCCTCTGAAATGGTGGGCGGTGTGGCGTGAGATGCTGCAAGCCAAGAGAAGAAAACCGTGACCCACCCTTGTGGTGAACATTTTGCTAATATAGGCAGATCTGGCTCCAAGTCCAGCTCCCTACAAATGGAGCATTTTATTGGGGCTCAAGATTCCCTCTTGGCACTCAGCGTCTCTGTCTCACAGCCACATCTAATCCCTCAAAGGGAAGGAGGAAATATCACACACAAAAGTGCGGGAGCGGCAGATTTTCCTGATACAGGCCACAAAACTAACCATCAAACCAAGATTACATAATTAGAATTACACAAGTCCTTCTCCAAATTTGACTTGAAACCAAGCCATGATCTTCACTTCCTTAACTGGGTCAGAGATACGATTGCATAATTTGACATCTTCGACAATAAAAAAACAACAACAGCTGACTTCCTGCCTGAATTTATTAATGGCCAGCTAATAACACTTCAGTTCTACTGCCCACATTCATGAATGAGGTGAGCTTAAGTACCTTGCTCACTGCCCGTGGCAGACTATGATCCCCCCGCCCCATCCCTTTGCATTCTTTGAGATCAAGAAGGCCAAGTGAGTTTCAATCTTCTTATTTCTGTAATACTTCTAGGTGTTCCCCTTCGTCGACCTTCTACTTTAAAGCCAACCAAATGAGACCTCACCAGAACCTTTTTCTCCCATATGCCTCTGGTTCTGAACCACAACACCTAATTTTAAATTATCAACAAAGCACGGTCCCTCGTCTGAAAGTCCTTCCCTACCAATAGAGCATAACGCTTCCGGTAATACATATTTCTGACGAATCCTAGACTTCTAGAGCACTCTGCTCAGGGGACATGACATGTTCCTCTCAACCTTTTGAAAGGAAGGACACCTTAGAGCAAAAGATTGTGTACCTAGTGATCCAGGTACCAGACAAGACCTTAAAAGCATCTGCAGAAGAGAAATTCAACATCCAATCAACCTACCGGCTTTAATGGACTTGTTGAGGGTATTGTACACAGCCTGCTGGTAGTTCTTTGGTGGCGTCACTTGCTGAAGGTACATCGAGTAGATGGAGCTAGAGTTCACAGTCTGTGGCCCCTTCCTGGGAGACTGGGGCCTTGAGCCTTTGTCAGCCAAGAAAGGCCTGATGGCCACAGTTAAGGGTAGGTCAGGCCTGCCGTCCCCGCCTGGAAATAAGGGGGCACCAGAAGGTTGATATGTGGGGCTGGGAGGCACAGATATCCTCTGCTGTATTTGTTGGGAAGAGCTTGGCTGATGAACGCTACTTGCTGGTGGTAACGGGACCGGTCTTTGCCTGTTTGCCGCTGTAGAGCCAGGTCTTGGTAGACTGCAGTCCTTCCGCCTTTCCAAGGAATTGGTAGAACCCGTGCCTAAAGGAGCAGTGCTTGGATAGGTCCCGTAGTTTGGAGGCCCCTGCTTGATGATGCCAGAGGGGGTTGGCGGCACCTTCCCCATATCAGGGCCCTGAATTGGGGGGGAAAAAGGGGGTTGGCAAAAAACTCACAAATCTGTTTTGCCCCACAGAGAACACAAACAAACAACAAATACTTCTGTGGCCATAAACCTCATGAGCATTTTGTCAATCCTGCAGAGCCACAAGGAGCCAAGTGTTCGCTCACAATTGTTTCACGTTACCTACACAGGGATTTCTTACCACATTTGTTTAGGGCTCGCCAGCAAACTTTATT
Source organism: Sphaerodactylus townsendi (assembly GCF_021028975.2). NCBI lineage: Eukaryota > Metazoa > Chordata > Lepidosauria > Squamata > Sphaerodactylidae > Sphaerodactylus > Sphaerodactylus townsendi. The sequence continues at coordinate 164,110,408 of NC_059426.1, forward strand.
CTTTCTACTACTTTATTCTTTCTACTTGTCTACTATCCCATCCCCCACAAAGAAGTAACATGGACAAAGGATAACGTATTGGGTCAGGGGGGAGTGCTCAGGACGTTGGGTTTTCCTGAGCTGCGGCAAAAATGTAAACCCACCAACTACTCATGGGGAAGGAGAAAAGTGTGGATTTATACCCACTTTATCTCCTGTAAGGCGGCTAACAAGCTCCTTTCTGATCCTCTCCCCACAACAGGCACTTTGTGAGGTAGGTGAGGCTGAGCGAGTTCTGAGAGAACTGACTAGCTCAAGGTCACCCAGTAGGCTTCATGTGGAAGAGTGGGGAAACAAATCCAGTTCAGCAGATAAGAATCTGCCGCTTATGTGGAATCAAACCCCAGTTCTCCAGATTAGACTCCACCTGCTCTTAACCACTACACCACACAAAATGTATACTATAAACTAATTCCAAGAAAGAAAAATGTTTTTTTTTAACTGCAAGATATTTAAAGATACGTAAATGCTAAACTCCACTTGGAAATCCGAGTGCGTGCTTTTTTCCCGAACCCTCTCAGACACACGGAAGTTTACAATCCAAGTCAAATACAACTCATCTGAATAGTACAACAAAAACCATAAGAGCACAGTAAGAAGAAGAGAAGAAGAGTTTAGATTTATATCCCCCCTTCCTCTCCTGTAGGAGACTCAAAGGGGCTGACAATCTCCTTTCTCTTCCCTCCTCCCCAACAACAAACATCCTGTGAGGTAGGTGGGGCTGAGAGAGCTCCGAAGAACTACGACTAGCCCCAGGTCACCCAGCTGGCGTGTGCTGAGAGTGCCAAGCTAATCTGATTCACCAAATAAGCCTCCACAGCTCATGTGGCAGAGCAGGGAACCAAACCAGAATCTCCAGATTACAGTGCACCTGCTCTTAACCACTGCACCACGCTGGCTCTCAGGGGTCAGCGTTCTGTTCAAAGCAAGCCTGAACAGCAGGCATGCTCAGATCCCACATCTGTTTTCAATGTCAAGGCTCAAGCACGGACATTGGGAAGTCCGACTAAATGGAAAGGGCCCAAGGCAGAGGAACAGTGCATTTCCTTTCCCACCCAGTATCTCCAGAGTAAACATATTATAGAACTCTGGGGAAAAGTTCCCATAGAAAAAGCCAGAAATGACTCAACAATTCTTTTTCTAGAAGGCCATCCAGGAGAGAAAGGGAAAAAACTGGGTGTGTCACTGATGAAAAAGCAGTAGAAGCAAAAGGGGGGGGGGGAGTTTGTGGCATTTAAAGAGCTATCTAATCTGGACAACCGGGTTTGAGTCCCCACTCCTCCACCTGAGTGGTAGAGGCTTATCTGGTGAACCAGATGCGTTTCCACACTCCTACATTCCTGCTGGGTGACCTTAGGCTAGTCACAGTTCTCTCAGAACTCTCTCAGCCCCACCTACTATACAAGGTGTCTGTTGCGGGGAGAGGAAGGGAAAGGGAGTCTGTAAGTGACCTTGAGTCTCCTTATAGGAGAGCAAGGTGGGGTATAAATCCAAACTCTTCTCTCTTCTAATTGGTGATTTGGCAAAATGAAGATATGCGGGAATATCAAGAAGGTAAGATGAACAGCAAAGACTTTTGTAGCAATGCTTCTGCAATGGTACGAATACACACCATCTTGCCAGAGAGGTCCAAAGCATGGTTAGAAATGTTGGCAAAGATCATACACAGAGATTAATAAACTCAGCCCTGTGAAAAGAATCAATTACTGATTGATTGATTGATTCCCTCTGGGAGCAGCAGTGGACAATACACTGAACATCTCTACAGGGAGGAAATGTTCCAACAGACCCAGGACAATATATACCCCAAACATTCCCTTCTCTCTAGACACAGTGTGTAACTGACTTCCCTCTGTGATACACCTCTGAAGATGCCAGCCACAGATGCAGGTGAAATGTTAGGAACAAGATCCACCAGACCATGGCCACACAGCCCAGAAAACCCACCAGAACCAGTTCAATCCAGTCGTGAAAGCCTTCGACAATACAAATTATTGATTTTGTTATAAAGTTAAAAAAAGGGGAAGGGGGATGATAACCCACCAGTTTATCGGTGCTCCCTAATCCGGAAGAAGACACAGGCTGACTGGAAATCGTTCCTTGTTTTAAAGCAGCGTCCATGTTTGATTCCTTCCAGTCTGCGTTGGAGACCTGGGGCGGCTTCACCACAGGAGCCGAGTTCGGTTTCAGTGCTGGCCAATTCCCATCATTTGCTTAAAACAGAGGGAAAAAAAGGCGTCACTTTACAGTTACTGAAACACAAATCTGTCAAGAGCAAAAACAGTTTCTACGAGAAAAAAGGACGGTGAATCAGAATCAGTTATTCAGATTAAGCACATCAAAGTAAGATTAAAATCAACAATGGAATAGTCCGCGGAATCGAAGGAAGGGGGTGCATGCTTAACCCTCCAGCAAAGCAGATTGCGTGTGATAATGGTGCTGCTCGGAATACTATTAAAAGCAGGCCCCGATTTGCAGAGGTGCATTTGTAAATTTCTCAGAGCTCCAGAAAAGGCCCCTTATGTACTATGGAAGCACTGCAGCATCCTTCATATGTCATACTTTTATAGGACAGTGCAAAAAAAAAAATTAAGCGTTATTTGCAGCTGTGCATCTGAAAATATACATTTCCTCAAAGCCATAAAGGAGTAGGGCTAACTATGAAAATGCCCAAAATATACTTGCAGTATACCTAGACGCTACTTTTGGCCAGGCAGTATACCTAGACGCTTCATCCAAAAATTTGCTAAGTTACGAAAATCAGTAAATGATTGCTATTAGTCTGTCCTCCATTCTCTGCCTGGGATTTTTCCATCTTAAAATAATTTTAAAACTACATCTCTAAAGCCCAGCTATTCTTTATTTGCGATTATACAATTTTGCTTTCTGAACAGAATTCAAAGTTTCTCTCCAAAGGTATTTCGAGATTTTTTAAAACCAAACCATAAAGTTTTAGGAGTTTCTACTTTTGGCCAGGCACATGAACAATCATGTACCATTTCTAAGAAGAAAGTCCCACTGAACTTAACAGAACTGGGTAGGATTGCACTACTTGAATCACAAAACCCCTAACACATTCTTTTTCAGCATTTTCATAGAAAAAAAGGCATTTCTTTAATTTTTATTATTTAATATGCATGTTTAAATAAATAAAAAGTTGGATGCAAGTCATCCCAGTAAAAGTTGACCCTTTGACTAGAAATGCGAAAAGAAGAAGAAGAGTTTGGATTTATATCCCCCCTTTTTCTCCTGCAGGAGACTCAAAGGGGCTTACAATCTCCTTGCCCTTCCCCCCTCACAACAAACACCCTGTGAGGTAGGTGGGGCTGAGAGTGCTCTGAGAAGCTGTGACTAGCCCAAGGTCGCCCAGCTGGCGTGTGTGGGAGTGCACAGGCTAATCTGAATTCCCCAGATAAGCCTCCACAGCTCAGGCGGCAGAGCTGAGAATCAAACCCGGTTCCTCCAGATTAGATACATGAGCTCTTAACCTCCTACGCCACTGCTGCTCAAAGGGACACAGAAAAACAGAATCTAGTTTACCCTCAATAGTAGCTCAACATATGGGTCTCCCTGACTTGCTTCACAGCAACTCTGTATATCACACTCAAGTATATTCCACCGCCAGGCTCATGGCTGAGACAGACATGAAAGGTTTATTCCTCTCACACATTAAGCAGTGCGCCCGCCGGCTGATATTTACAGGAGAATTTACAAAAGAATTCATAAAACTATTCCAATAAATATGAATTTCAGGTTGGACTACGCCAGTCTTCAGGTTAAGACAGAAACACTCTCTCTCTACATATCTATCCTAGAAATTATGTATTTCTGAGGGAGATTCAATTTTACAATAAGCTGTCACAAACTGCCCAGCCTCCAGAGTAGATTTTATATCACACCGAAAAGAATTAAGTTAAAAAGGAAAGATCTGTTGATTTCCGATTTGAAAGCAAAGGTCACAGTGAATATCTCTTATCGTTTCGTGCAACATACAGTCAGAAAACTGCTGTTTTGTGCTTTCTGAGTGCTGCGAAGAGCCAGCTTCAGGCCCAACATCAAGGTCTGACACAGTCCAAGATCTTTTATTACCATCATCTGGGGTAGCACAAAAAAAAAAGTCACATGAATAAATTCCTCCCAAATGTCACACTCCACCTGAAAACAAGGGGAAATTTACTAGATATGAACTGTTGACACCAATGTACGCTAATCCAGTGAATATATTCACATGTAGGAAGAAGTGTTCATGCCACACATACAGATGCTGTCATTTGCATCCAGAAAGCTGCTTTAACGCCGAAGCGCTCGTCTAAAAGAGTCACGTCAATCTCTCCACTCACAAATCACTACCAGGAACCTTCATTCCCAGCTTAATTTCAGAAGGCATATTTAGGTTAGCAGTTCAGTACAGAACTGCATTATTTTCCCGCTTCGCGGCAAGATAATGGGTTGGAGCCACAGAACTGCAAATGGAACACACGCTAATTTATGCACGATGTGAAAAACAAGACTGTTTTCAAGGGAGACGCTGGCATAAAAATTTCCCCTACATTAAAACTTTCTAAGCACTTAAAAGTTTTTTTCAAAAACTCTTTGAAGAACAGAAGCCAATACATTTTGCAAAAAAATTCAGAAAGTTGAGTAATTTTTTAAAGGAAACATGTACCTGAAGAGTTCATTAACTTGTACTTTTACAGAATTGCAATCTGAAGTAATCATTATGCGTTACGAAAATACCTTTAAGGCCCCAATCTGGGGGGAGGGGAGAATCCATTTGTGAAAGTGGCATGGGCCTACGGGCCAGCAGATTTGCCCTCCCCAGGGCACTTACCCCAGCGGAGGAGCAAACACATTGGAAGGGGGACACCATGGACCTCCGGAATGCCCGGATTCAGGGCTCGGTGCCAGGGGCGGAGCTACAAGGGGATGGGGAGTGCTGTGCACTGGGAGCACACTGGGGGGGCAGAAAATCACCCCGTCCCCCGCAGCACCCCCCCACCCTCTTCCCACACTTACCTTAGTTCCTTTCCTTTTCTTATAACTTTTTCAGGCCGAAAAAAAGGCCTGTTCACAGTACAGGCTAAAAACGGCCTGAGGAACTACAGTTCCCAGGAGACCTCAGGGCTCACAAGGTCTCCTGGGAAGTATAGTTCCCATCAAGCTGTTTTTAAGCCTGAACTGTGAATAGGCCCTTTTTTCCAGCCTGAAAAAGTTCTAGGAAAAGGAAAGGAACTAAGGTAAGTGTGAGAAGGGGAGGTGCTGGGGGGGGGGGCAGAAAATATAGACTGCGCACTGGGTGTAGTTTGGCCCAGCTACGCCTCTGCTTGGTGCCACATCAGCACCCCTTCCCTGCTGCCAGCCCCACTGGAACAGAGGGGTATGCCTGGGGATGAAGCCAACATTAGTCAGCTTCCACCCATGGTTTGTGGCCACTTATGCCGTGGCCGGAGGTGTGGACTTATGCCATCCTTCTGGGTGGTGTAAGTCAATTAAGCTACATGGTGGTCTTTCCAGCAACAGGGTGTTTTTTTATATAGTTCTGCCTCCCAACACTGCTGGAAAACCCCACGGACAGCCCAATCTGGGGCTCTGGATTGGGCTGCAAGCACCTGAAAACCACATGGCATGGAGCTGGAATTCAGTTCCTTGTGTGAGGAGGGAAACGGGTAAGAGAATAAAACAAACCATCCACAGTCACAAATAAGCCACCTAAAAAGGCAAGATTAAAATCACGTATAATCCATCCATTTCTTGGTCGGTAAAGGAGTACCTAGCTCATAGCTAAGGGGTAAAGATAGCCGGGGAAAGCAATGGCAAACTACCCCACAAAGAGGCTTGCCTATAAAATCACTGCTTGCAGTGGTACCCCAGGGTCAAACACGACTGAAGGGGAAACTTTACCTTTATAAGGAATAACTTTCTGTGCAAAATGTATGCAGCAGCAACATAATGGAAACATTCTATCTACAATCTGGTGGTTTACTGAAGCTCAAGATACTAGCATAACTAATCTTAGCTAATAGTTTAATTTTTTTTAGACATACGAGAGCAATGAAATAGACAATCGGAAATCTGTTTCATTGCATTCTGAGGATTTCAGCAAAATATATGCACACCACACTGACACACATATATACACACATGGGCACAAGTCTAGAAAGCATATAGCAGGGCATGACACAATGCCGAAAGATTCCCATTTAATATGCATCTCGATGGTGCAGCTCAGATGGCCATAATAAAAATGGGATCTCTTAGCTTACGAAAGATCTTTGACAGACTCACAGTGCAGAACCTCAGAAAGAGGAGATGCTGAATGGGTGACATTGTGAACAGAAGACTGGAGAGAGGATGGTGACAGAACAGGATTCACTATAAGGTCTAAATCAGAAATCTTCCAGGGAGCTGGAGATTTTTTCACACACCCAAAGTCTGTATCTACAGAAGAGGATCAGGCAGAACCAGTCACACAGAGAAAGAAAAGAAGGGAGGAAAATTACAACATAACGACAAGGAACAGAATAACATGCAAAAGAGAACAGGAAATCACAGAGGCAGAAGTATGATGTTTGGCAGACTAAAGAAAAGACCTTATGGGGTGTCTCAAATAGAATGTCCCATTCTTAAGTTGCTGGGGGGGAAATCAGCTATTAAAAGCATGTGTAATTATCCTAAATGTGTTCATTAGGCATTCCATATATACCAGGGGTCTGCAACCTGCGGCTCTCCAGATGTTCATGGACTACAAATCCCACCAGCCCCTGCCAGTATGGTCAATTGGCCATGCTGGCAGGGGCTGATGGGATTTGTAGTCCATGAACATCTGGAGAGCCGCAGGTTGCAGACCCCTGATATATACCATACTTGGTTATTCTGGTAAGTGTAGCTCCAACCAGACATTAAGTGGAACGATCCACCAGCAGAAAGGGAACTCATCTACACAGTGAGCTATTCTAACAAGTTGGAAATATAAATGTAAAGGAAACAACAGGTTGAAGAAATAGTCAACATAAATGCATGTAACAATGTATGGGTCGTCAAAAGCTTCAACGGCCAGAATCACTGGAGTGTTGTGAGGTTTCCGGGCTGTAAGGTTGTGTTCCAGTAGCTTTTTTTTCTGACATTTCGCCTGCATCTGTGGCTGGCATTTTCAGATCCTCTGAAGGTCCTCTGAAAATGCCAGCCACAGATGCAGGCAAAACGTCAGGAGAAAATGCTACTGGAGCACTGCCATACAGCCTGGAAACCCCACAACACCCCAATGTATGGGTCATCTGCATGTGGCCAGAAATAATATCTACACAAGAACTGTCCCTATTTACACTTCTTACAAATTCATATAAACTTTTATCAAAACTATGTTTGATCTACCAAGTACCTGAACTTGTTTAATGTAAAAAAATGCAAGGGGGCCGCTAACCTACTTTCAGTTTGACAGAAGAGACAGAGGACATCTGCTTCGTCACCTCCTGTCACACAAACGAGATTGATGCTGAACTCCTTACCAGATTTGGATCTTCCGTGAGGCCCGGCGGTAGTGATGGTGAGAGACTGCGGCTTCACAGGGTCCACTGGCACAGGGTAACTGCTGGGACTGGGAACTTGAATATAGGGTCCCACTGCTGCGACTCTGCCTGAAGCACTCAAGGAAGACTGAGGAGACGACGTTCCATTCATCCGGTTCAACTGCAAGATGACAAATCAAAAACTGTGTGACCATCCATCTACCTCACTGCGGGTGACTTGCTGTAAAGAGCATGGGAGAACGCAGGGCATTTCATCACAGCTCAAAACCTGGTGGCTTCCTGCTCCAGATATATTTCAGTTGTATCAGACTGCTCCACTCAAGCCACTGGCTCTTGAATTGAAGGGAGGCCTCTTTACACGGGAGGGGGGGATTGCACTGCCCACAGCATAAGAACATAAGAAAAAACCTGCTGGATCAGACCAGAGTCCCTCTAGTCCAGCACTCTGCTACTTGCAGTGGCCCACCAGGTGCCTTTGGGAGCTCACATGCAGGAGGTGAAAGCAATGGCCTTCTGCTGCTGCTGCTGCTGCTCCCGAGCACCTGGTCTGCTAAGGCATTTGCAATCTCAGATCAAGGAGAATCAAGAGTGGTAGACATGAATTTGTTTATTCACTTTTTTCACAATGGGGACACAAAGAAGCTCATATTACTCTGTTCTCCTCCAACGTCAGCCTCACACAACAATCCTATAAGGTAGGTGGGGCTAAATGTGTATGAGCAGCCCCAGGTCATCCAGAGAGCTTTCTTATCAGAGTGGGCATTCAATTCTGGGTCTCCCAGATACTAGTCTGGAACTCTAACCACTATGCATGCTGGCCCTGGTTTGAATAACCAGTATGCACACTGGCTCATTCTTCTACTCGACCCAGAAATCTGCTTTCCCAAATGATGCTTAGGAAGGTTCCACCCTTCTACTATCTCCAGCTACGGTGGTATCTGCAGTGCCAGGACCCATGTATTCCAAAATTCTCTCTCTCGGACAGCTTCCTGTCTCACTGGCCCTCTGCAACAAAGGTACACTTTACACCAGTTCGTTATAAGATAAGTCAAATCATAATTATTCAGATAGACTGGGGACTGGACAAGAAATGAACATTTTTTTTTTATGACGAAGGGGCAGAAGTAAGTCACTGAAATCTGGCCCTTTTAATAGTTTATCTTACAGGGATGTTTTCTTTTTGACGTGCCTCAACTTTTTTCTTGTACAGCCGCTCGCGTAGCTCGCTGATGCGCTTGTCCATCATGGCCACTTCCATGTTGCGCTTGTTAAGGAGTTCCTTCTGCTGCTGAAGCTTGGTGTTCTGCTCCTGGTTGAGCCTGTTACGAATCTTTAAAAACCAGAGACACTGACATTATAATTCACGCTGAAGAGAAAGCAAGCTTGTTTTCTGTTGCTCCAGGGACTAGGACACGGTGTCAGGGGTTCAAGGTGCAGGAAAAGAGATTCCACCTAAACATCAGGAAGAACTTCCTGACTGAAAGGGGTGTTCGGCGGTGGAATATGCTGCCCCAGAGGGTGGTGGAGTCTCCTTCTTTGGAGGTTTTTAAACCGAGGTTGGATGGCCATCTGTCAAGGGTGTTTTGATGGTGCATTTATGCATGGCAGGGGGTTGGGTTTGATGGCCCTTATGGTCTCTTCCAGGAGCCACGTGGTGTAGTGGTTAAGTGCTTGCACTGCCACTCACAAGGACAGGAGTTTGAGCCCCCTGTGGGTCAGAGAAATCCTGGCAGCTGGCTCATGGTCAACTCAGCCATCCATCCATTACTTGGTTGGTAAATGAGTACCTAGCTCATAGCTGGGGGGTAAAGAATAGCTGGGGAAAACAATGGCAAACTACCTCACAAAAGCGGCTTGCCTATAAAGTCACTGCTTGCAGTGGTACCCCAGGGTCGACTGAAGGGGAAACTTTACCTTTCTTGAGGTCTCTTCCAATTCTAATTCTGTGATTCACAGTTGACACTTCATTTCCAGTTATTGAGGGGGGGAAAACCATACTGGTTTTTGGCTGGGATCCAAAGAGGAGAGCCCATGGGCTCTGACCTGACCTGGACGGCTCAGTCCCAGGGGACGGCAAGCTGCGGCTCTCCAGATGTTCATGGACTACAATTCCCAGCAGCCCCTGCCAGCATGGCCAATTGGGATTTTTAGTCCATGAACATCTGGAGAGCTGCAGGTTGAAGACCCCTGGTCTAGCCCAGACTTGTCAGACCTCAGACGCTAGAGCTGGGTTGGCCCCGGTTAGCACTGGGATGGGAGACCACCAGAGTTGAGGCACAGAGACAGGCAATGGCAAACCACCTCTGAACATCTCTTGCCTTGAAGTTGGCTTTCCACCAAGGGTTTGAGCGAATTTGATAGACTGTTTCACTTTTGAACAGTTGGTCCCCGTGTTGCGTCACAATTATTTTGGAGTTTAATTTCTTGGAAGGGTTTCACTTAAAAAGAAACACAGACCCGCCATTCCCTTGAGGGCACAGAACTCTTTGTGCAGCTTTGTGGCTCCATATTTATGGAGACTAACACCTGAAACCTAACGTAAAAGTAATTCCAATTTATTCCAAGGGGACATACTTCCAAATTGGGTCAGAATGTTTTGTGTAGCTGATTAAATACGCTCCCTTTTCCTAAGCAATAACAGTTAGTTATGAAAAAATACAGCACATGGTCAATTAACTGTAATTAGAGTAAAGTATCCCAGCAAGAAGCTCTTCCTTCAAGAACATGGACGAAAAAACTGAGGGTGCCGTTCAAACATTCTGCTGGAATAAGACTTTTCACTAGCAGAACAAAACTTCCCCACCTCATTCTAGCCCTTGCAACCTACAGAACGACCCAAAATTCTGCTCTTGGGGCACAGGGGACTCTCCCAAACGACAGGATGACAGAAATCAGCAAAGATCGGTCACATACCCCTCCGAGCCTGCAGAAAATGACTCGAGTTCAATCCCAAATAGATAACATGCCCCACCCCCTCTTCTCACAGCATTGAACTGAATTTAAATCTGAATCAGGGGAGCCAGAGGACTGGAGACTGTAATGGGGTTGATGCAACCAAACTGAAGCTCAGTCTAGGAAAGACTGAAGTTATCTTGGATGGTGTTGATGCTAATCCAGAGACTCAGACGCAGCCCTCTTTGGAAGGGGCTGTACGTTCCTTTAATGAGCAGGTTTGCATCTTGGGGATGCTTTTCTATCCATATCCTAAGATGGATGCCCAAATTACACCAGTAGTCTACAGCTGCTTTTTATCAGCTTTGGCTCATACAGCAGCTTTAGCCCTTCCTTGAAATATGGGATTCGCCCCGGTCATGTCTCGGTGAGTTTACTGAACCACGGGGCTTTACATGGGAACAATTCTGAAAACGGCCTGGGAATTTCATCTTGTTCAAAATTAAAGATGTTCAAAATGTCATCCTGTTCAAAATAAAAGCTGTTACTGGGCACTGATTACAATCAACACATCCCACCAACACCTGCAGTACTGTACAGGTTCTCTGCTCCTTTCCAAAGTTTTGGATTTAACCTTTCAGGCCTGGAACTCTCTGGGAGGAGGTACCTTGAGGACCATAGCAACCTGCCCAAGCTGTATGGCTCTCTTCTAAGCTGTGCTTCACAACCCCCTGCCTTCTTATGTACTCAGGTCTCCAGTAGATAAGAGATATAAGTGGTCCCCTATGCAAGCACTGGGTCATTACTGGCCCATGGGGTAATGTCACATCCCATCATTTACTAAAAAGGAGTAGGAGCTTGAATTTATATCCTACCTTTCTCTCCTGTAAGGAGACTCGTGGCTTCCAAGCTCCTTTCCCCTCCTCTCCCCACAACAGACACCTTGTGAGGGAGGTGGGGCTGAGAGAGTTATGAAGAAGTGTGACTGGCCCAAGGTCACCCAGCAGGAACGTAGGAGTGCGGAAACACATCTGGTTCACCAGAAAAGCCTCTGCCACTCAGGTTGAAGAGTGGGGAATCAAACCCGGTTCTCTAGATTAGAATCCACCAGTTCTTAACCACAATACCACGCTGGCTCTAATATAGCCATGATGCTAAGAAGAGAGAAAACGCAAATTTTCTTAAATTTTAACGAGAACGTCGTTTGTCTTGAATGTTTACCTGTAGCTCCTGGTACAATTTCTTTAACTCTACAGCTGCAGGCCCCGTCATCTGTCCATTGTAGGACTGGAATCCATTCAATTTCCCTTTCCTCAAGTCTTCTAGCTGTTGAGTGAGCTGATCCACTTTTAACACTGCTGCTTGTAGCTCCTGTTGCTTCTCCTGGAACATGGCACTGATATGTTCTATCTCAGTAGCTGGGATTAAGACGTAAAATGACATATGCACAGATTAATTCGGTGGCCACAAGAGATGTTCTGCAAATATTTTTCTTGTCCCTTTTGCATTTGTACGTGCAGAATTACAGGGCAAGGAAGAATTAAGGGGAAGATAAGTCAGGTGTCATCTGTATGTGAGTACGGCTGAGGGTGGCAATACCAATTCTGTGTTCCAAAGCCTGGGGGCACATGGTATCAGAAGACTCACTAGGCCAGGGGTGGCCAACCTATGGCGCTCCAGATGTTCATGGACTACAATTCCCATCAGCCTTGGCTGATGGGAATTGTAGTCCATGAACATCTGGAGTGCCATAGGTTGGCCACCCCTGCACTAGGCCAAACCCAAGTCTCCTGCCATGAGTGACCCAGTTTATACTGCAGAGTTCCTGAAGGATGGGACTCCTGCTTCCTGAAATCAACTCAACATCGCGCAACCTAAAAGAAGAAGAGTTTGGATTTATATCCTACCTTTCTCTCCTATAAGGAGACTCAAGGTGGCCTACAAGCTCCTTTCCCTTGCTCTCCCCACAACAGACACCTTGTGAGGTAGGTGGGGCTGAGAGAGTTCTGAGAGAACTTTGACTAGCCCAAGGTCACTCAGCAGGAATGTCGGAGCGCGGAAACACATCTGATTCACCAGATAAGCCTCTGCCACTCAGGTGGAGGAGTGGGGAATCAAACCTGATTCTCCAGATTAGAATCCATCTGTTCTTAACCACTACACCATGCTGGTTTCACCAAGCTAGCCACATTACTACCCGCCCTGAGTGGGAAGAAAGGCAGGCTTAAAATATCACAATTAAATAATAGGGGGCAAACATGGAGGCAGAAAAGCAGAAATGGTATATGAAGCGATCACATGGATCTGTTCCATACACCAGCACAGGACACTCACCATGTCCTAAAAAACTGTTTGCACTGAAGGCCTCCATAGGATTGACCTGGTGTTTGTAAATAAATCTAAGATATGTAACAGTGAGTGATACAGCTTCCAATGTCTCTAAAACGCAAAGGAATTTCAGCTTTTCGCAGTTTGTTACTATTTGGACAGTGTACCCATACAGTTTCCCCCAAACAGGAGCAGTTACGTTCTTTCCTTGATCAGGCACCTGGCCATGGGGAAATGCTAGCGTGAACTGGACTGTCATGGATATAGTTGCTGCTCCCTTCCTTCGCAACGTCTGGAAAACGTGCCATCATGACAGCAGAAACAACTTCCAAGTGATTCCATGAGTGTTTCACCAGGCCACACTGGCACTGTAACAGCTCCCTCTTCATGGGCATCTGACAATGTTGCCTAGGCCCAGTCAGCTACTGCACCAAAAGCTGCAAGTGATGTAGGGGAAGAAAGAAAGGGGAAGAAACCAGCCATACACAAATTGCCGTTCATGATCTTGCTGTAGTCCACCTGCCCTCTCATGGCACGGATTTTTTTCAACTTCGTCTCCTGGGTCTCCACTCGCTCTTTCAGTTTTTGAAGCTTTTCCGTCTCGGAGACAGACTGTTGCTGACGGCGTTCTTGCTGCTTGAGATAACGTAAACGTTGTTCCTATCAAAAGAAGAACATGCAATCATGTTATTTTTAGAAGCGCGTCGCCAGCCACTAACATTCGTTGTGAGATACACCCGGTAGTTACAGTAAATAGCAGTCTTCTTGCTTGCTGAGCTCTCAATCTGAGCATCTCAGTCTTTGCATTAATAACATTAAGTGATTTTTTAAAAATCCCACTCTAAGTAGAGCTTTTTTGCCTAAACCAGGTTGCACTTGTCGTTTTCCAAAAGACGCTAAGCATTTCAGTGGCGGGGCTAGGGGCTCAAGCCTCTCATGGATACGGAAAACAATTCCTGTTGAAATATTCACTCCAACACATCTGGGAGGCTTCCTGCAACATGTATTTCCTGTGCTCGGACACTCTTCCTCCCACAGCAAAATGGCTCCAAACCTTCCATGACACAATTTCCCAGAGGAAACAGTGACTAGCAGATGACTATGGACTGGCAAAGATAAGGAGATCTACAGCTTGATAAGCGGCATTTATTTAGAGTGACAGCCCACGGACAGGACAAATCCAGGAAATGCTTCCTTTTTTGCCTGTAGCATTTTCTGTAGACAGCTACAAATGCTGACTTTAAAAGGTGCTCCGTTATCTGATTCAGCACAAACTTTACCTTGTAAGTTCCATAAAAATCTGTCCAACATTTCTGTATTACAAAGACTCTTGAATCACAGACATGTGACTGCACTGAAATGTCAAGTCTGCTCAAGTCATTAGGTGACACTTTCTTGATGGCACTAAAATCTGGGTCATCTTTGGACACCAAAAGTCTACAGCAGCTAGATTTGAGTCCGGTAGCACTTTAGAGATTAACAAGATTTTTGGGCTGTCAGCTTTTATTTTATTTTATTATTTTATTATTTTATTATTTATTTATTCATTTGTTTAAAAAAAATTACCCCACCCATCCCCAAAGGGGCTCAGGACGGCTGTACAACAAGATAAAACCACAAACAAACAATGATAAAATCATAAAACATTACAAAAATCTCACTACAGTATCAGCAATATTAAAATAACAAGATGGCGACTTAGCACAATAACCCCCATATTCCCTAGGAGGCCAATGAAAGAAGATGTTAGCCCGGTTGGCCATCTGGAAAAGCCTGGTGGGATAGCTCCGTCTTACAGGCCCTGCGGAAACTACTCAAGTCCTGCAGGGCCCTGATCTCATAGGGAAATATATTCTACCAGGTAGGGGCCAGGGCCGAAAAAGCCCTGGCCCTAGTCGTGGCCAGCCAGTTATGCTTTGGGCCAGGGATTATCAGTAGGTTATCCTCTGAGGAGCGGAGGGACCTAGTTGGACAATATGGGGAAAGGCGGTCCCTAAGGTATGTGGGTCCAAGACAGCTCACAGCCTTTTTGAGAGTCAAGGCTCCAGTATCTGACGAAGGGTGCTTTGACTCTTGAAAGCTTATACCGCAAAAATCTTGTTGGTCTCTAAGATGCTACTGGGCTCGGATCTAGCTGTTCTATTGAAGACCAACACAGGCTCCTCTCCTGAAAAAGTCTAGACCAAATACTCATTGTTTATATATACCTCTCCAAAGACCGCCTGGCCAGTCTCAAGGGTTCTCACCAACAGCTGTTACTCCACCAAAAAACTACCATATATACTTGAGTATAAGCTGACTTTTTCAGCACATTTTTAATGCTGAAAAAGCCCCCCTCTGCTTATACTCGAGTTTATACAGTAATTCCAAGATGGCGGCCGGAACTGGGGCTGCTGTACAGATCTGGTAAGCATGTTGCTGCTTTTTTTCTAACTCACCAGAGAGCCATAAAACAAGCTGTAAGGACAGCCTGCATAGCATTACAACTAGGTTGTGTGTGTGTGTGTGTGCGCACGTTAAAAGAAACAGAGGCATTTCTCTCTTAAGGGTTATTGGTGCGTTGCATTCTAGATGAATACAATTCTTCATACAGTAGTTTACTGCCAAATACTGATGTTGCTGAAGACAAAGACTTTCTTTGGAGCAAAGTTTAGGCTGGCATGGCTATGAATTCCAGAATTATTCTACATTTGGAGGAAAACAGGGGTTCATTTGTGTTCCTAGAGTGCTGGAAAGCTGCTCATCCCTAATGCAAACTCTGTTAAGCAACTCTATCTCATCTTGCTCCCAAATCTTCTGTTTTTAGCTGCTACTGAGTCAAGTTCGAAGGCTTATACTCGAGTCAATAAGTTTCCCAGTTTTTTGAGGTAAAATTAGGTACCTCAGCTTATACTCGAGTGTATACGGGTAGTTCAGTTGCACAGCAGCTGTCTTGAATTGATGGATCCCCGGCAGCAGCGCAAAGATTTACTGCACCGCTGCAGAATCATAAAAACGTGATACTCCACCATAGCGAGAGCCTTTGCTATGCATCCGGTCTGCTTTTTGTTTTGAACTGTGTGTCATAAAATCAGGTTGCTCTCCCCAGCCACCAGAGCACTTTTCAATCACAGGAGGAAAGGAAAGAATCTGCCTCCCTTTGAGCGAATCTGAGCCAAAAAATGGCATCACACCCAAGACACCTCGTCACCGATTCAGAATATGAGTCCCTGGGATTTAGAGACTTTTGCAAAGGCAGCACATTTGCCGTTGGCTTTCATCCCCCACAGGAAGTGCTGCTTACCTTGGCAACCAACATTTGCTGCTGATTTTCGATCTGTTGCTGTTGCCTGGCAGCCATATCCTGAAGTTCAGACAGTGTGAGTTCCACACGCGGATTCCCGACCTGGGGAGTGGACAGAAAGCAACATCAGATCGTCACCAGATGCTGTGAGCTCCCAGAAACTTTATATGACTTCTAAAAGTCGGCCACATTATTTAATAAACAATCCTAAAGACACTGGCTGTTGTGGGTCTAACAGTTTTTGCTCTTAACATTTCGGCCGCATCTCTGGCTGGCAGCTTCAGAGGCATGTCACGGGGAGAGGTGTTTTTGTGGCACAGCGTGGAGTGATTCTATGGTGGGATATATGCTTTGCCTACCTCTCAGGGGGCTGAGGAACATTTGCATGCGTCTGGGTGGAGTTCCTCCTAACTATGGTTAATGAGCAGTACATTCTGCCCTTTCTAGTGTTCCTTTTTTAAAAATCCAGATTTGTATGATAAAGCCTTACAGTATTCCAGGGCATACTAGCAGGCTGCAAGAGACAGAGTTCCTTGAAAGCCACCATGTTGGATGTGCATACCTTTCTTTC
Organism: Sphaerodactylus townsendi; assembly: GCF_021028975.2. Classification (NCBI taxonomy): domain Eukaryota; kingdom Metazoa; phylum Chordata; class Lepidosauria; order Squamata; family Sphaerodactylidae; genus Sphaerodactylus; species Sphaerodactylus townsendi. Next base: position 164,127,047 of record NC_059426.1, read on the forward strand.
TCTATGCCCGCCCACCCCCCACCGACAGGAATGCTCCATGCAGCATTGATCCCACCCCCTCTGTGAATACATGAGCAGCTACATTATATTGAAGCAGGAAGTTAAGGACCCAGGCCATGCTACATGTAAACCCCAGAAACAGTACCAGCGCCTAGAGAGTGGAGCCTTAGAAACTTGACTGGCTTATTTATTTATGTAATTTATACTTTGCTTTTCTCATGAAGGCTCAAGGCAAATTATACAATGTAAGTCACTGCATTCAATAAAACAAGATATCTGATAAGCAAAGTAATAGGATATGATTATAGGAATCTGAAATCAGAGCGTAATTATTTGACATACGTTAGCAATGCCAGAGAGTGGAATTATATTGGTAGATAACAAGGTAGTGAGAGCAAGATATTATATACAGTGAACAGATAATATGTACTATATACAGTAGAACTCCCTAAAAAGCTGATTCCTTCAAATACATCTTTCTTGAACCCCTGCATCTTAACATAGTACAACCGCATTTACAAAAATAGCCCTCCTGAATAATTCTGTTTTACATAGCATGCTGAATGCTGCAAGTGTGGAGGGCCTTCCATTCCTTCTTGGGCAGGCCATTCCACAAAATTATCTCACCCGCTGCTGATATCACCCATTTGCAGGGTGGTACCAGGACAGGGCCCTGGTCAGATAAATGAAATTGTTATGGTGGGGAATGGGGAGTCCTGCCGATATGATGGTCAGTCAAGAAGGCAGAAAACAATCAACTGGATTAATCCACAGGTGTACAAGCTGTTCTCAATTGAGAAGAAGGAGAAGGAGAAGAGGAGGAGGAGTTTGGATTTATATCCCACCTTTCTCTCCTGTAAGGAGACTCAAGGTGGCTTACAAGCTCCTTTCCCTTCCTCTCCCCACAACAGACACCTTGTAAGGTAGGTGGGGCTGAGAGAGCTCCAAAGAACTGTGACTAGCCCAAGGTCACCCAGCAGAAATGTAGGAGTGCGGAAACACATCTGGTTCACCAGATAAGCCTCTGCCACTCAGGTAGAGGAGTGGGGAATCATACCCAGTTCTCCAGATTAGAATCCACCTGCTCTTAACCACTACACCATGCTGGCTCTCCATTAAAAACCTGAAGACTTCACACTAGTAAAATGTCTACCATGATGTAGAAGGCAAGGGCAGAAGGAGTCATGATTACAGAAACATGGCTAGGAAAGGAGGGCACTCAGCTTCTGCACTCGTTGGTTAACCGTTGTCCTACAACAAAGATGGCCTGAAGAGTGATGCTTAATTTATATGCCAGCCAGTCGTATTATATGGAAGAAACTGAAGCACTGCTCTCAGAGACTCCTTCCTTTACACCGGGGATCCCCAACCTTTTTGAGTCTGTGGGCACATGAGGAATTCTGACACAGCATGGTCTGCATAGCAACAAAATGGCTGCCACAAAACACCTGCCACAGCTTCAATACCACAGTGTGGATCCTTTGCTGCAGTGGCAGCTTCCGCCAAAGCAATACTTTTAAAAAACTGCACAGACAATCAAATCTCCAGTAGAAAATAACTTGGGCAAAAGCCCCAGCTGGCTCCACCTACTTCCTAAAAACACCTGGTGGGTGCCACGGTGGCCACAGACACCATGTTGGGGATGCCTGTTCTCCTGACTCCTGAGCCAAATCAGGCCACAGCCCACTTGAAAACACGAGTTCCCTGACAGCATGCAGGAACTCCAACCTGACTCATGTCAAAAGTAATATCCACTTTGGCCCTTATGTGTGGGTGAAGTGCCGTCAAACTGCTTCTTACTTATGATGACTTTATGAATTCATGTTCTCCAAAACGTCCTGTCATTAACAGAGTTGCTCACATCTCATGTTGGATCTTCTTTTTCTGTTGCCTTCAATTGTTCCTAGCATTATTGTCTTTTCCAATTACGCTCGTCTTCTTATAATGCAGTAGTGGCGAACCTTTGGCACTCCAGATGTTATGGACTACAATTCCTGCAGATTCTCTTAGGGAACCCAGTAATGAGCCAGCTGTGCCCAGAAGGCAAAAGCAAAGGCAGTTGCTGCAGAAGCAAAGGAGAAGTGCTCGTCTGGCAGCAAGGTATGGGAAAATAGAAGTATCTACATCTGATGAGGATTAATTCCTTGCAGAATCCCAACCCCTGGGACAAGGCTCTCTGTATAAGCCTTGCTGTGAGCCTGCTTCTGCTTGGGTGCAACAAGTGTGTTTCCTGTTGCTCCCGTGTGCCCGGTCCACTGTTGATCTCCAGCCTGTTACCTGATCTCCTGGGCCGTGACCTGTGGAACTGACCTGTGACTGCACCTTCACCTGCCACCTGCTTTGACCCCTTGGACTGGCTCCTAACTATGCTCTTGTCTGCCGCCTGTTCTGTCCTGCGAGACTGGACCTGACCACGCCCTGCCTGCCTGCAGCACAGTACCCTAATATGGGAGCCACAGTCTACTAAAGACTACTGAAAACTGCAAAAGATTTTTCCTGCGATTGGTCTGTTGTGGAGTATTGAACTTCTGCAGAAACTTAAAACTTCTCTCCAAGGGAGGAATATTTGCCTCCCTCAGTGCAGCTGCAGCTCCTCTCTTCCAGAAGCCTCTACTGTACTAGTTAGTAACCAGTAACTATGCATGCAGCACACATGAATAGCAACGTCATGTCACAGAAGCCCAGCGCTAGTGCTGACGCTCGGGGCATGCTGCAGTATGTGGAAGCAGCTTTTCCATCTCACAAAGCGGGGAGCAACAACAGAGAGGAAGCAACTCCTAACGCACAGGTGTCAAACTCGTGGCCCTCCAGATGTTATGAACTACAGTTCCCATCATCCCCTGCCAGCATGATACTGGCAGGGGATGATGGGAATTGTAGTCCATAACATCTGGAGGGCCACGAGTTTGACACCTCTGCCCTAACGCTTTGCACCAGATAAATGGCAATGCCAAAGGTTAAGTGTCTCGGCGTTTCTCTTAAATCTGGGTTGACCAGGCTGCCGGCACCTGATAATGACCTCTTTCTTCCATTCCGTTTGTGACATGGGAACAAAAGCACTGCCTGACTTGCCTGCCTGACTTGTTTGTCCTGCTGCTTAAATGCACTTTACAGCTATGTTTGAGTCTATCCTATATTTGTCTGTCACTCTTCACTTTTAAAAAAACCCAAAAAACCTTATTGGAGAACACTGCTGAAATGAAATGGCCCAGTATCAGATCATAATCGTGGAACACTCAGGTTTCTGGCGTTCTATTGTTTCAGTCTTAGTATTAATTCTTACACGTAGTGTGGTTTTAGATGCATTTCCCTGGCCATTGAGCGCACTAAACGCAATGGGCCTTCTCACGACTAAGTGTCCACAGGATTGTTGCCACGTGCCCCAAGCTAATCCACATTTACTCAGAAGCAAGTCCCATTAAATTCAATAATATATACTCTCAGAACAGCGTGTGACACAGTGTCAGCCTAGGACCGGGGACAATCAGGTGTGATGGACGAGAAATAGCCTCCATTTTAAATGGTTCTAGCTAGAGACGAGTTTGTTACAGGTAGCTTAAATGCTTAGGCAAGCAAGTGCAGAAAATAGCTGTGAAATTATTGCCTGGAATATCAAAGCGTGTTATTGTGGCCTGTGGACTAGTATTTCAGAAAAACAACACTATGCCTCTTTCTTAAAAGTTTCAAGGCTGTTACTATGGAAACGTGGCCAAGCAATCCAGCCACACGAAAACTTAATACGGGATGGATAGAAAGATCTAGAGGAATGCTCTGCACAAGTACCAATATCATTCCCTGCTGTGTATAAAAGGTCTGACTCCCACCCTTTCATTTGCTGGACTTTGAATAAAAACTTTTCCAACCTTCTTCCTGACTGGTGTACTTTGTTTGGCTGAAATCATAACAGGAAGCAGCCCAGTTTGGCTACCAGGTTTGAATTCCTGTTCAGCCATGGAAGGGGCGACTCCAGTGGTGGGATTCAGCCGGTTCGCACCATTTCGGCAGAATCAGTTGTTAAAATGGTGCTTGTAAACAACCAGTTGTTAAATCATTTGAATCCCACCACAGGAACCGGTTGCTAAATTATTTGAATCCCACCACTGGGCAACTCTTCACAATCTCTCAGCCTAACAGGCTGTTGTTGTGCAGAGAAAGTGAAGGAGAAGAAAATGATACCCTTTGGTCCCAATTAGGGAGAAAAGTAGGATGTAAATATAATTTACAAATAACTTGTGCATGGGACTGCAGCTGCGTCTAGCCCAAAAAATTGGCTGCTTGCAAGAAACGACTCCTTATTTTTGCTTGAAGAAAAAGCTGTTTGAAATACACTTTGCGTGAGAAAAAAAATAAAAAAATGCCTTGACAGAGAAAATGCTTGAAAGTCAGTATTTTCTCTGGATTTTTTCCCCCTCATGGTGTCTCTTCTACACCTTGTGTGTGGCAGAAGTGAATGCATCTCAATCATAAACCAGGCTTCTCAATGCAGAACTACCACACCAGCCTACGACTATTACAGACAAGTGACAGACCTGCTGCATTCCTTTTCATTTCCTCTGAACCATCACTGTTTGAGCCCTCAGGGCTGTGGGAAGCTATACCCAAATCAAGACCTGAGGATGCTACAATGCTTGTATCAAAGCTGCAGCAAGCACCTTGTTGCCCTTGAAAGGGCAGAAGGCTGGGCAGTCTGGAAGGAAAATATGCCACATCCGGCCAATCTAGATACTTCCAGCCTTACAAATACAGCAGCAGTGTTTAACTCTCTGTTCTTTTATGACTACAGAAGGTCCAAAAACATATCAGTATTAATTTTCATATATTTTTGTGAAAGTAATGGGCTTCCTCCTTTTGAACCTGCAGGATAAGATTTCTGTTCATACATGCAGAATTTCTGCAATTGCCTTCAGATACCATTAACTAAGGACATTTATGTATAGCCTTTCCATTTCCCCCAAAAAACCACATGCAACCCATAAAACCATAACCAGTATAATAAATATGGTATGATTCTCCAGAAGCAATGTGGGCAGGAAATCTGAACAGAGGATCTCAAACTATACATTTTCAGGATAAAGGTGACACCAGATTAGAGAATTCATTCGCCATTTCCTGGACCGCCTTTGTTCTAGAATGCTCCACTTGGTTCTTAGTGCCTACCTAGTTCTGTTCCCAAGGCACTAAGACCCAAGCAGAGCATTCTAGAACAGAGAAGGTCCAGGAAATGGCAGATGAATTCTCAGATCTGCTGTCTTCTTTACCCTGAAAAAGGTTTTTTTAATAGCTAGGCTTAGCTTGTGCCAAACAAAATTAGCAGAAGGATCAAGGTACAAAGGTGAATGCACTTACGAAATGGCATATGGTAATGATATTAAAAAGAAAATACCATGGGAGGAAACAGGCAGAACAGTGAGACAGGTGGACTACAAATAATGCAAAGAGAAATGAATGAATTCTGTCAATCTGTCAGATCAGACGAAACACACCCCAAATTGGCACTTTACACAAAGCTCATATATGTTGCCCTCTACTACAATGGTGGACTGCCTCTGCTTATCTTCTGCCATGAAAACCCTCTGGGGCAGGGGTGTCCAACTCTGGCGCTTCAGATGGCCATGCCAGCAAGGGCTGATGGGAATTGTAGTCCATAAACACCTGAAGCACCAGAGTTGGATACCCCTGCTCTGGGGTCACCATAACTCAGCAATGACTTGATAGTGACTTTCTACCACCACCAAGTGTCACATCTTATATCTGTATCAGAAGCAGATCTGGGTTTTAAAGAATGGAGTGAAATTTTACCCACAACTGGGTATGGAATTCCAAAATTAGAAGAAAACAATAACAAAACAAACAAACAAAATAACACTGCCATGTTCAAGTTCAACTATCCATCCACTAAATGATCAAATGAACTCAAGGGCCTACTGTTCTCCTAGAACTTAGAACTCTGCCAAGCAAATCACAGAATACCATGACAACTACTTTCAGTTCTAGGAATACCTTCTCTAACACAGTTGGTTTTGCTATGAGGAGGGGGAGGGGGAAATCCCCCACCATTAATTTAATTAGCTAGCATGGGGGAAAGAAGGGGGAGGGGGAAAACATCAAGCAGATGAAAACCTGCAGTTTTACTCGTGGCTGCTTCCTTTTCATCCACATGGCAAAAGAATGACTGAGGAAGAACAAGCACGATTCCCCTTCAGTCTCCAAACGGTGATCTTCAGAGATCGGCACCGAAGCTCTCAGCCTCCAAAGTAGGGCAGCCAGCCTTTGAACATCAGAGAGCTCAGAAATAAAAGCACCCTCCAGACGACAGCTCTTCCTTGAAAGGTCTAGTTAACCACTCAGACTCAAGCTATTAATCTCATTCGTTGCGATTCACTGTTAAAATTCAGACAAGGTGGGCAATGGAAGACAGAAAACCTCGCAATCCTGCAAATCCAAGAAGCCCCATGTCCGAAGACGATGCTCAAGGGACACAGGACTATGTTCTGAATGCTGCCGGCTTCTCCAAGCCTTGATAACTAACTTGGCTCTCTGCTCGTAATTATTAATAGCTCGCCAGGTGACATCACTCACCTTTCAAAACAAACCTCAGCCTATCCCATGCCAGACCGAAAACATCCTCCGAGCTCCACCAACAAGAACAATGGAACTCCTACTTTTATAATATATACTTCAAAACAAACACAAAACCTGCTGCAAACAGCTGCTCCCACACATTCCACAAATTCACTCGGGGAGGAACATACCGCTGACTTGTACATTTCTGTATACGAATCTGGAGGAATCCGGCTCAGCAGCAGAACTCCCGATAGCTAACCGCTCAAAGTTAATTTTGGTTCACACTCTAATGTGCAAGACCTTTTTTTCTGAAATGGTATCTTGTTTTCAGGTTTGCTGCTTTCTTACATCTGGGCAATGTATTTGGTGAAGAGAAGGTTCAGAGGTGACATGATAGCCATGTTTAGATATTTGAAGGGATGTCGTGTTGGTGAGGGAGCAAGCTTGTTTTCTGCTGCTCCACAGACTAGGACCAGGAGTAATGGGTTCAAGGTAAAGGAAAAGAGATTCCACCTAAACATCAGGAAAAACTTCCTGACAGTAAGGGCTGTTTGACAGTGGAATGCACTACCTTGGAGTGTGGTGGAGTCTCCTTCTTTGGAGGTTTTCAAAGAGAGGCTGGATGGCCATCTGTCAGGAGTGCTTTGATTGTGTGTTCCTTCATGGCAGGGGGTTGGACTTGATGGCCCTTTGGGTCTCTTCCAACTCTACGATTCTATGATTCTATGTTCAGGAAACTTATTCCCATTTTGCTTAAAATGTGGTAAGTGGAACCTCCCCCGCCACATTTAATCAGATCCTCCAATGAAAATGTTTTGCTTTCACACACTCCAGTAACTTTATGCTAGTCTGCTGCGCCAGTGGAAAGCTGCCATTCAATGGCCATTCAATAATGAATTTTCTTAAAGCAAGAGCTAAATTACCAAGAGCTAACTTACACTGTGCCATGTACAAATCAGTATCTGGAGTTGGAAACACCATAAAGCAGAAACATGTCTTTGTACAGACATATCTTCCCAGCAAGTGTTCATGCTGTTTATAACATGTAATTTTTGACGTTCAGACAGGCAATGTTTTTTGGCAACATGCTTGCCATGCAAAGCGCAGATCTAGCAATGTCTTAAGTCCTTCAGAAAGTTCCTTCAAATTGTGAAGCTGCATGAGTGTTCATGGACCTCATGGCAAAATGGACCCGTTTATACGGGGGACAAGGCACTTCTAAATTACTGACAGTATACCTCATGACAAAATGCAGACCTAAAGAGCCCAAGTCGTAGCCATCTGCTGCACAAATTACAGCTGGTATTCAACTGACCCACATACTAGATACACCTCACTGTGCAGGCAACGTCTCAAATCTGTGCCCTTGAAGAACAGATGGAGTCCCCGAGACAAAGCGAGGCATCTGGGTAACATCCCTCTTGTATCATCAGTTGGAAATGGGGTGGGGGTGCGAGAAGAGGGAGAAGAACAAGAACCACCTACACAGTCTTCACAAACAATGAACTCTCAAATGCTTCCCAACGAACTCTCAAATGCTCTCAAATCTGAAGAGGATCTCTGTTGGATTCTCTCAGACAAGGACTTTGGGAAAGAGATGGTGACATTTGCTTGCCCTAATGTCTGGACCGTGGAACACCAATCTAATCACATAGTTCTGAAGTAAGGAGGCCGGAGGAAAACTCAGCTCCCCCAAAAGGCAATGCCACACTATTTACCAGCAGCCACCATTTTTTTTTAAATACCTAAGACTGACAGAGGGTCAGAAGGGAATTAGTGGTACCGAGAACAAAGGAAAGGGTACTGGGCACAATAGTAATAGGAGATGGGTGTCATATGGAGCCATGGCAAGATATTTTCAGGCAGGCTCACTAAGAGCCCATCTCCTCTTTAGTGTTGCCTGCTTATTTCTATGCTTCATTCTGCAATCATGAAGGTGCAAGATCTACTGGTTGTTGTGGGCTTTCTGAGCTGTGTGGCCGTGGTCCGGTAGATTTTTTGAGCAACAGTGAGCAGATCTGGTGAGCAGCAGTGGCGTAGTGATTAAGAGCAGGTGCATTCTAATCTGGAGGAACCGGGTTTGATTCCCCACTCTGCCGCCTGAGCTGTGGAGGCTTATCTGGGGAATTCAGATTAGCCTGTGCGCTCCCACACATGCCAGCTGGGTGACCTTGGGCTAGTCACAGCTTTTCAGAGCTCTCTCAGCCCCACCTACCTCACAGGGTGTTTGTTGTGAGGGGGGAAGGACAAGGAGATTGTAAGCCCCTTTGAGTCTCCTACAGGAGAGGGAGGGGGGATATAAATCCAAACTCTTCTTCTTGTACTTCTCTCTGTGATACACCTCTGAAGATGCCAGCCACAGATGCAGGCAAAACGTTAGAAACAGGATCTACCAGACCACGGCCCCACAGCCGGGAAAGCCCACCACAACCAGTTGAGTCCGGCCATGAAAGCCTTCGACAAGACAGTGCAAGATCTACCTCCCATAACAAAAAAAGCAACCTGAGTTTTCCCAGATACTTCACCCTACACAGCAAGTAGCTTCCTCATTCATGAAATGGCACAAGAAATTCTGTAAAGCCTTTTTCCCTCCCTCACTGTGTCACACACTCAACATGCTATTTAATAGTCATGGTTCGACAGGGCTGTAAAAGTATTGCTCATTCGTAGCGCCAGCATCAAACTTTAACGGTGTCTGGTCGAGCAAATTATGAGACTGCCAGCTTGAGAACAGCCCGAAGTGGCTGGAGGGGTGGGAAGCATCAAACTTGCACATGCTTGCTTTGGTCCCTGAGGGGTCATGGGACAATTATTACACAGCAGGCCATTGCAGCTGCTCTCTTCAGAACTCTCTGTTCTAGGCCAATGTTGCAGGGCTCCCACCTTGGAAGTGATGCTGGTTTCTTCTCTGAAGGACTTTTGCAACAAGAAGCATTAGTCTGAGCTAGCAGAGCACAGTCCCTTTTGATTATCTTATTGTAACAAGCTGTTTTTCTTAGTATCATTCAGTTTGACAAGCCCTGAAGTTCCACGACGAGGTTGGCATTGAGTCTAGATTTCCGGCTACCTCATTCTTGCATAGACGGCTGGTTTGTGACACATTTACGTACCTTTATGGATTTTTATTTGAATGGTAAAAACATAGAGAAGTTTTAAAAGTCTGTTGTCACTGCACTCCAGTTGGAGACTTATTTTTGTCAGTCTTAAGCTGTAGCCCTGCGGTACAATTTTTGTGTTTTTTTCTGCCTTGTGCTTGTGTAGCGCTCCCTTTTTCTCATTATTTTTTAATCATATGTCTGTTTTTAGCTGATGTTTTATTTGTATACCGCCCTGAGCCCTTCGGGGATAGGGCGGTATACTAAATTTAATTAATAAATATAAATAATAATATAAATAATAATATAAATATAAATATAAATATAAATATTAATATTAATAATAATAATAATAATATTAATAATAATAATAATAATAATAATATATTATGGTGGTTTCTTCTCTCTGAGTTGATTAAGAGCGTTCAATAGCCAAACCCACCGAAAAAGATTCGTTTTGGAAAGGTGGCACCCTAAAATGAGGATTTCGGTTCTCAAATTCTTCTGAAAAGTTACATCTTTGGCAGAACTCCAGTTACGAGAAAGGGATTTACTGTGCTTCAAATGCATCAAAAGTCACATGCTCACCTTCGTTCTCTAAAGTATGAGGCTCGTCTACGGTTTATTCAACACTGAAGAAAATGTACTGTGCACATTAATTTAATCAGTGCTCGGCATTATTACTCCATATCTCCATAGAACCAACATAAATTATGCCCTGCTTCAAAATGAAAGGAGTGGGCAGTTTTCCTGGCCAAAACCGGAAGCTTCCACCCTTTACAATAGCTGCCTTTTCATATAACAAGCAGACTCTGCTTCTGTACGAAGCAATCACGATATAAATCTTAAGGGAGGAATACCAATTCTGTTTGAACTACATAAAATAGAACATTTTCTGATCTCCGCCTGTGTGACATTATTGCCAATGAAAAGGTTTCATCTGTATCTCCACCTCACTTTTTTTTTAAATTAGGTCAAAAACTGCCTGCAGCAGAATCCATTTGGAAATCCAATAACAATACCCGTGGATCCCCTTTTAGCTTCATGGAAAGGAACGTGCTGATCAAACCCAGATAAATCCAAACTCAGTTTCTGGAATTAAAAATCAAAGGAATACACACACTATCTAACCGTATCCGATAAACTAGGGCCCCACGCCAACCTTTGCTATCTAAAAAAGCTGTGGTAAAAAAGTATCCAATCATTTAATTTGGGCTAGTTAACCGGGATGTTACCAATCAAATAACATTGTCCCATTTCTGATTATATAGAATGGCATCTGCAGACAGTGGGACACTTTGACGACGTGAAGAATTCAATCACCGCCTTTTAAGAGCAGCCACCCTCTTTGTGCCACCCAACACACGCTGACACAATTAGATCAGTCTACATAATAAATACTGAAAGCTGCTCAAAAACAAAGGGAGGCCTTTGGATTCTACCTTGCAGAAATCCTGCCATTTTATAACTTTTCCATAAAGTTTCAGTGAGGGGAATAGAACCCACACGGGTACTTGGCAATACAATACTCGGGGGGGGGGGGGGGGGGGCTAGATACTAGCTCCCTGGTGAAAACCTAACGTGCAGTTTGTCTTTTTTGACAACTGCTGTCATTTGAGGCAAAGTCAAATTATTTCTAATCAATTCCAGCACCTGGAATAAGTTTAAACACATTAGCTCCAAAGCAGCTAAGGAGACAGACCACCTACAAACTACAGGGGCACTCTTTGTATTTGTTATGGTTAAAAGATGTAGAAAATCGAAGACTGGTAAATAATGTTGTGACCTTCATTCATTCTCCAGCTATCAAAGTTGGGACAAAGCACAGACCAACTTGTTTACAGCACATCTTTACTCAAGAGCAGTTATGAGTCATTGCCGTGCTATGTGTTATAAACAGAGTTTCTTTAAAAATAGACCTTTATATCTGGATTCTTCTAGATACTAAGAAAGGGGGGGAGCACCATATTTTGATATGTTGCAGCCCGCTATGGTTAAGCCTCATTACACATTTCTCAAATAACATGATGACTACCTTGTTATTGTTAGGTCTTGAACCTTAAGCCAATAAACAGACTCAGCATTGTTGATCGGAAGCGTTTACTGATAAGCACCGAAGCTTGGCAAAGCCAGTTCTAACGAATCTGGCCTTTGCCACCCCCTTGATCAGTCCCCCGTTCCGTTTTCCCAAGAAGTTTGAAAAAAAAAGAGTTTGTGAAGCTGAGGCACCCCAAGGTGATAGTGATAGAGAGCCACCTGGCATCCTGCCCCCACGGAACAATAGAACAACACTGCATCTTATGAGACCAGGGTGTCATGATGGGGCTGTTGGGGGAGGGGGAGTTGCTTTTGCTTATGAAGGTGCAGTGAGTGCAGCGTTCTCATTTCTGGCTGCGGCCTTGGAGTTCTGCGGCTGGGAAGAGACTCCAGGCTGGACAATGCGAACTGTCTGCTTCTCATGTGGGGGTGGGGATCTCACACTCGCATTATCAAGAGTCTGGCGGACTTTTTGCCAGAACTCTCTTTCCATGTTCCTGACATGTCTGCAATAAAAGCCTTGAACCAGTCAAGTGAATTACTGTCTGAATGGGGAATCTGACACAGGGGGAAGCTTAATTATCTATGGAGCATATGAAGCAATAAAGCAAAGATCAAGGGAAGAATGCCCCAGATGACCATGGTAACATAAAGCAGGCTGGTTACATAGATCTTCTAGCAGCATTGATATATAGTTGTAAGCAGTTTCATTGAGTTAGGAACATATCTCAATCAAATCACTAGAATCCCCCTGACAATTATGCATTTTCCAGAGGTAATGGTAAGCAATGCTTACACAAATGATGCAATGCATGAAAGCCACAAAGTAATTCAGAAAACAAACACACTGAAAATAGCCTGGGAGTTAACTTGATCCTGTGAAACACCATAACATTTTTGGGTTTGCCCAACTACCGGTATGTCGTCTTATTCAACAGTTTGCAACCCCTCCTTTGAATGCAGCTGGCACACTCCAACCCATGTGTTTCAGTGTACCTTTCCAGAGTTAAGCATGCTTATAAAAACAAAACTGTTTCTGTACTGTTAAAAATTTCATTCATTTCATTTGTTACTTTCAGGTCACCCTTCCCCGCAAGCAGGCACAAGGCAGTTCACAATAACTCACTAGGCAGCAGTGGCGTAGTGGTTAAGAGCAGGTGCATTCTAATCTGGAGGAACCGGGCTTGATTCCCTGCTCTGCCATTTGAGCTGTGGAGGCTTATCTGGGGAATTCAGATTAGCCTGAGGAAAGAGATTGTCCTTTGAGATTGTCAGCCCCTTTGAGTCTCCTTATAGGACATAAAGGGGGGATATAAATCCAACTCTTGTTCTTCTTCTAAAACAAAAATTATAAAATCTGGGTACCTTAACAACAATCCATATATAACCAGAGAATGAGGAGGAAAAAAATGGGGGAAAAGGAAGCCAACTAGTTGGGTTACCGTGCTACCCTCAACTATAGGCCTGGCAGAACAGCTCTGTTTTATAGGTCCTGCAGAACTGTAATAGGTTTATCAAGGTTCGGGTCTCACTGGAGAGAGGGTCCTATCAGGCTGAGGCTGGAGCCAAAAAGTACTGGTCCTAATTGAGGACTGCCAGACATTTTTCAAACCAGGGGCCACCAGTAAGATGTCAAGCGCTGAGCAAAGATCCTTCTGAGGGTTTTTTTGGGGGAATGGTGGTCCCGCAGATACAAAGGTCCTGAACTTTTAGAAGAGTTTGAAGAGTCTGGATTTATATCCCCCCTTTCTCTCCTGTAGGAGACTCAAAGGGGCTGACAATCTCCTTGTCCTTCCCCCCTCACAACAAACACCCTGTGAGGTAGGTGGGGCTGAGAGAGCTCCGAGAAGCTGTGACTAGCCGAAGGTCACCCAGCTGGCATGTGTGGGAGTGTACATGCTAATTTGAATTCCCCAGATAAGCCTCCACAGCTCAGGTGGCAGAGCGGAGAATCAAACCCGGTTCCTCCAGATTAGATACACGAGCTCTTAATCTCCTACGCTACTGCTGCTCCTTTTTAGATCCTTAAACGGAAATGTCAATCCTTGCAAAATAATGTGTACAGGGAAAGATGCTTTTTAAAAAAGAGTTATCACTTTACAGCTAATGAGCAATGCAGCAACCTTCTTCAATACTTCATTTTCTCCCAGGGTTCCCCTACTTTAACAATTCAGGAAGTTAATTGCTGTCTACAAGCCAAGTTAAGAACCCTGCGGTGCAGCATGGAAAACAGCAGTACTGTAGTCAAAGCTCTGTTGACCTGAGTTCGATCCCCACGGAAGTCAGCTTCAGGTGGCCAACTCAAGGTTGATTAAGGCACCTTCTGCACGTGCAGAATAATGCGCTTTCAATCCACTTTCAATGCACTTTGAAGTTGGATTTTACTGTGCAGAATAGCAAAATCCACTTCCAAACAATTGTGAAAGTGGATTGAATGTGCATTATTCTGCATGTGCGGAAGGGGCCTCAGTCTCCCATACTTCCGAGGTCAGTCAAATGAGTGCCCAGCTTTCTGAGGGTACATTAGTGCAGACGACTGGGGAAGGCAACAGCAACCCACCCCATGCACCAGTCATGACCTGGTGCTTTCACAGGAGACTACCTTAACAAGCCAAGTTGACAAAACGGTCCCCCGGCCCTACCGCCAATAAAATCTGACAAGAGATGAGCCTCAAATCTTCGTCTGCAAACTGCTGATCAATACCAGGTTGAGTTCTCCATCTCTTCTGTCAGGCACAGAGCCCACCCCTCCCAAATCCTTCATCAATACGGAAAGCTGTCTCTCTGCATCCATCAGCAATCAGCGAATGGAAAAGGCTAGTGGATTTTGCCAGCAGTGAAAGACCTAATCGTGACAAGAGCACGCCAGCTGTCAGGTCTCATCAGCCTGACGCTCTGTGCTTTTCATATTCCATCGAGAACACCGAGCAAAGTTCTCCTTTTGCCGCGGATGACAGGTTTGGAGTTCAAAACTCTTTTCGTTCGGTACAGAAAGTTTTAAAGCTGCCTTTGTGGCAGGATTGGCAAGCTGTACAAAGCTGGATGTCAAAATACAGGGAGAGATCATTATGATGCACTCCTCTATCACACTGCGGCAGCCTTCGCTGTTCAACACAACAGGGGGCCGTGTTGACTGGCCCGCACTGAAATTTGCTATCTTATCGCCAGATGCAGACAGCGCAAGCGAGATAACAGGTAATTTGCAAAAGAGGGGAAAAAAGGAAACGTTTACAGGCCAATTGAAGCTCTCCTTGGGAGATTTGCAGATGAAAATAAAAGGGGAGGGGGGGAACCCAGATGGCATAACAATATGCCGCACAAGAAAATAATATTAAAACCACGGGGATGTGTCACAGCTGAAACACAATGAACCAAAAGCACCAGTCAGCTGTAATGAATACATTTCCTCACCCGTTCCAAACCCCAAATCAAAACAGCAAAACTCACGAGCCTGCCCCATCAGAATAATTTGTTTTTAAACAGCAAACGAGAAAGAAACGAATAGAAAAAGGCTTGGGTAGATTCTTAATAGCACTCTGAGATGACTCATTATTCAAGACTTTCAGTCCTACCCATGAGGAGGACACCGGGTGCTAATAAAGACAAGACTCCCAAAATAATGGTTAAGCAAGCAAGTTGTGATCTGAGAGGCTACTGGGTAGGGCCGGAGGATCTCCTAGAATTACAACAGGTAATCTCCAGACTATTGGGATCAGTTCCCATGGAGGAAAGAGCTGCTCTGGCAAGCAGACTCTATGGCACTATAACCTGATGAAGCCCCTCTGCCTTTTCCAGGTTCCACCTTCACATCTCTTGGAATTTCCCAACTCAGAGTTAACAGTCCTATTGCTGGGTCAAATGGCAGTTATATAATGGTACTAGGTAGCCATAGGTGAGCCTCTGTGGTGTCGTTGATACAAGGCTGGATCAGAGAGAGCCAGATTCAAATCCTGCATGTGCCATGATGCTTGCTGAGTGACACTGGGCCAGTCTCTCTCAATCTAACTTGCTTCACAGGGTATTGTGAAGGTGAAAATGGAGGTGGGAATAACTGTAGTAGAGTAAAATAGTACAAAAATAAAACAGCTGTTCTGCCAGGCTAATGATGAAGAAGAACAGTTTGGATTTATACCCCATCTTTCTCTCCTGTAAGGAGACTCAAGGTGACTAACAAGCTCCACTCCCTTTCTCTCTCCATACCTTGTGAAGCAGGGGGGACTGAGAGAGCTCTGAGAGAACTGGGACTAGCCCAAGGTCACCCAGCAGGAATGTAAGAGTGTGAAAACACATCTGGTTCACCAGATAAGCCTCTGCCACTCACGTGGAGGAGTGAGGAACCAAACGTGGATTAGAACCACCTGCTTTTAACCACTCCACCACACTGGCTCTCCGGTGGAGGACAGCAACAGTATTCCACCTACTGGCCGCCTCTCCTCCTCCGTTCCCCTTTTCCTTCACTCCTTCTTTCCTTCCCTCCCTGTGTCCCCAATATTGGTGTGAATGGTGGTTACAAGGGGTATGGTTTTAACAGAACCTTTATCCCTTAGTGGAGTCTATGGGGTCGAGATACAGTGGATTTTATTGCTATAAATGATGCACACCACCCTGAGCCCACGTGGGGAAAGGCAACCTATTAAATTAATAAACAAACAAATAAATAATTATTCTTTTCAGATATTCAGACTCCCATCGGTAATATGGGGATAATAGTGATCTGCTATACAGGACTGTTGTAACCGTTACTGTGAGAACTTTTATAGAGCACACTGAAAACAAGTTACTCAACCTCTTCTTTCAGCTCCTGCCCAACTTTGTATTCTTGGCCTGCTTTCTGAATGCCTTTGTGAATACAGTTCCCTGGGTGAGAGCTACCCTTTTATTTTTAACTTTGAAAGGAGGCTTTTGATTTTTGATATCAAAAAATGTCACCAGCGTTAACCTTTTCTATGTTATTTCCGTCTTCATACTGGATCTTTCTTCTGTGCTGAAACTGCCAAAACATTCAAGTGCTTTTAATTTCACTTTGTTAGGCTTCCTGAAGGCTGTTGCTGAAGTTAGTGCCATTAATTAATTTTCTTTGGACCAGCATCTAGTAGGTTTTCATGCTGACACTTACAGCATTTTGGAAGACAGAACATTGTAGGACAAAATGCACCCCAACCCAGACATTCCAACATAGCTGTTCTGAGTGAACCATGATGACCCAGTCCTGCCCCTCAACTTAAAGCCCTCGTGATACCAGACTGATGTGTTTATTTTGATCAAGTTGCTTCAATCTCTACATTGGAACATGTGGGGGGGGGGGAGAAATTGAGGGAGGGGAGGGGAGAAAGGGAGGGAGGGGTAGCATGCAAGGGAGGGGAGCTTAACATCTGCACATGGCCCACCCACCCTAGCAGAGGGAGGGGGAGAAGAGAGAGGGGAGGGGCCCCCCAGCATCTGGACATGGTCCACCCACCCTAGTGGAGGGAGGGGAGGAGAGGGAAGGGAGGGGAGGGGTGGAATGCAAGGGAGGGGAGGGAGGGGGGCGGCATCTGGACATGACCTACTCACACTAGTGGAAGGGGAGGGGTGGCATGGAAGGGAAGGGGAGGGGTGACATGCAAGGGAAGGGAGGGGAACCACAAGGGAGGTTCAAAGAAGAGATTTGTATATTTTCGTCTTCCCATGGCAGCTCCTCCCTCAAGATTGATGACTGTAAGGAACGACAAGATACACAACTTGTGGATCTACAGTTAAAAGTAGGAATTGTTAGAAACAGCTTCCTAATTCTCACACAAGCTCTTGCTATACTTACGTAGTGTACCATTACTTACTCCACATCCCATTTATGGGAGTTCTCCGATACTACGGTAAGGAGCTGAGTTTTGGGAAACGAGGGCTGCGGAAGTTCCACTCTGCAGTAATCTGGATCCAATCCACTGCAAATGAACTGTGTTTTGGTAACAAGTACAAATGCCTTTTTCAGATAATCATTTTTGCATGTGATGTTTGTCGCATGGGACTCAAATACTAAATTGAATCGAATAGTAGATTGTTTCATTTTTTTTTTGCCAGCACTCTTGACTGTGGTCTAAACGAGCCATTCCATGAACACAGTGGGCACTTTAATATCTACTCATGATTAGGCTCGGAGCTCGGCCGATCCGAGCCAATACATCCAAGCCTGGCCCGAAACCGAGCCCAAATATTTTCAGCATTGACTAACCCTACTCATGATTCCCAATAATACATATTTTTGAATTGTGATTATGACATGGAACGGTACATTGGTACTTACCCAGAAGGGACCTTCTCCTGGTAGGCGATGAGGGCATCTTGGATGGGTGATTTCCAACCTATACTCAGGGAGGCAGGACTAAATGATGTCACTTCCTGTAGAGGCTGGAATCCATCTTAGATCCCCAGTATTCCGTTGACACAGCAGTGAGAGAAAAAACTCTATTGTCTTAAGAAGTATAACAGGAAGTAACGAGAATTACATATTAACGAAGAATAACATTGAAAAAACGAACAGCAATCACGTAAAATTGTGAGGAACTCCAAGTATTTTGTAACTAACTACCCCAAGTTATAGAAGCATAAAAACGAAGGAATGATTAATTTTGGAGACTGCATAGAAAATGCCCCCAGGGAGGGCCAAGACGCCCTAATCGCCTACCAGGAGAAGGTCCCTTCAGGGTAAGTACCAATGTACCGTTCTCCTGGAGGCGATCTCGGGCATCTTGGATGGGACCTCCCAGAGCAGTGTCCCGAAATGGGTGGGAATGTTAGTCTCCAAATATATGTTCGAGCACTCTAGTTCCAAAAGCGGTCTCGTTAACCGCCATGGAATGTAACCTGTAATGTCTGATGAAGGAGGAGGAGGAGGACCATGTGGCCGCCCTACATACATCCTCCAGGGGAATATGTCGTCTGAATGCCGCGTTAGTTGCGGCACTCCGAGTGGAATGAGCAGTGATGTCACTAGGCACAGGTGTGTGAGATGCTTTATATGCCTCGGTAATGCACATTCTGAGAGTGTAACTGAGTGCAGCTTTGGACATCTGAGCTCCCGCAGGATTGTAGGCTAGCGGGTAACATTTTATGAAGAGGGGATTCAGTCTGGCCTGATGTTCTCTGTTCTGATGATAAATGACTTGAGTGCCCTACGGACATCTAAGGTGTGCCAAAGGATTTCTTTGGGATGGGAAGGACTTGGACAAAAGGTGGGGATGATCACCTCCTGCTTCATGTGGAACCTGGAAGCAACCTTTGGGACAAAGGTGGGATCCAATCTCATAACTGTCCTTGTGAAAGATGCAGAGCTGGGAGTTAACGGATAGGGCCTGCAACTCTGAGATTCTTCTGGCTGTAGTGATGGCAATCAGAAAGAGAAGTTTCATGCGAACCCATTTCAGATGCACAGAACGGATGGGCTCGAAGGGAGGTTTGGTGAGAGCTGAAAGCACGATGTTAAGCCTCCATGAAGGGAATCGATGGACTATTGGAGGTTGTTTTTGTGAGACCCCTTTGAGGAATCTAAGGATATCTGGGTGCCTGGACAATGGTAGACCATGAACCTTGGGCCAAACTGTTGTGAGCGCTGCCAGCTGTCTGCGAAGAGTAGCACTTCTAAGGCCCTTCTTGAACCCAACCTGGAGAAACTGTAAGACCCGAGGGACAGAAGGGCGCAGTGGATCGATACGGGCCTCTTGAGCCCAGGAGAGAAAGGCCCTCCACGAAGAGTCATAGATCCGAGAGGTTGATGGTCTTCGGGACACGATGATTGTATTGATGACCTGATCGGAATAGCCTTTTTTGGTTAGGGCCCCCCGCTCAAGCGCCAAGCGGTCAGACAAAACCACTTGGGGTTGGGATGTACTACGGGTCCCTGAGATAGCATGTCCGCGGGAGTGGGCAGCCTCAGGGGTGCAGAGGTTGCCAATTGAAGGATTGAGGAGAACCATGGTCAGCTTCTTGGGCCAACCATGGTGCCACCTAGAATCATCAGCCGGTGGTTTCTCTGACCAGATCTTCCTTATGAGCTCGGGATTGACTGGAGTGGGCGGATAGGCATAGAGGAGCTCCCTCGGCCACGGAGCCGGCTAACGCATCTAACTGCTAGTGCTCGGAATGAAAGTACCTGGTGAAGTGGCATCGAGGGAAGTTGTGCATTCTGTATGCGAGGCAAAGAGATCGACAGTAAGCAAACCATGGCTCATGCGTGATCAGCTGGAAGAGTGACGGGTGGAGCTTCCACCGGCTTTCCATCACCCGGCATTGACGGGTTTAGCCAGTCCGGCTTCTGTGTAAATGCTCAGGTTCCCCTGTATGTGCTCTGCCGACAACGATAGGAGATGTTTCCTCGGCCCAGCGTCAGAATCTCTACTGCTTTGTAGATGGAAGATCGGTGGGATCTTGGACCCACCCTGATTGTTTAGGTGGGCCTTCGGGCCGCCGACATGTGTTGTCGGTTCGGACCGTAGAAGATGACAAACCCTGGATTCCTGCGCGTTGGACGGTTGTCTGAAGCTGCTAAGAGAATAGCCTCGCGAACCTTCTAGGAGGTTGATGGGTAGACGCGGTTTGGGTCACCCGCCCAGAGACCTTGTGCCATGTTGTCTTCCTAAGCGATGCCCCCCATCTCAGCATAAGGCTCGAGATCTGTGAACAGCTGCATTCGTTGAGGGTAGATAAAGACTTTCCCTTTGGAGAGATTTTTCTGGTGAGACCACCAGCGAAGGCTGTCGCGAAGTTGATCTGTGATCTGGAGGGACCTGTCCTCCTTCCTCATGATGTGGTATTGGTGAGGTTGGAGAAACTGTTGGAGGGGGCGCGCATGGAACCTTCCCCACTGAAGCATATCGATGACCGAAATGAGGAGTCCCATCAGCTTGGCTAGCTGAAGAAGGGAAGCTCTCCTGGCCAGGAGGAAGACCGCTACTAGCCTCTGGATCTTGAGAATTTTGGACGGCGGAATGAAGAGGCGGTTGTGCACCGTGTCTATGGTCGCCCCAAGATGTTCCATTCGAGTGGCTGTAATCAGAGAACTCTTCTGCAAGTTGACT
The DNA here is from genome assembly GCF_021028975.2 of Sphaerodactylus townsendi. Lineage (NCBI taxonomy): Eukaryota > Metazoa > Chordata > Lepidosauria > Squamata > Sphaerodactylidae > Sphaerodactylus > Sphaerodactylus townsendi. Next base: position 164,147,793 of record NC_059426.1, read on the forward strand.
ATAAACCCGTAGTGTCGAAGGGTGGTCAAGACGACATTCAGGTCTCGAAGGGCCTGGGCTCTGGACCCGGATCGAATCAGGATGTCATCCAGATATGGGTGGATGTGGAGACCTTGTTCCCGCAGAGCCATGATGGGCGCCAGAAGGACCTTCGAAAAAACTCTCGGGGCTGTGGCGAGCCCGAAGGGAAGAGCTTTGTATTGGTAGTGCTCTGAATGTGCCATGAACCTGAGAAACCGTCGGTGGAGTGGATTGATGGGGGACGTGAAGATATGCTTCCGTCAGGTTCGAGGGATGTTAAGTAATCGCCTGGGATGAAGAGCCTCTCCACAATGGGATCTCAAGGTTTCCATCTTGAAGTGACGTAGGCGCATGAACCCAAGTTCACGCATCAGCTTCAAGTGTTCCAATAGGGATGGCACACCAGTCAGCCAAGGCTCTTTTTGGATAATGGGTAAAGAAATGTGAGTAAACACCGCAAGAATGCTCTGAGGTGGGTACGGGTTCCATTGCCTGTATACTCAACAGATGGAGAATGGCTTGTTGCATTCTCTTCCATTTGTCTGGATTGCATTGAGGAGGGAAGATCCGGAATTTGGATCTTGGGAAGGTTGAAAACTCTAGGAGATAACCGTGTGAGATCTAATTCTTTTGGGTCCCCAGCCGGTCGCGACATGGCCGCCCACCCATCGGGTAAAGTGTTGAAAAAATTGCAGACGCACCTCCCACCTACTGGAATGTGATTGTAGGTCAAGATCTGGGCGGCCGCTCCGTTGGAAGGCTGATTTGCCGCTTCTATTGCTCTTGGTCGGGTGATTGTTGGGACGTAAAGCGAACTAAGCAAAGAATCCCCTCTCTGCTAAAAGAAAAGGATTGTTGTTGTGGGTTGAGGTTGTTGAGTAAACCCACCTCCTGCCATCTCTGGGAGTTCGTGGCAAAGTGTGCACTGGAGTGCCAAATGAGGTGTAAGGCTTGTGGTGGTAGAGGTAGAGCTCTTTCTCTGGCCTAATGTACCTAGGGTATAGGGATTTCTTTATTTCCCTTGGTTTCCAACACCTCAAGACCGCATCCAAATCTTTTACCAAAGAGCCTGGTTCCATGATAGTCATAAGTAGACACCACTTGCTTAGAGAGTGGAAGTCCTGTGGACCAGGCTCTCAGCGTTTCAAGCCTGTCTCCTTACCACTCACTCCCAAGGCTAATGCCACGTGAAACTCAGGCAGGAAGCGGAATCAAAGGTGGAATCTGCCTCCAGTATGAAACGGGCGGTGAGGACTCCACCTTCTAAGCCCTCTCTTTAAAACTCCTGCGCTTCGAGGGAGGATCGCATTGTAAGCAGCCTCTGCAACCAGAGGATGGAGGCTCAGCTATAGTGGAAGAAGGGGCCAGGGCCCCAATGGTGGAGGGCAAGTCTGTCATGAATCCCTCTTTGGTGGGAAAACGCCAGCTCCGCGGGTTCTAAGTGTATCCCTTAGGGGAGCCCCTCCCCGTCTCTTTGGTGAGACACCTTTCAACTCCCACCAGATTGGAGAGCAACTACCGGTGCATCAATCAGGGGAGTTTTAATGATATTATGTATGTGCTCAGGTAGTATATATAGGCTCTTGAGATGTGAAGGACAGCTCTTACTAGCCTCCAGATTTACCCATTGCTTTTTTAAATTCTTTTCAAAGTACTCAGGGAGTGGAAAGGCTTCTGGGACATCCTCCGTCTGGGGGAAAATTTTAGTGGTCCCTTTAGGGACGCCTTTGACTGTTTTCTTGGAGGATGGGAGGCCCTCGGGGTCCTCAGCATCCGCTGGGTCCTGGAGTTCTAAAGTGGAGATAGTTTTGGCTACGGATGTCATTAAGGCTAAATCCTTCCCTTTCTAAAAAAAAAAATCTTAATGAGTTTCTTCTTTGGGCTCCACAATGTCCCTCCTCCCCCCTTCCAGAGAAATGTGCTCTGAGGAATGCCATTCCCATTTCCACTTTCACTGAATTCCTCCTCCCATACTCATTAAGAGGTATATCTCGGCATAAGCCTTTGAGGTGGAGGGCTGGGGAGGGGGAGGGGAATTGGAAGAGGAGCTAGACGAGCGTCTGCGTCTATACCCCCTCCTAGAACGGGACCTGCGTCTCCCTCTGCGTCTGCTTTCTTTGTTCTTGTCATGGAGAGAGATCTCCTCCCTCATTGCAGCCCTGAACATATTCATCAACTGGGGAGCAGGCATGCTAGCCCAAGACGCAGGGTCTGTGAGAGTGGGAGCAGGTTCGCTTTGGGGGCTTCCCTCCCCCAACGGGTCCCTCTGATCTTGCCTGAGCTGCGAAGATTGCTGGGACGCCGTCTGGCCGTCCGCTCGCTCCTGGGTCCCACGACGCTCCCCCGTGCCGCAGCCGCTGGCATGGCTAACACTTAAAAATTGGGAGCGTGGGGGGGAGTGCGGAGCTACACCTTCCACGGCCCGGACTGGGACGCTGGTGCTCCTGCGCCTTGGCAAGGCCCTGCAGGGCTCTAGGCGCGATTTCTTGGCGGCAGGGGCCTTGTTCTTTCCGGCCTGCGCCGGCTCCTGAGGTGCCGCCGAAGCCGCCGCCGCCGCCTTCGACGCAGCAGAGGAAGAAGCGGAGAAAACCTCAGCCGAGGTCTCCTGAGCAGCGGTCTTCTGTTGCCCCCTTCTGATTGCTGCTGCCTCGAAGTGCTCCTCTCCTCGCCGCAGTCTCTTCCGGAAGACTCCAGGCTGGGAGAAAAAGGAGCTTGAAATGCCGAGACGCTTCATGGCGGCTGCCACGGTTGCTTTAAGGCGGCCCGTTTAGGTGGGAAAAGAGGGATAGCCGTTCACGAAAAGACAGGAGCCGACAATAACAATAGAAACACACACACAGAAAAACGGAGAGAATAGAATTAGAGCTGAGAGAAAATTAGGGTAGAGAAATATAAATTTGCTTGGAGCCTCTCACAAGCACTGCGCTCCCTGCTAGGCAGGAACTAATACTGGGGATCTAAGATGGATTCCAGCCTCTACAGGAAGTGACATCATTTAGTCCTGCCTCCCTGAGTATAGGTTGGAAATCACCCATCCAAGATGCCCGAGATCGCCTCCAGGAGAATGGGGAACCACATAGAAGCCCAGTAAAAAAAAACCCAAGACTTTGCTCCAGATAGAACCCATTTGAAGCCACTATCAGCTCCCCCCCCCCCATATTTTCTTCTTTTATATCCCACTTTTCTCCACAGTGGGGACCCAAAATATTGTTAATATTGTTGTTATGCCATGATTGGTGAAGTTCCGATGTTTGATAATTGGGATTATGTTTTGATGTTGTTTGTTGTTTATATTTGCTGGTTTGGTATTTTGATGCTATCTGCTTGTTGTTAGTCGCCCTGAGTCCTAAGGAGGAGGGCAGGGTATAAAGCTAATAAATGAAATTAAATTAAAATTGTCCTCGCCTCCTTTTTATCCTACCAACAACCCTGTGAGTTAGGCTAAGAGTGTGTGACTGGTCCAAGGTAATCAAACAGGTTTCCATGGCAGAGTAGGACTTCAAACCTGGGCCTCCCACATCCTAGGACAACACTCTATATCACAGGTGTCAAACTTGCGGCCCTCCAGATGTTATGGACTACAGTTCCCATCATCCCCCACCAGCATGATGCTGGCAGGGGATGATGGGAATTGTAGTCTATAACATCTGGAGAGCCACAAGTTTGACACCTATGTTCTATGTTATATGCTGGCTCTATATACTACCCCTCTACACTAGCTTTTTGCATATATTATATGTTATTTTAGTCACTGAGGGCCATTAATTCCTCTTCCACCAGTACCTTCAGAAGAGGCCTGGCTTTTTGACTAGCAAGAACATTTCCTGATGGACCGCTGGCATTGTGGGTCGCAGATGGCAAAGAGCAAGCAATGCCAAATCCTAGCAATAATACCAGCACCTTGCGGGCCACTAAGCTCAGACCCTTCAGATACCATGATGGTCAGTGTTAGCTCACAAGGGTCCTCTTTCTATGCTGCCACCAAAAGAGGTAACAAATGCTCCAGTGCCCATTATTGGTGCAACTGAAGTGAATGGCCCCACAGAACCGGTCTGCTACACAACAAGGGCTCCTCAGGTTGGGTGCTCAGGGGCCATTTTAACTATCCAGTTCACCCTGACCACTTTAAAATCAGTGACCAAGAATACAGCCATCCCCATGCATTAAATCTGTGTCCTGTTCCATTACATGGACCGATCCATTTGTGCTGCTATGGAAACGAAGCCAGTAGCATAACATTAAAGGAAGAACACCCATTTTTAGTTCCTGGAGAGGCCTTTGAGTATCCATCAGTGAAGGTAAGGAAGAATATACTTCCATCTAAACAGCATTAAAAATAGAAACCTTTTCCTTAACATACCCAGACAGTTTAGAGAATCTGTTTCCCCTCTCAAACAAACATTTCATGTGTTTATACCTTCACTTCCATCTGAATGACAGGTTACAGACAGATTGTTTTCCAGGTTTACGATATCAGAATAGAGAGAGGCAGCTTGACAGTACAGCTTCGTCTTTGGATGCAACTGGGTCAAATGTCCAAGCCCCAGAATCTTACTTGAAAGCTAGTTCATGCAGAATCAAATAGCCGTCCAGGGACAATAACACGACAGACGCACTGCCAGCAAAAGGATCAGTCTGTATTTTTAAAAAAATATTTTCCCTTTGGTGGGGGGATCCCTTTTGCCCATATATGTATTGCTGATGGCGTTCACAACAGGAATTAACTTGCTGTTGTGGGTTTTCTGGGCTGTGTGGTCTAGTGTTTGAAAAGTCCCTTGTTTTTGGTCTTGATGACTACCAGTAGTAAAAACAACCACCCAAGACCAAAAACCAGAAGAAGAAGAAGAAGAAAAAGAACAAGAAGAGGAGTAGTAGTTTGGATTTATTCCCCACTCTTCTCTCCTGTAAAGAGATTCAAGGTGGCTCACAAGCTCCTTTCCCTTCCTCTCCCCACAACAGAGAGTTCTGGGAGAACTGTGACTAGCCCAAGGTCACCCAGGAGGAATGTAGGAGTGCAGAAATGCATCTGGTTCACCAGATAAGCCTCCACCACTCATGTGGTAGAGTGGGCAATCAAGCCCAGTTCTCTAGATTAGGATCCATTTGCTCTTAACCGCTATACCAGGAGACTTTTCAAACACCATTCAACAATCCACCAGATACTACAAACCCCTCCGTCCCTCACCTCACTCTGGTTTTTGAGATGAGTCACACACACTTTCAGACAACAAGGACATGTACAAATGCATCTGTAAATGAACTCTACCTGGACATATGCAAACGGGCCTTCTCTCCCTACTGCCTGCACAATTACAACTACACAGAACACTTCTAATATAGGTGTAATTAACTCTGTATTCTTCTAGGAGGAAAGTTGATGGATTCAAAGTTCCTATCATCCCCTGCCAGCATGATGCTGGCAGGGGATGATGGGAACTGTAATCCATAACCTCTGGAGGGCCACGAGTTTGACACCTATGCTCTACAAGGTACCATGGAGAGAAACACATCTTACTGTGCCATCTGAAGATGCCAGCCATAAATGTGGGTGAAATGTTAGGAGCTAAAATTGCCAGACCCCAGCCACACAGCCCAGAAATCTCACAATAGCCAGTAAAATGCATATGTTTGGGGAAATAGATTTATTCCTCAATATGCTAACTTTATAGGTATAGGTATTAGGCTTTTTTGCTTGGTTCTTTCTGAGTTTTTTGTCAGGAGCCACAAGGGCAGCCTTCCCCAACTTCCACACATGCAATGAAAAGTGTAAACCATTCCAGGAAAATTTCAGCATTCAGTTCTGCTGATTGTAGTAACTGGCCCCACAAAAATGAAGCCTGAATAAACGTAGGTAATTTGCGTTCTCTCCCCCCTGGGCATTTGATGTGTCACCCAGATGCTGCTTTTCCACCCTCCAGAACCTTGTTTTCCCATTCCAATAGCTTCGCAGAAGCATGGAAAATTGGGAACTGGGACCGAGCTGAAACAACTGCCATGTGCCAGAGAGCAAGAGACCATGCGCCAGAGAGCAAGAGAGAACTCAAAACAGCAACCATTCAGCCCCCCACCGTGGCTGCTAAAAGAGCAATGTGGATGGCGCCTCAGCGCAGAGCAATAATTACCATTTCTAATGTTTTTAATTGCGTTGTTAATGTTGCAGATACAATTCTACCCTCGGCTGGACATATTTTCTATTTCAGCATCTCTCGCTGTAGATAGTAATACTCAACGTAATACAGCCTGTTTGTTCTCATGGCAAAATGACCCAAGTTTCAGTGCGATGAGGAATGTCTCAGGAACTAGGGAAGATTCGGTAAACAATGGGACAAAATTAAGATCAGCGTGTACTGCAGTAATTACAGCCAGCACTAGCAGGGCCATCTATTCCTTTACATTTTAAAAAGCTGATAAATTAATTCCTCCCAAGTACGGGGCTTGCATGATTTATTAGTTCACCCTGAGGTTTCGATAGAGAGGATCTCTATTGTCATCTCCATTATTAAAAATGAACAGCTATTTCCTCCTGCTGAAAGGCAACAGAATTAACAAAACAAAGCATGTCTTCTCCATATTCCTCCTTGTGCTCCTCTTGGGGCATAGGAGACACCCCCCCTTCAGAACAGCTGGGTGCGTCAAATCAGCAAAAATTGCCCCCAGCCAACAGCACAGGAATTTTAAGCAGGATCCAACCCAATTAATAACGTATTTTCTCTTGTACACAATCTGGAGTTCCAAACAGTGGTGGGATCAAAATTTTTAATAACAGGT